>NW_024581136.1:2107861-2527439 GCF_017639235.1 Corvus kubaryi | reverse complement strand
GAGCCCCGCAGCCGCCCGCAGCCCCCCGGGCACGGCGCCCGTCTCGCTCCGGGCCGCGGCTCCCCCCGGCCGCCCCCGGCTCCTCTCGCTTCCCCGGGGCAACCACGGGCAGCCGGCGGCGGGAGCAGCCTCTGCCGGGCGAGCGCGCTGCGGGCAGGGGCACGGGCTCCGAGCGTGGCGAGCTCGGCCACGGTGGCTCCCGAGTTTGTTTACTTGTACTCCGCGTCTCGTCCCCGGGATCGCCTCTCTGCCGGCATAGCGGATCGGTGGCGGTGCCGTGCTGGGGGTTTATGGTAAGTTTGCGGTGGGCGAATCCCTCGGTTCGTGGGAATTCGCTGTTTTGTTGCAGTGTGTAAAGACACGTTTGTGGGGGGCTTCTTGTATTTTTTTTTTTTTTTTTTTTTAGCACTGGGTTTCAAGCTGGTGTTTAAAGGAATACACTTGCGAAGCGTCTTCTGCTTTATAATGAAATTGTTTGCAATAGAAATTAGTTTCCTGAGCTAATTAAGAGAATTATTTCTAGATGTTGGATAACTAGAGATCTACGTTTCTCATAAACTGAATGTATCTGACTTTGCGCTGCCGAACGCATATCCTCTTGCCTAATGATTGCCACAAGCTAATGTTTTACAGTGGTTACTTAGTGCTTTTTCGGGCAGTAAAAGCTAGACCTCAGTTCTAGAAGGAAACAGATCTGAAATACTAAACTATCTTCTTCGTAAGAGTAAGAGGCAAGCTGAACCTTTGTCAAGACAAGCCTGAATTTGTATGCGAGACTTGTGTTTCAACAAAGGAAGGTATTGACTGAATTTGCCCTCATGTTACTTGTAAGAACTCGGAGCCAGGCGGTGGGTTTGCTGTCGCTGGTAGGAAGCTGTTCCTGCCGAGGGACCAAGGGCAGGGGAGCTGAACGCTGCTCTCGCAGCCCCATTCGTTCCTGGAGGGGCTCTGGCGTTGATGTGGCAGCGTCCGTGCTGGCAGCAAGTCATTTTTATTTCTTTGTGCCTAGAACTTGGCGTGTAGACTGCTACAGGGTGGAAAGTGTCCTATATAGCGAGATGGCCGGCTACCACTTCAGCTGCCGGTTTGATGTTGGCTATAGCCCTTTGGTGCTGAAGTCATACCTGATATTTTCACAGTGCTCTGTTTGCCTTCCGGTGACAGAAGCAATCCCTGATAAGATATCTCCACACTGCAAAAGAGCTTATCAGGAGAAAAAAAACAGTCCCAGAGAGTTGATGCTTGTGGGTGAAACTGGCCTGACTTGTGCAGTGTATCTCGAAGGATGCTACATTTTTAATGTTGTTTCTGTAACTAAAGCAGACTGTCAGGGACATGAATATCAAATTGCTGTTAGATTATTTGGTGCTGCTGACAGAGAAATGCCAGATACTGTACGTTCTCCTAACAACAAGCGGAAGTTTTATAACTGGCCTTAGTCATGTAAGTCTGGTTTCCTTGGTAGCTAATGTGCCTCGGTGTCTTGCTGCTAACTCCGGATGTCCTTGGATGACCGTCCTGTGCCTCAGTGTCCCTGCCAGGGCTGAAGGGAGGCTCGGTACTTCCCTGTATCACCAGCATGACAAAACTTCCCAGCTCCGTGCCTTGCTGAGGCCCTCATGTGGGTGTTGCTCTGGAAGTACACACTGGTGCTGTTGGGCTTGAGAGCCCTGTATGCATTCCCATCCCATCCTGCCGGCCTGTTTGTCTTTGCAAATGTCACTGCAGCCAGCTCTGAAGCACCGGGCTTCCTGCTCAACAGGCTCTGGGGCTCGGGACTAAGAAAGCACTGCCACCTTTTTGCAAGGAGCTTTTCGGTGTTGTCAGACTTTTGGTCTGTTTGGTTGTTGGGTTGCTTTTTTTTTTTTTGCGGGGGGGGAGGGATGTCATGGTGGGGTTTGTTTGTTTTTGTTTGGTTGGTTTTTTAACAGGAGCATAAAACCTCCCATGAGAAGTACTGATCGGGTATCTGTTTTCTTGAAAGAACCTGAACTTCTGATTCTTGGTTTGACCAAATGACAGTCATCTTTATGGCTCGTGCTTGTGCAGCATAGGAATTTCTGAATGATGGGACATCTCTCCTGTGACTCCACAAGCAACAATTCATTAACTCATCAGGCTTCATTGTTGCTGTTTTATAACTTTTTATAATGGATTTTCCATGTACCAAGAAAAACCAAGGAAGCTATTTTTGTCTCCTTTTCCTTCACAGTCACTGTTTTCCCTCTTCTGTGTATAGGACATTGACCTCTTTTTATGGAGAAGGGAAATAATTTTCACAGTGGCACTCAGTGCCATGTGACAGGACTCCATGTGATGGTTACTTTGAGTTGGCTTCTTGTAATTGAGACAGCTGTGGAGTTTTCCTTTGAAGAGCTGATTTGCTGACACATTTGAGACCTAGTGAGAGCAATCAAGGAAGAAGGCATTACATGATTTTCTGAGGTAGTATTGTTAAAAATCCTTGGCTAAAGTGAGTAGCAAGATCATGCTAGATATTCAACTGTCCCATCCCCATAATTCTTCATGGCCAAGAAGAGGAGGGTAGAAAGAGTGATGCCTTATTCAAATTCTGTAAGCCATGCCGTGTTTGAGCTGTCTGCTCTCTTCAGTCTGCTTGGCTGCTCACTACTGCTGCACTGACATCCTCTGCTTGATTCTTTTTGTGCTGGGGCAACTTCAGTGTAAACTTGTGGCTTTTGCAGTGGTAAATCCCAGGCTGAATAATGGTAATGCAGAGTGGCCTTGATACTCGCATCTATTTCCTGCATCAGTTAGTGAGGATAAATGCACTCTTAATAGAATATCTGTGTAAAGAAAACCTGGATGTATTCTCGTCTCAGCAGGTTTCCCAGGACAGAGGATGGATGTAAATGTTGCTGGACTTCATAAATCCTCTCTGAAGACTGAGGCGAGACTGATGGTAGAGAGGAGTGGAGACTGGTACTGCTGGGTGCCCGCCTTCCTGGCGCCATCCAGGAAGCAAAGCTGGGCTTGTGGCTCCAGGGATGAAGGGCTCCATGCTGGCAGAGCTCTGGATGGATGGATGGATGCAGTGTAGTCTCTCTGAGCTATGTCAATTCAGTATGCGCCTTGAGATTAGCAGAGATGCAGGTCACACGTGTTGTCCTGGGAATTTCAAGTATTTACTAAGCCAGAATAAATCCATTTTCTGTGATGAAGGCATTGCTTAAACCTGCCCACTGAACAGTTAACCGGTTTTTGCAATCAAAGCTTTTTGTAAAGTTTCTATGTATGGCTAAATATTTGCTTATAATTTGGAAGTTGATGTTGTTGGACTGACGGAAAATAAACGAGTGCTGTGGGTTGAAACTTGCCAGACCAGATAGCTACCTTGCCCACTGTATTTTTCGTGGCGTTGTGTTCATGCTGGTGAATCTGTGTCACTCCCTGCAGCACACATAGCCTTTGGGGGTGACTTTAGGCTGTCTTTGCAACATGCAACCCCGGCAGCCCAGGGCTCTGTTAGCCGACATAGGTTGTGCTGTAGGATAGGATGTTAATGCATCATGTGCTTCCTGGAAGAGCAGTTCATGTTTTCCAACTTTTTAAACTTCAGTCAACTCATGCTCAGGTTGTTTGTGGGGATTGGTTGTTTGCTTTTTGCCTTGAAAAGGTGTGTGTGCATCACTGCCACTGGTGCTAGACTGTGTACTGCCAATATACTGGGGATTGCTGCTCCAGAAGGGCTGAATGCAGCTTCACTGAAAGCTTTCCCAAAGAACAACAGGTGTCTGTTATTTTGTTGTAGTGTCCAAGATCTGTCGCTTGAAGAGAGCAGAGTAGTGTACGTGACCTGTGCTCCCTCAAGAGTTAAAGTATTTGAAATGGGGGGTGCTGTCTGAATCCTGCTTTCAGGTGATGTTCCGAATGATGTCGGGAAATACCTTTTCCTCAGCTGCTTGTACAGTTCTACAGCCCACAGCCCTTTAGATTGGATGGTGGGTGATTAAGTTAAAATTTAGTTTTGGTTTGATTTTTTGTGTTTGGAAAGCTGGCAGTATAATCAGTAGCATTCACAGCCTATCAGGGAAAAATCCTTGCCCTGAAGAGATTTAACAGTGTGCTCCAGTGGCCTTGGTGGCAGCATGGAAATATGTATAAAGGAGAGCTTGAAAATGTGGGTTATATTTTTTGGGAGCAGTCGTGGTTAAGAAAGATCAGTGCTCACAGGGTCCCATGACTTTGGGCTAAGAACTGTCATTGGGCTGGCAATAATTGATTAAAGCTTGATGGCTCTATTTTGTCTTCCTCTGCTCTATTGAAGACTGGCCCATCAAGAGTGCTGAGCAGAGCTCACCACTTTCCTTCCTTTGGCTCTTTTCCACCGGAAATGAAGTAGTGTCAGGTACTAGCCTGTTGAAATGTACATGTGTGTGTGTTTGTATTTTTTGGGGGGTGTCTTTTTTAAGTGGATGTCACCTTTGCCTCAGAGGCCAATGTGGAGCAGCATTTTATTTCTGTAGGAATTGGAATGCAGAAATTTTACATAATTTGCTGTGGTTTGGCCATAGCAAAGAAGCATGTGAGGAGAATTTATATGTTTCCATCCTTAGTAAGAGGTCAGGTGCCTGGACTTGAACATGTGTGCTCTGTGTCCTAAATCTGTTCATTCTGAAGTCATTTGAACTTAGACCAGTGCTGAGCAGTATTCTGTATAATTTCTTGCTTCTCTTTGCTTATTTGTGTATCTTTGGATTGAACATTTTGGGGTAATCCTGCTCCTGACTGGTGTCAGATGACAAGTTTTATTGTGTTGCATTGCAGAGTGTGGTGACTTAGCAACTTTATCTTTGAGGATTTGTTTGTCTGAGGCTGAAGCGACAAGTAAGCTTTGGTGTGCAGCATGAAGTGCAGCAATGTATGAAATCCATCTTGGAGCTGATTGCAAGCTAATTCTTTCAGAGCTGTACAGCAGACTCCTTAGATGAGCTTGCTTTCTTGATTAAACTTGTTTCCAAAAGCTTGTTCTTGTACTACCTTTCTCTTCCTAACCTATTGTTAAAGCCGGGGTACACTTGTCTGCTGTTGTGCCTTTCTGCAGTGACAACTCCTAAGGAGAATATTGCCAAGAGATTTCGAGAAAGAGAAAAGATTGGTTGTATTTACAGTGTCTCCTCAAAAGAATGAGGATTTGCTTCCTGCAGAAGTGGGTCCATGCCCTGGGACCTAACCATGGTCCAGACTGCAGGAGCTCATCTCCTGAAGCCTCTGCTTGCTGGGATAGGGAGCTGCTGAGGGAATTCCCTGTGGAGGGGCTGGACAGCCTGGACCTCTTGTCCTGAGGCAGCACAGGCGCTGCTGGCAGCCGACTTTGCTGTTCTGTTTCTTCAGTAGTTTTTCTGTTTGGCACCTGAATATGGCCCAGCTCTGTGTGAGAGGGGAAAGCGAGGCCAGTACCTAGAGACCATTCAAGCTCCTTCTACACCTTGCAGCAGCAGCTTCATGTAGCCTCTGTTAAAAAGGGTGTTTCTTGAATGTTCAAAAATCAACATATTTAGAATTGCTTTTTCAAGGGAGCATTAATCATGCGGGAGCACTCGCATAGCTTTAGGCATGGAAAAAGGTGGGATTTTTCAAATCTGATGAAAGGTTTAGGTACTTAATTATAATTTAATTTTAACTGTTTCTCCTCTGTCTCTTCTTCAAATGAATGCAGAAACAAATTACCACCAGCAGACGGATACCTTTTTCATTAGATATTGGAGGTCATAATTTTAAGAGAGCCACGTTGTGCAAAGTATTTACATCAGTGCTACATTTCATACTGAGAATGAGCTGTCCACAGAAATCCCTACGTGGAGGTTGTAGGCGCAGTCATGATCTGTGTGTTGGTTCTAAAAAATAGTTTTGCTCTGGAAGGATGAAAATGGCCTGGAAGAAAGTTGGCTGGTATCTTTAAACACTGAACTAATTCTCCAAAATATTGAGCTTACTTCCCGATTAAACTATTTCATGATAGAAGCCACGCAAAATGAAGCAATAAATTCACAGTGTTGTCAACAAGGATTGTATTACTTCACCTGTGAGAAAATGCCATGACAATCAAATCGATGTATAGCCAAGGAAATAGTTCGTTTAAGTGGTAAAGGGCATTTTGAATTTTGAGCTTTAACTGTTTTTTGAGTTACTAGTGAAACTGTAAACGGTTTCTTGTTTTGAGAATGACTTTAAGGGCAGCTGGGACGCAGCAATCGGGGCGGGGGCCAGTACTGGTACTTCTGAACCTCTGTTTTCCGAGTGTTTTAGATTCCATGTCCACAATAAGCTCTGCTGTCATTTGCTTTTGACAACAGAATCATTGCAGTGTTATGAAGTCAATGGTTGCTTTAAAATAAAGTTCAAATATTAGTTTGCTTGAACTTCCTTGCTCGATGATGTCACTGCATATAGTTTTGTAGTGTGTCCTGTATTTTACTTCATTTATGTTAGTTGCTGGCTCAAGTTATAAATAATCCCAAAATCCAGTGTAGTTGACCTGGGAATTTATGAGTTAAAACTGAAACTTTGTCCTTACAGCATTGCTTGTGGTATTTTCTGACTGAGACACTTTCTTGAGTTAAAAAAAAGCACCCATTAAAATTTAACTAATTCATTTGTTTGATTATCTTGAAAGTTAATTCTAATTTAACTTGTAAAAAGTGTACTTGTAGATACTTCAGATTTGTGTAACATCTTTGCATGGGGAATTGGCTTATCATGGCTTATCACTGGTCTGCTTGAATTTAAATTGAGGGTCTGAGAGTGTGATAGGAGCACATGCTGAACTCTTTCTGAGACTGAGGATATTTTGAGGCTCCAGCTAGTTCACTTGGGCAGGGCCATTACTTTTTTCTTTGCCTAGGAAAGGAGCAGCAGCAGTGCCCTTCTGGGCATGTGCTAAACCTGAGAGTAATAAATGAAATTCTGATCTTTGATGTTTTCATCTCATGCTTGAGCAAAGTCCCTGTCTGTAGAGCAGATTGTGGGGGTCTGACCCTGCAAGGAGTTTCAGGTGCATCTTGCTTTCAGAAATTATGATGCAGCATAAAGAAATGGAAATGCTATTTTCCTTGTTGAAATCTGTTGTCAAACATGGCGGAGATGACAGAAGTTGTTTGAAATAAAGACAGTGGCACATCAAAGTCTATAAAAGACAGAAGCACTGCCATCCCAACCTCATTTTACTGTTGCTGCATACTAGTGTTACATCTGGTTTGTACCAGCACCTGACTATCCCTGTGCTTCAGTACCATCAGCCTCTGATGCTGTTAACATCTGGGTAATACTTGCTGTGATATTCTCACTTCTAAGTGTACTGATCATTCACTAAATATTTATAGAGTCCTTGGGTTTTGATGTTGCAAGATAAAAAGGGTGCATTTTCCATCATCTGTTGTATTCAAAGGCAAATAACACATTGAAGCTGGTGATTATTTAAAATATTATCACATCAAGAAGTTCCTTTGTACTTTGGTCACTGCTGACGTAACTGTTTCCAGTAGTCTAGAAAACCTTGCACGTAGTTCACTGCTGGCCTGTTTAGACTAAGATGCAGTGTTGTAAGTGCAGTGATCATCTACCAAAGATGTGAGAATGTGCTCAGGAAGGATTTGTTACAACATGTGTAGTATCTTGTCTTTTCAGATTTAAATAGAACAAGATGTATTAAACAAGCATGAGCATGAGACCTGGAATATGTCCTTGTTGTTTTTAAATTTTTTTAGCATTCATATTAGCGTTGTTTGAAACAAAATGTGTGGGTGGAGAGAAGGAAGAGAGGCTCACCTGTGAGATCTCTTAGTAGCAACGTACTCAAGTGTGGACAGGGAAAGAGAGGAACACAGAACAGCAGTTCTTGAAGGTGATGGGGAAAAAGGTGATTAATTTGTCAAAGGGACTAAGCTTAAGTATTTGTCAGGATTTAAAAAAGGAAACAGGGGAGTGAAAATAGACTTCACAGGCAGGGTGCACAAAGGGAACCATCAGGAATTGCTGCAAGGTCCAACTCCTGTGCTGCTCAAACTCCTGTGAGGAGTCAGCAGTGATGTGGTAACAGAACTTCCCTCACCTCAGTAAGCTGCAGTGGGATGGGAGGAAGTGCATGAAGCTGCTGCCTTGACTTCATGCCTAGGGTTACAGTAGGCTTTCAGTTTATAATAATTGGGGTTTTTTTCAGTGAGTCACCTTCAGCATTGATAACTGGCTTGCATTTCCTGCTCTTAGGCTCGGTAACAAGAATCAGCAGCTTGTTTTCACTCAAATACATCTCTGTCTAGCAATGGTGAATAATAGTGCAAGGGAATTAAAAATCCATATGTTCTAGTTCATCACAGTTTGACTGCTGGAAAAAGACACCAAAGGGAAATTCAAGCTGAAATGTCTCAACACTCCCGGGACATGAGAGTGACTGATGAGCTCGCTTTTACTGCTTTACTCCATCCACATCCTGCTAATAGAGGACACGGGAGCAGGAAGTCTTCCTCAATGCAGAAGCCAACCCTCTCCCTTTACTCCCTTTATTTTTAGGTTTTGTTTTCCCTGTGGTAAAATCGTTTGGAACCTGGGTGAGCAGTGCCCAGGGTTAGACAGAAATGTGACTCAGTAGTGCCTGCTGCCTGGTGTGTCATTCAGGAGATGAGCAGAGACTCTTTCTCTCACCCTGTAGCTAGAGGCTGGGGATGTAATTCCAGTGTGTGGAGTTCTGACATCGTGTTTTCTTCTGCACATGGATGAAGATAGTGAATGGATACAGAACTGTTTTTCTTTTTGTTTTGACTGTTGGAAGAAGTGGAAAAACCACTGGCTAAACCTGACATCTAAATTTAGATGTCTGAATTAGCAATGCAGGAAGCAGTAGCGAAGCAAACAGCTCGGTTCCTCTGGAGCACTGCTGGCTGGCAGGATAGAAAATCTGGTCACTTAACAGATGCAGGCATCTCTTCACACCTCCTGGGAAAAATGTGTGTGGGATGCTTCCTCTGGATAATCCTTAAGCCTAGGCTAAACTGGCAGTTTAACTTTCGTCAGAATTCCCAGTGAAGAGGTTTTCACAAGGGATTTTTTACTTGTAATTTTTTTTTTTTGTCTATTTGCATACAGTGGGGTTTGCTTCCACAGCTGTTCTGCATTTGGTTTCCATAGTGGTAAGGAATGTGGTGTGCTGAAATCAAGGCTGAGCCTAATAGTCTATTGTAGAAATAGGATTGTAAGGAAAAATTCAAGCAGTTACTTTATTACAGCAAAGATGTGTGGGTTGATGGTCTTGGTAGAATTCAGTTCAGTCTCATGGTACAAGAAGAAATTTCATTACCTGTAATAATTAGTTTTTGAAATAGAGAGGATTATCTTTCATTTTAATCACCCTGCCTTAATAGCAGGGAAGAAAAACCATTGTTTTATAAGAGTCCCAACTCTGTTCTCAGTGTTTTCTAGAATGACATTTTAATTGAATTTTATATTTACGGGACTGATACTTAAAACTTGTCATTCTCATGGGTTCTTACCTGTTTCCCCCTGTATATTTACCAGTTGTATTTTTAAAGAGTGTAAGCTTCTGTCCTGCTTGTCCTGCAAAAAAAAAATTCCGCAAACAATTCTTTATGAAGAGAATTATTACTTCTAGTGGTCATTTTTAACATGCAACTCTTTAATATTCAGCCACATTTCTCTTGTTAACACAAAGCATTGTATATATATGCTTCATATCCAGTGTGTGAATAGCTTGTAAATAAATTACAAAAGTAGGTTTAAATTTCATGCCTGTACTTAGCAAAACTAATGGATAGTAATCAGTGTAATGGCTGATGATAGATTGTGCTGTGCCAGCAGGGGAACTGGCACCCAGAAGAAGTAACACCAGCTCAGGAGTGGCTAGAGACTGGCTGGTGAACGTGTTCTTCTCCAGATGCTTTTTTAATTCCTTCAATTAACTTGATTAAGCAGCTTAGCTTAAGTAAGCAGAATTTGTGACTTGGAAGTTCTCCCATGTAGTATTTTCCCATTGCCTTAGGAATTAATTCCTTTAATGTCGTGTCTGTGTAAAGCAGGCAGCCATGGTCGCTCCTGAGTCTTGCACAGACACGAGATGGTGTGTGCTTAGTATGAGAGGCACACACAGGGGTGGTGTTTCCCCTCTCTGCAGTTGGCTCTTGGCAGAAGTCATAAATCATGGTGATTTCTGCACAGTGCAATTGAATGGAGCCTGACTACTGTATTTTTTTATTGGTGTTGAAAGTTCCCCGTGCTTAGATCACTCTGAATCCTCCATCAGGAGAGAGGAGCACGCTCTCTCCTCTGTGCCCTGTGGTTCCCGAGCAAGGGAATTGCTCTCAGCAACCACTTTGGAATTTCCTAATTGTATCACTGGTGTCCCAACCAGGTAACTTGGTGCATTCTCTTTTCTACCCAATGTTTTATCTTCACAGCATGTGTCATTAAACAGGGAATAGGGACAGGGATGTTAAGTAGGAAGTCAGATGGTAGCACAGAGTTCTTGTCCATCTGTTTGCTTTCCTTGAAGACATCCCCTCCTGTTCCAGTAAGGATGGTGGTTATGTTGCAGTAGCCTGTATTTTTTAGAGCACAGAAAAGTGGCCTCAGCTGGAACCTATTTTGTGTATCCTACAGATCCTGATGGTACTGGGGAGCCCACCCATCAGTAACTACTGCAGCACAAGCAGGATTGACGGCTGAGTATTGTGGCAGCTGGAGCTCTCTGAGGCTCAGCTCTTGTGTTTACAGCTGCTGGCCCAACAAATTGTTGTTTTCCAGATTGTAAGTCATTCATTCTGGTCCTGGCTTGCAGTTTTTTGTACAAATATAAGTCTTTCTGCAGCATCAGAAGTTGCAGTGTCTTATATAGATTGCCATTAAATCAATGCAGTAATTTCAGAAATTTAGATCTGTGTTTACAGGTGGGACTTTTTTTCTTAAGAGAATTTCAGAGAGGAGCCTGACACTACATCTCCTTTTTCTGCTCCCCTTGGTTTTAGTGCGTTAGTCAGATGATGATGTACTTTGGTAATTGCTCATGAGTCTGCTACATAATGAAAGGAGAGGGTTGAGTGTGCTTCCATGATGCTTCTCTTTCTAGCAGTGCCAGGTGGGGAGGTAAATAACAGGGTGCTAAAAAATGGATAAAATTTTAAGCCGAATGTAGCTTCCCAGTATGAAGGAAACTGACAATGGGATATACAGGAAAAGGAGGGGAAGAGATGAAAAGGAAACGGAAACTAGAAAGACTGGGCTTGTAACAAAAAGCCCTTTGCCACAGATGTGATGAAGATATGTTGGGCAGTTGAAAATACTTTTGTTTTCCATTCCCTCCTTCACTGTGGAGGAAGATCTCTGTTCATGAGAGAGGTTCTTCAGGTAGCTAGAAGTGTTAATAGACCTCTGGGTTTTAATGCTTCTTTGAACTTCCATACTGTGTAAGTTACTTTCTGCAAACTTGCCTCAATTTTTGATCTCTTGACTGTAAATTGTAACAGAGTTCATGCTAAAAATGAAAATGCACAACTGCTCTTGATTCCATGATTCTTGTAGAGATTTCTGTGTCTGCACAGCGCTTCAGTGAAAAATGTCAGTTTATCTGTTCAAAGAATGGTTGGAATTTAAACTGCCTTTGATTTCCAGTATCCTTAGACACTTTTTTCCTTAACCTGTAGGCCAAAAGTCTTGCTTTCCTCCTCTGAAGCTATTTGTAGCATTTGTGCAGTATCCCACATGGTTTTACATTCAACAGTGGTGTGGTTTGTATGTGACTTCCAAGTCTTTTGCAGCAGTAAATGATTGTTTGAGAAATGCAAGTTTGCATTTAGGCTCAAGTGAACATCTTGGTTAGTTGTCAAATGATTCTGGAAGGATCTTTGTATAAACCTACTTCATTTTATGCTACTTGTGCTGCTCTTGAGGATGTAGTAAACAAAAACAAGTTTAGCTCTGATGAAGTTGAAAAAAGAGTAATTTTCCTAGTATTCATTCAGGAATGCAGGCCGTACTGAGTATGTTACAGTTTTTATAACTCAGTGGGAAGATGACTTGTTTGCCTGGAGTTAGTCCTTTACTTTTAAAGATATTTCTAAATGTTACTTTTATTCTTTATCATGATGGAAGTCAAGATGATCTGTATATGCCAATGCAATCTAGGTTTTTGTTTTTCCCAGAATTAAAAACTCTGAGCACTTTGTTTTTAATATATTACACCTGTTGCTGGAGCTTAGCTCGTGATTACTGATGGGCTTTCTCTTTGTCTAAAGTACAGCTGATCCAAATTTAGACTGAGCACATTTTTCTCCAGGGCAGAACAGGTCCCTGCCTGAGTTATTGGAGAATCAGAGTCTGGCAGATTTAGATCATATCTGGAAGATTGTCTGCAATCATATCAAATATGGGGGGTTTGTGCAAAGATTAATTGGAATATGCTCTTTTTTAATTTTTAATATAGCTTTTGCAGGACTTCCAGAATGTGATGCTACTTACTTTATTTCAGCAGCAGTACACCTAAAGATTAAGTGCTAGTATATTTTTAGTCCCATCAAAACTTGCATCCTGGTACAGTTTTCTTCCAAATAACTTTGAATCTTTTTTCCCCCCTTTTCATCCAATGCATTAAAGAAGGAAATATAGTTAGTAATTAATTGTTACAAATAAATTGCTGCTTAAAAAAAATTCCCTGCAGAAGACTGCTTAGCAGGGTGCACTAGGGTGTAAAGTTATTTTGAGAAATACAGACCTTGTGTTTGAGCTTATAGATCAGTCTGTGTTGAGAGTTGTCCTGTAGGCTGGCACAAAGCTGATTTATTTTTATCCATACCTCTATTAGGAAGTCTAGTGTGGGTTTTTTAAAGTACTTTCCTGTGGTCAAAAATACCTGGAATTGTTGGCTCTTGTAACATGAAATTCTTTGAGGATGTACGTTGTTAGGTCACTAGTAGAGAGATGTAAATGCTACTCCAAGCAGCAACTTCTTTCACCATGGCTTTTCCTCATTGGAGGCCCTCTCTGATTTTAACACTGCCACGTCTGGGATAGTTTTTCTCTACAGAACAGTATTAATTTGAAAAAGCAGCATTTCTGCATAAATCTGGCTCTAGGGCAATGAAAGAGCCAGAAGCTGTACCTGACAAATTTGGTGGCCACCTACAGCGACATTTTGGCATTGGTGGATCAGGAAAAAGGAGCTGGTGTAATCTACCTGGATTTATGCAAAGCATCTGACACTGTCCCACAGGACATCTTTGTTTATAAACTGGAGAGACGTGATTTTGATAAATGGATCACTCGGTGGATAAGGAGTTGGCTAGAGCAGGATGCCCAGAGATTTTTGTAGCTGCCCCGTCTCTGGAAGTGTTCAAGGCCAGGTTGGATGGGGCTTTGAACAACCTGGTCTAAGGACAGGTGTCCCTGAACCATGGCAGGGGCGTTTGAACTAAATCATAGAATCACAGAATATCCTGATTTGGAGGGGACCCATCAGGATCATTGAGCCCAACTCCAACAGGACACCCCAAGAGTCACACCTTGTGTCTGAGAGCGTTGTCCAAATGCTTCTTGAACAGGCCTGGAGCTGTGACCCCTTCCCTGGGGAGCCTTTTCAGTGCCCAACCACCCTCTGGGTGGAAAACCTATTCTTAATATCCAACCTAAACCTCCCCTTACTCAGCTTTATGCTGTTAACCCGAGTCCTGATGATCTTTAAAGGCCCTTCCAAACCAAGCCATTCTGTGGTTCACCACTGTGGGACCCATTCTGGGTTCTCACCAAGGTGTCCTTTGTGTCTTCAGGAGTCAGATTCTTTACAAGGGGACATAACCGTCTGTAAATCTTTAACTGCTTAAAACCCTGTGCCTTTTTTTTCCCAGCCTCTTCTGTATTACCAAGTGCCCTATTTCCTCAATTAATAGCAAACAGACACAAAAATACTAGTTGGTAAAATGGGAAAGCTTTTATGAGCATGAGGAAAATCAATTTTGTTGCTTAGAGCTTAGACGGTTTGTTTCTATGATATTACTTTCCCCATCATCCCCATTTGTCTGTGCAATTGTTCTCTACTGACAGATGGGCTTTAGCAGTGGCTGGTGTTTGAAACAGACAAAATTCATTGCTGTTGTTTAAAAAATGTGGGGTTTTGAGAAAACATTTATTTGTTTATCAGGAAGTAGTTTTGTCTTTTTGTCAGCACTCCAAAGAGACTTGATTTGTTGCCTCACCTGGGAAATACAGAATCATCTGTGCAATCTGATTTTGTCATGATGCTTCCTTAACATATGTAAAGTGTGTTTACTTAATCTCTGTCCTTTAAAAGAAGGAACTGTGGGACTAATGAAGCATTGCTTCCTGGTTTTGTGTCTTCTGGCTGACTTGACATGAAATCTTCAGGTCACTTTGCCTGCAGTTACAGCTTTGATGTGAGCTCATTCTCTTCAGGGTTTCTTGGCAAGATGTGGCCTTGCAGCCCAGCCTGGTGTTCCATGTGCTCACTTCCAGGATGTCTGTCCTGTCCTGTAGGAACAGTTATCCTTGAGCCTGCTGCTGCTCTGTCAGATTGGGCTGAGGGTGGCTATTGACTGAAGTAGCTGAGGGAAAAGGGTTAGGAGGGATGCAGATGGTGTGATTGTGCAAGTCTATTTTCCTATTAAACAAAAGAATACGCTTTTGTTCAGGATCAAACTTGTTCTCATGCATTCATCTCCTGCATGTTTGTGCAAGAACAATGGCTGGGTTCCCTCCAGCCTTGCCCTCCCTTTCACACTGTGCAGCCCTGAGTGAGGGGAAGTGGGTTTGACCCCCATGTCTGTTTATGTCCACCCGTGGTTTGTCCAAGACAGCCTTTTGAGGCATCTCTTCAACATCAGTCTGTTCAGTTCACTGCAGGGGGAGGAATATCTTCCGCTCTTGTCTGCTGTATTTGGCTGGAGGCGTGGTATCTTTGTGTCACTGGAGTTTTGCAGCACTGCTGGAAGTATTAAAGTAATCCAGGTCACATCAGGAACTGCCTCTTATGGGCTGCTTCAGCTGAGCAGAAGGTATTGTCTGTACAGTGCTGCTTCAATCCAGATGGGAATTGAACAAAGACTTGGATGCAAAAGAAGATGACAAAAGTATCCTGGTCATTCCAGAAGCATTGCAAATTTTAAGCTGTTAGTGAATGTCTTTTTATAAATGATACAGAGGTGAGGCCCTAGAATCATCCACTGCAAAATGTACAGACAGGCACTGAGAGAACGGAGCCATCTCTTGTGGAGTCTGGCAGATCTACAGCAGCCTTGTGATGCTGTAGATGCCTGTGGAGCTACTACTAGTGAGTGTTCCTCCTTATCCCCATCCTCACCATGGTACTGACCCTAGAAAACCAATTGCAGACCAAGGCTCCCTCATGATGTACGCAGGCTTGCCAAGCTTGGAAAACATTGACACAATCAAAGACTGAAGCTTGAGCTGAGGGGCCAAATTTTCTCTCCAATGTGTTATTACAGTTTCTGCAGTTGCATTAAAGTTCTGGTGAATGATTCTGTCAAGCCAGAGGAGCTCTCATCTGTCTGATTGTCACTTTCTACCATCTGCAAGCCTTTCCTCAGTCTGCTCAGGGATCAGCTCTGGCATGTGCCCTGGGATTTGCAGCTGGCTAGACTGAGGAATGATGCTTTCCAGGAGTATTTCTCTCATTTATGGCTTTTTAACTTATTTCATTTTAAAGGCTGACTGGCTCCACTACACATTACAGCAAAAGGAACTGCAGTGAAAGAAAGGCAGTGGGAATGTATTCGGCGACGTTTTGAGGCCATCACGTAATGGATATTCCAATTTTGAAGCTGTAGGGCTACTGATCCCTCTACAAAGCCATAGAGGTAAAATGTAACATGAATTGTCTAAAAAGAAAAGGGTTAGGCTGGTGAAAAGTAGTAATGACTGAGAAATTACAATATCAAAACTTAATTGTTCTTTGGGCTTTAAATCTCACGTGTGTGACACCTATTGGTATTACTTACTTGGTGAAGCAGGGTGAGTAGAAATGTAAAATGGCAAATGATCCTGTAAAATGCAAAGGGAAGCTGAAAACATAATTTTCAATTTAGCATTAAGCCTTCTTGGTGTGTTAATTTGCTGTTTTAGTATAACCCTGACACTTGAATATTCAAAATGGTCACATCAGCTATTTGGCAAGTCAGGAAGGTATTCACTGTGACAGAAGGGTGGCTGAAGGGTGAAAGATGAATGATTTTGTGCCCAAAGAGAGAGGAAGATGTAAGCAGAACCTCATGCCTGTGCTGAATTCAGACATGAAGTTCAGCTGTGCCCCTTAGGGCAGCTTGAAGTGACTATGGAAATTTGCTCCATGGTTTGGGCTGCTGCCTAAATAGATGGTTCTGCCTTTGAGCTTTTAATTTTTTTCCCTCCCTCTCTCTTTCCTTCCTTTTGCCAGAGCCAGTGTTTACATAACTGTCTGATATTCCAGATCAGAGGGCTTATCCACCTGAAAATAACCTGGCAAAATAAAACACTAGATTTTGCTTGCTTTAGTTTTCTGGGGCAGACCTTTTTCAAGGCCATTTGAATGCAGGTGGCTGAAGGCAAAAGGGAAGAATGACTAGGAAGGGTTGGTAGAAAGGAGGTAGCAGCTTGAACATTTGCACCCTTATGGTAATTGTGGGATCACATGGGTATTCCTGTTTAAATACCCTGGAAAGAAAAGTGCCGTTTTCTTTCAGGAACTTTAGACTGAAGTATTGCTAGTTTTAAAAGTACTTGCACAGTACAAGAAAGCAATTTTTGTTGTAATGTGTTACTATATTTGTTTTGCAAATTGCATTGCTGTATTCTGAGAAGGGATTATGCAGAAGAACTGTTTACAGACTTGAAAGTGTTTTCAGTCTTCTTTCATGTTTCTTCAGGATAGAAATGTCTACATTTAAAACCAACTTTCATCATGAGAGGGGAGAATTCCAGAAACACATGCAGAGAGAGGAAGGCTAAAACCAACCCAAAACCTCAAGTCAGCTCAGTTCCAGAGTACAGTAGATGGAAGTATTTAAAAATATACATTCCACTGTATTCATTGCTACTCAGGATTCTTTCTGCATTCTTCATCGTATGACTAAACTGCTTCTAAGTCGGGTGGTACAGATGGTGTGGTATTTCAGATTATTCTAATTCCAAGCAGCTAAATGCACAGTCTTTTTTAATAACAAGCTTATCCTGAATTTTGAAACAATTACATTTTTTTAACATTACAGAACAAGTTACTCTTTATGGAGGAATGTCCTTGGGATTTTCAGGATTTGCATTCCTTTCAGGAATCGAAGAAATCATGACTTATTGCTGCATTGTTCATCCCACATATTAAATGTCATTTGCTAAGTGTGCACGCAGCTTAAAATTTTGTCTGTAGCGCAGGATAGCTTAGAATAGCCAAGCATTTTTGTCTGGTTGCTTTGTTACTGCATATTCCCAGTTTGACAAAGGAAGCCAACACTGTTGATATATTGCCCATATTGAACAATGTTGGATACCAGCATCTATGGTTGAATCCAAGCTAGCCAGCCTTTTTAAGGTGCCAAAAATGTGTTTAATTCATTGTCACCCTCAAAACTGTGTTGTCATGGTTATGTAGCTGTTTGCACACTGGGAACAAAGTTGATAGACACTGGGCCTTGTGCCTTCACATTGTCTGGGTGGGGGTAAAAGTCCTTGTCCTTGAACATATAAACCCTTTTCATTGATCTGCCCAGCACAGCATATCATGTTTTTTTCTTCTTCCTATTCCTTCTATGGGGACTTTGGGGCTGGAGTTAGATTCAGTGTTCAAACACTGAGGGTATCTGTTCTGTTTAAGCATCTGGGGAATGAACAGTTTTGGTGCCCACAGAGGAGTGGCCTTGGTTCAGAGCCTCCTGCTGCCTCTCTTGGCATTCAGGAGTCTTGCTGGCTGGCAACAAAGCCCACATTGGCAGGGGAGGTGGCACTGAGGTCTGGCTGAAGGAGGAAAAAAAAGAATGAGGGCAAATAGCGGAAAGAATGAGAACTGCTCTGTAGACATTGGAAATGCCGTTGGATAGAGGCATCTCCTTCCCTGTTTTTTGTGATAGCCACTGTCACTGGTCAGTGTCATTAGCTGGGGCTCACCTGCTGCTTCTCACTCTTTGGCTAAGTGTTGTTTTAGCAGGATTAACCTGAGCCCCCTAGCATGTTCCTAATGTAGTTTTGAATTTCGTTTTATGTGGTTCATTTCTCATGCGTGTTTGTCAAGCCTCCTGCTGTCTAGTTTGTGAT
Source organism: Corvus kubaryi (assembly GCF_017639235.1). Classification (NCBI taxonomy): domain Eukaryota; kingdom Metazoa; phylum Chordata; class Aves; order Passeriformes; family Corvidae; genus Corvus; species Corvus kubaryi. Next base: position 2,509,166 of record NW_024581136.1, on the reverse strand, counting down.
CCAGAGGGAAATAAAACTATGAATGCTGAAAGCTGACTTTGCAGAAGGCATGTTTCTTTTATCAGAGTTATGTTCTACTGATGCCAACATACCAAACTGTTAAAAAATGCACCCTATTTAATTACAGCAAAGTGATGTCCCAGCAAGCCTTTCTCTGGTAAGTGTAATTTGTGGTTTTATTGTGAATAAGTTCCCTAAATATTTTAGCAGTCTGAATGAAGACACTGCTAAGTGACATTGACACACTTTTCCTGTTTGGAGTTGTATTGTTCCTGTACAGTACATTTAGTCTAATCACTGTAGCCTGACAAAGTTTGGCATGAATGGGAAGCTGTGAGACAGAAATTATTTAGGTTGCAAAAGCTAACAGTCTTCTCATCAGAGATTTCCAGGTGCTGATTATTTTCCACAAAATATCTTTTATCGCAGGGATAACTGGTGAAATTTAGTGTTAGTCACTATACCAGTGTAATGGAGAGGTCATACATTAAGCCAGTAACTCCTGTAGTGGTTAGAAATTACTGGAAGAGCAAAGATTTGGGAAAACCTTCAAAGCAAAACTTTACAGTGGAAATTCACGTCTTTCTATTTCTGAATATTCATGTGTCTGGTGAGAAGATTTAGGCAAGGAAATCGAAGTTTCTCTAAGAGGTGTAAGATTGCAAAAAGTCACAGGAGTCGAATGACACTGTGCTTTGACAAGTTTTTGTTAACTCAGGAGACGGTAAGACGGTTTTACAACCAAATATTTCTGTAAATGGGTTGAACACTAATGAGTCTGACAGGAATAATCTTCCGTCCCTAACCCACAGCTTTTGCTAGTGTTGTGTGGTGTATCCATCCAGTGCTGCAGACGGGAAGCCAGTCTGGGGTACCTCTGCCAGATGAATTGTTTGTCACTCCCCTTCCCTCTGGGGGAGTGTGCTCGGCTTTCCCAGGAGCTGCTGGGGTGGGAAGAAGCTGCCTGCAGATCCCCGTAGTAGGGGGGCAGGTATGGCTTTGCTGAGGCTTCTGCGCTGCAAGTGTGTGACCTGTGGAAGTAGGGAGGGGATGTTTGATGGTGCAGATAGGCTGAGCCCTGGTGAGCTGTGTCCCTCCAGCAGCAGCTGCTGATGGGGTGGAGGGCAAAGTGGTGCTTCCCTGCTGTTCCATGCCTCGGCTGTGTCTCTGCCATCTGCTTGGTGTAAAAGGACAGGATACAGGCAAGGCAATGGATGATCTGGCCTTTGAGACACATTGCTCCTGCAAGCACCCAAGGGGACTGTTGTGAGCTGCCAGGAGGAGTTTGTGGATGAGTTGCTCCCCGTGGAGCTCACATTGCTGCTGCCTGGCTTGGGAGGCAGGGTTACTCCTCACGTAAAGTCTTCCTGTCAGCTACTACTCAGCTCCAGCAACCAGAGCTGTCTAACTGTAAGATTTTTCCACTGTTGTTTCAGCCTATGTCCATACAAAGCTATTTGGCAAAATATTCCATTATTTAATTAATTTATGTGGTAATGTTCATGTGTGAGGGAAAACCTAATATTGTAAGATACAGTTTCAAATCAAAATACTTACCGAGGGCATCCCAGAGTACAGGCAGGGTTGTGTGTGTATCAAGGTACTCATAATGGTGCATTTTACTCCTCCGAATTACTGATCTATCTATTAGAAGCCTGTTTATGTTACAGTTTGGGGCACATGAGGAAGAATGTCTTTGGCTTGCCAAGTGAGTCAATTCAGTGTTTATAATTTCTTGGTGATTTGCCAGGTAAACCTCTGTGCCAAGTTTAGTTTCTCATGTGATCAGGAAGTGATACAGCAGGATGCACTGAGGACTTCCCCGGCTGTCTCCCCTCAGCACCCTGACAGGAATGTGGTAAAGTAGAACTTTTCAAAGGCATGTAGAGCTAAATCCTATACAGGAATCACTGACATTCCCCTTGAAAATCTGATGTTTTCCCTTTTCATTTCCTTTCAAGCTCAAATAATCACCTTTTTAAAAGGAACTACCCAGTCCCTGAGCATGTGTCCTCCTATGGAAGTTTGCTTACAAGATTTACTCCTGTTGCTTCCCTGTGTGTGTATTAGTGTCATTATTTAATTTCTCGTGGGATTATTGGTGTGGAATAAAGTCCTGAACTTGCTTTTCTGGGCCAAATTGGCATTGTAGCTTTGAAACAACCCACGAGTGCTTCTGCACTACTGGAAATGGGAAGCATCAACTTAAATGTAATTGCTGTTTAAAGCTTTGGATTCCTTTTACATGGTTTGGAAAGGAATAAGGGGGATCATTCAAGTTGATCTCATGTGGAGAGCTCCTGTGAATTGTGAGTCTTCCTGCAAATGTGACATGAGAGGATTGGATACCTACATATATTTTTTTTCTTTTCAAAGATTAAAATTAGGTGCAACGAGTTGGTTCTTCCACATTGAGGTGTGGGCATATGCCCTTGTGGGACCAGTCACCAGAAAATATTTTCATGTAGTAACTTAACTGTCATGTGGTTTTAAAAATTCAATTTTTTACTTTTTTCTTTCTTTTTTTTTTTTTTTGAAAGAAGGCTTTCACATAACATAGATGTGGTTTAATTTCTGTGTTTAATATGTACAGAAAATACTTTACATGGTATTTGCCATTGGAAATAATATGAGGACTTCATTCACTTCTCAAATTCGGTTGGATGGTAAACTTCACAGGGTTTTTTTCCCTAAACTTTTTTGTTTCCTTCTATTGTGATTGCATGTTTCTTATCTTCTTTCAGACATCTTTGGAATGGGATAGTATGTTTGGAGTAGAAGTTCTTTAAAAGGAAGAACGTGGACTTGACTTACCAAGTGAAGTCTTGCAGGATGTTTTTTGCAAGAACATTTCTGCCCATCTGCTGTTTGGTATTTTATGACAACCCCCTGTCACCTGGGCTCTTCAGCCTCTTGAGAGTGTGGAGATTTTTTGCTTCTTGAAACACTTCATCACTCTGTCAGTAAATAAACAGAGTGGGTCTACTCGGCTATATTTGAGCATTCCTGGACTTGGCACTGATTTTGCTAGAAGACAGAAGTATGTCTGGTGCTGCAGATACTCTGTTTGATCCCATGTCAATCCCCTATTTGAGTTTTTAGGACTTTGTCTTCATCTTTATTCCTTTAGTACTTTTAGAAGTTCTTGATTTACCTCTGCTCTCTGCCTGAGCTCTAAAACGTGACTAAATCTAGATTATCCAGGTTTTTCCTGGTGCTTTTTTACCATGTTCGTCTGTGGAAGCAGAGAAATAATACACTTCAAAATTATGTATTCCCCTTAATGTGTCTTAATGTGTTCTAGGTGAGCTGAATACTGAAATACGGGAACTGTGGATTAATTAGCCTGCTGTCCATTAGCAGGAGGAACATCCCCAGCTGCACTAGCTGCCCATTAGAAATGTCTGCCCAAGAACTGAAACTGCCATTCTTCATTTGTCCTTCCGTGGCTCCTCTTCCTCAATCCCTCTCTTTTTTTTAGCTTTTTTAAAAAAAAACCAAAACTAAATCTTGATGAATTTATGATGGTTTTCTCCTTTTATTTAATGGCGCGATAAGTTTAAAAAGAAACATTTACATTTTGCAGCCATTTGCTGTTGGCTGCATTTGTTTTAATGAGGGCAGAGAAGCTGAAGTCTCTGTCACCAGGGCCCAGGGCAGAGCACATCTGGAAGTAAAAGGGGATTCTGACCTAGTGCATGTCTGAGACTGAACCAAAAGCACAAGTGAAAGTGAAGCTACTGCTGCACATAAAGTTTATCACTGTTGCTGCGGAACAGCGTCCGCCTGCTTTGGGCCCGCTGTGAACTTGGCCAGACAAAATAGGTGGAAGGGCAGAAGGTGGGGAATGTCTGCATCCTATTATGAATTGGAGGAAATGACTGTCTGCGCTCTGTGCGCTGGTGGGCTCCACATCCTGCTGGCAGCCTGGTTAGCGCTGCAGGACACTTCACAAGGAGGAGTGAATTTAGCTCTGGTGTTTAAAATAGCTCCTAGGGATGAGAAGAAGCACTTCAAAAATATGCTGTGGGTTTTCTGTTGGCTTTCTTAAACTAACTGGAAACTTTCTGCTTTCTTTCAGGAGCATTTTTTACTCTGGAAACATTGCTGCTAAAAAGCTCCAAACAGGAGGAGTGAATCCAGTCGGCTTGTCAGGTCACTGGCTCAGTGTAACGGTGCTTTCATGAGGTGACGTTGGGCCAAAGTCAACTTTTCTTTCTCCTTTGTAAACCTGCAGCCAAGCAATGGGCCAGAAAATCTCAGGGAGCATAAAGTCTGTAGATGTGAGGGAGCCCCCTTATAATAGACCTGTGAAACGAGAGCTGAGAGGCCCAGATTTTTGCAAGCCCGCACGCCTGGACATGCTGCTGGATATGCCCCCTGCCAAGCTGGAGGTCCAGTACAAACACGCTTGGAATAACGAAGATCGCTCTTTAAATATATTTGTAAAGGAAGACGATAAACTGACTTTTCACAGACACCCGGTGGCCCAAAGCACAGATTGCATCCGGGGCAAGGTGGGCTACACACGGGGCCTGCACGTGTGGCAGATCCACTGGCCCACGAGGCAGCGGGGGACTCACGCTGTGGTGGGCGTCTCCACAGCCGAGGCGCCGCTGCACTCGGTGGGATACACGTCCTTGGTTGGTAGCAATAGTGAATCCTGGGGCTGGGATCTGGGGCGCAACAAACTCTACCACAACTGTAAAAACCAGCCCGGGGTCACATACCCTGTCTTTTTGGAACCAGATGAGTCTTTTGTACTCCCAGACTCCTTACTGGTGGTTTTGGATATGGATGAAGGGACGCTTAGCTTCATGGTCGATGGACAGTATCTTGGAGTGGCCTTCAGGGGACTAAAAGGGAAAAAACTTTACCCCATAGTCAGTGCAGTTTGGGGGCACTGTGAAATTACAATGAGATACATCAATGGACTTGACCGTAAGTGTTACTGCATTTCTTCATTACCCTCTCAACTTTTCTTTTTCTTTCTCCTTTTGCTGTGGACAGTGTGCAGGAGGGAGCAGACTGTTCAACTGTGAGGAGACTGCACCCCATACTTACTGCCCACAATGAATATATCTCTGTTGTGTCTTATAATGATGGTATGGATTGTATCAAAATACCTTCCTTTTTGGCAGGCACAGAGGCAAGAATTCGATGTCCAAAGAAACTGAACAGGCTGAGAAAAAGATACTGAGAAACTTCCTGGGTATATTTAACAGTAAAACTCTTGTTTACTGGAGGATATGTTTTAAATCTGTGGTTTCCAAATAGGATTTGCGGATCCTGTAAAAATTTCCTGTAGTAGTGGAAACTCTTACATGGTGTGCATAAACATACTTGAACACAGGCCAGACAAGTTCTTTCTATAGTTGCCTTCTCAGGACCCTCAGAAGCAGCTGCGGATCCCCAAGAATCTGGAAACTGAGGTCAAATACTGCTTTCAGCAGTTTTTCTGAAAGAGAGCTCTGTTCCTTAGTTCACTTCAGAAGGTACTCTCTGAGGGTATTGTCCAGAAATCCAGTGTTTGGGATAAGCATGAGCTATGTCTGATCTAACAGGGTAATACCTAATGAAACTGTTACATAATGAGGAGCAGCATGTTGCTGCTGTGACCTCCAAGCAGCAGCCCAGCAGAAGGTGAGTTGCAGAAGTGGGTCCTGTCCTGTTTTCCATGCCCAGGAAGGCATGGGCTCTGCCAGGTCTGTGCCCAGTTCGCTCGAGGCCAGCCCTTCGCCGTCAGCTTCTCAGCTGCTGGAAGCTAGGGGATAAAAGGATGGGCAAGGTAGCAGGTGGAACTTTGTTCTTGTTTAAAACTGTGTTATCTGAGGTGTAGTAGGAGCTACAAATATAAATGTATAGAAACAAGTAGATGGCAGGGCAACATTTTCATGTTATTTTGGGCTCTTTGAATGGAACTTAGTCTTTTAAGAAGACAGTAAGAGCAAGTGTTCAACACTGGCCTTTCAATTAGTAATTTCTAAAAGAATTTACTATTCTTTTCCATTAGGATGAAGTGGTCTACATTTTTTTCTGTCAAAAATTAATTATCTTCTCATTAACATTACATCTGACATCCCAAGTAGAAACATAATTAAATAGTTCAACCCTGCTTAAGATTACGTTTTCCTAAACATCTGTAATAAGCTCTGGGGGGAAAGACTTTTTATCCACAGAAGCTGTGCAGGTTTTACAGCTAGATGCTAAATGGCAGCTTCCCAAGTGCTTTCATACAGGGGAATATCTGAGTATCTTGAGTATTTTGCAATTACTTAGTCGTTGCAGAATGATGTGCTGACAGTCTTTTTTTGGATTGTAGGGGAGAGAGACTTTTGCAAACTGAGTATTTGTTTGCGAAAGCAGTTTTTGTAATACTGGGAATATCTGCCAAACTAAGCAAAGTACAGCTCAGCTTGGTCCACCAAGTCCACACAAGGAGTTGTTCTGCATTCCTTTTGTAGCTTTCACAGGGCTGCTCAAGGGAGCTCTAGAAAGATGAAAACACAGGAGGAGGATGTGAATGAGTTCGGTAGAAATCATAAAATAAAAGGGACTAACTAAATGGAGAAGGATAGCTGTGGTCTGTGAGATGTCAGAGAAAAATTCCTATCCGGTTTCTCGTGGGATAATTTCACTGGAAGAGGCAGGATAGCTTCCTAAACTATCCCTGAGAAAGTCAAAGTCTCTATTTTTTTTAAGCACGTGAACCCGTGGATAAAAGCAAACTTGTGAACTAAACTTTTATGTAGGCCTGAGTGTTAATCTGATCATGTGAAGAGGAAGTTTAAAGCCTCTTCGCCGTGGGGCAGTTTGACATCCTGGATTCACATAATTTGCTATCACATGTTTGCTGATCCATTACTGTCCTACAACAAAAACAGCATTCAAGAAACCAAATGAGCTTGTTTAGCTGGTGCTCCAAAGCAAACACTGTCTCTTTTCTGCTAAAGGTGTTTCTATATAGCTAGCCCATGTGCAACAGTGCAAGCTTGGCTGTGGCACTCTTCATGTTTGCTCTCATTGCACTTTTGATTGCAGGTTTTTATAATTGCTTGTTCTTGTGAAAATCAGAGCAGGTATTGAAGGACAGTTGTGTTCACGAATGTAAATACATTGGAACATACATGTATGTGGGGTGTTGTTATTTTTTGGTTCTTTTCTAATCTTACCAATTAGCTCTGTTTTTCTTTTTTTTCCCTAATACTCTTTTTCCCCCTTCTATTCCCTAGAAGTATCTCCTGCAGCTTTTAGTAGATCTGGCCATAGTAACTTAGCTGGTTTTGCAGCTGCTGTCAAGCAGTGCCTCGTAACTTGCTATTCAGTGATTGATTGTTGCTGCTCAGAATGCAAACCACAGCTTGTGATGGTTGTTTGTGTGGTGTCCTACAGAGCAAACGGAGACCTCCACGGCAGGGATTTCTAGTGTTTTCAATACTTGCTGCTTAAATTGAAGACCTCTGAATACTTTAAAGGCCCATGTATTTCAGTTGCTTGGCAAAGAATGAAAAGCTTGCAGGAATGGAAGAGTGAAAGGCTCAGATGATGGGCTTTCATGCAGCTGCAATGAACTTAAACATACGTCACAGATGATGCAGGCTTCCAAGTGTGTTAATTACTGCAGAGATGGCAGATTCACAGGAGGATAAGGCTGCAGGTCAAAGATCAAGGACCCGTGTGCCCTCTGGGCTCTGGATATTGCTCCTAGAATAATGCTGTAATTAAAATCAGTTGTACTTCTTCCAGCTGCATCTGATACCCACAGTATTCTGCTTCAGAAACTACTTTGAACATCACATGATGATGATCTGTGACTTTTCACAAGACTTTTTTTCCTTTTTTTTTTGAGAGACTTGGAGTTGCAAGTATTTTCAGGATTTGGGAGGAAAGGCAGAGGGACAGGATGGAGAGTGCTCATAGTAAGTACATTGAGTTCTTCCCAGCACAAACTCTTTGATCAAATGCTATCAGTACTTACCACACTGATGTTTGCCCAGTTCCTAAGCTGGACAGAATTTTACATCAGCCTTCTGACTTACTGCCTATTGCAATAATTAGAAACCTCAAATAACATAAAAGCAGTAGATGTTACTTTTCAGATCAGGGTATGTGCTTGTGTACAAAAAGCTGGTCTATTTATATCTGGTGTCTGATGAGGAGTACTGGAGACTATTTATAGACTGGAACAGAGAAATAGCAAAACACGTCTGTGTAAATGTACATTGCAGATCATGAACTGATCCATTAGTGTTTAAACAAAGCATTGGGAGGACAATCAATGTAACAGTGCTGTGATGGAAAACTTGGTCATTGAGTAGGTAAACTGAACTCATTGCAGTTCTTGCACTAAACCTCCCACGGTCCTTACTCAATTCTGAAAATAATTGTTGAGCTCAGGAAGCTGGAAGCATTTGTCTCAGAAGAGAAGACTTTACTTCCAAGTATGATCTATGAAAAACATTTGTCTGTACCCATTTGTGTTTTAACCTGCAGATCCTTCTTGCAGGATCTGGCCCTCACCAGCAAGGGTCCCTGGGCTCTGTGTCAGCAGTTACTGAGCACTGCCATGCAACAGATCCCCTGCTTTTAATATCTCTGTTTACATCCCCAAAGGAAACAGAAGTATTATTCGATGTATATTCTTTGAATTTACCGACCATGAAGGAATAGGTGGACTAAAGATCATCCAAACAGAAATTTTGGCTCCTGTTTTTGTGTGCCAGTCGCCTGCTTGCTCTGCCTGCAAGTTGGTTCAGTTCAGGGAGTTACGAGCCAGTGCATGCTCCTGTGTAGAGGCCCAGGAGCAGTAGTTCATGTTCCTGGATCCTGGGTTGCCGGGGGAAAGGGTGATGGTCCCTTGGGCTCCTGCCTCTCTTGGCTGCTGGGGTGCTTGCAGCCCACCAGGGAGGAGCTGGGGGTGGTTGTGTACTTCAGGTCTGGGGAGGGAGGAGGGGGTTCAGTGCATGTCCTCTCTGTTAGCTCATACAGCTACAGAACTTCTGGCGTGTGGGGTGAGTTCAAACCTTTGGCTCTCAGCTGTTAAGACCACAGTGTAACCCCTGAAACTCTTTCAGACCTGAGGCTCTGTGTGTTTAGCATTTTGAATGAAGGGTGGTGCTTCTAAGCTAAAATAGCAATTTTGGAGCTATGCACAACTTCTTTCCTCTTTCCTGCTGTTCTCAGTTTATTTTCATTTGCATTGGTCTAACACACCACAATTGCTAATTATAAGCATACACTCTTCCCCTTGGAGGCCTTTTTGCCATAAAGAAATCTAAGTCAAAATTGCGGCATTATTAACTGCCAGGAGAAATCCACAATCTCTCATCAGACTGGGTTTTCCCCCCACATGGTTTTCAATTAAAATTTTTAAATGGATTTGGTTTTTTGTTTATCTAAACTTGTTTTATGCTATTTATATAATACATTACTCAGGAGACTGCAGTGGGAATAATGTACTCTGAAAATCTGGTATTGCTAAACCTTAAAAAGGATTTTCCCTACAGACATGTAGTCAGAGGATGAAGCAGCAGCAATTAAGCAGCCAATGCTGTGAAGAAGCAATCTTTAACGTTTGAGATAATTTAACAGGAAACAGCATTTCAAGCTTCAAGAGTCTGATAACTATTGTTGGGGGTTTTTTGTCTTCTTCTATGTGCACCCCCCATCTCTGGCTTAAGTGTGTTTTTTGTCCTTTAATCTTAATTTGTTGACACTTTCTAATTAATTCTCAGCCTTTTCCCAGCAGGTTGAAATCACTTTATTGTCACTAGAATATGCCACTCTGCTAAGTGGCTTTTCACCCCAGCCACCTCCTGCCCCTTCTTGGTGATCTCTGCATTACATCTCTCTCCCAGATACTCTTCCGTTATTCAGTCCCTGTTTCTTTCTTTCCTTCCCCAGCTGAGTTTCTCTTGTTTTCTGTTACCACACTAAGCAATAATAAATTCCTACCTATCTTTTTTTTTTTTCTTGTTCCCAACTTCAGGTAGTGCATTTTTGTTACTGATAACTAGAAGATCAGATGCAGTATCACTCTTCCAGAGAAGGACATTTCAGATTTAAATGTGTGACTTTAACTGTAATGATGAATGGCATTTGTTTTATATAAGTTTGTCCTGTTAATACCTCCAGTGACAGAGCCTCCTCAGACAATCTAAGGCACATATCAGCTTTACAGATAGCAGGTTTGTTGGTTTGGGGTTTTTTTGCGAGGGTTTTTTTTTTTTTTTCCCCTCATTACAGTCTTGTCTACTTTGTTTATCAGCAAGGAATCCAGTTATCATTGGCCTAGCACGTAAGAAGGTGCTGGGATACTTTATTTCAAGCTCGGTAGTTCCCAAGGCTAAGAACAGGCATCAGTAGTCCACAGCTGGGTTGTGGTTTCTTTGCATCCTGACATACCTGTGCTGTATCTTCCTTCTTTGGTTCATAAAGGTGCCATGGCAACTGCCAAATCTACAGTTTTAAGGAAAAAGTGCCTGATCATGTTTCCACTGATTTCCCATGTATCATGTTTTTAAGAAATAAGAACCTTGAAGAGCAGTGACTCTACCTCTGTTCTCAAAATTGATGTGAACAAGTTACACTGTGAATATTGTACTTACTACACTGAAATAGCAGCTTGGTAGCATTGCTTAATTCTTTTATGAATTTGCTTGAGCTATGATGCTGGAACTGCTCAGCAATATGAACTGGTTATCACAGGTTCATATTAGAAGTGGAAATTTGTAAAGGATTATTATTTTTGGATTTTCTCTATCTCTCTTGCTTTTGGGGATTGTAGACTAGAAATCCAAGCTTCAGGGCAAATAGTGGTGCTTCTGTTATTCAGTGAAATATTTATTTTATTGCCAAAAATGCACGCTTTTTAAATTAAGACTGTTTTCATACATGTTTCCTCATAAGTTATATTTCTCCTTAAAATACTCCTTTTTTTTGTCTCTCTAGCCATGGAAGTTTCTACCCTTCCGTAATCATAAGCTCTTTTTGCAGATGGCCTCTTTCTCTTAAATCCAGTGTAGCTTCTTTGCTTGGAGAGGCAGTTAAACAACCTGATTTCTAGTTTGAGCTCAGAGAAATTTACACTCTGAAAAAGAATGTGTTGTGGTGAGTGGCAATTCCTACACCAATCTTCGTATTATGGCAAAATCCATTTTATATGGTAAACTGACAGGCAGTGGGTCCAAAATGAGCATGTCCAGAGATGCTGCTTTATTCTGCAGGTGGTTCCACTGAAAGCAGTGCTGGTGCTCCCTGTGTACAGGAGAATAAAGCTGGCAGCAACACTGTGTGAAAATAATGCTGAGGCTGTGCAGTCAAGCACCTGGAAGCTGGCAAATGGCAGAATGGGTTTTGCTTTTTTGCTGCTGTCAATCTGAGCTGGGCAGTCTTATCCCACTTGGTCGAGATAGTTTCACTCTGCTAAAAGGTGCTAGGTTCAGCTGCAAGTCATCCTTTTGTACTCACTTTTTCCTTGACTCTTTTCTCCCCAGTCCTGTGTGTCCATGAGTTGGTGTATTCTGTAGTTTTCCCCGGAGAGCCAGAGTGGAAACCCCCAGAGCACGCCAGTCCCTGTGTTCTCAGGTTCAGGTTTGTGTTACCCTTTGAAGATAGCAGTGGAAAAGCCCTGCTAGCAGGACGGCACTGGATCAAAGCTCCCCCTCATCTGCTTTGGTTTGGCAGTATACCTTCAGTCTTTCACTTCAAACTGCTTTGGGGTGGGACTGATGATCAAATCTGTCTTCAGGTCTGTTATCAAACCTGATTTTTGCTGAAAACCTCCAACACTAGAAGTGTGAGATGGAGCATTTCAGTCTTCAGTGCTGGAACTCAGGGTTGAGGCAGAGGAGATGTTATGCTTGAAGTTATTGACAAAATTGAACTTCATGTACAAGTACTGAGAGAATGTTTTCAGTTGATTAAATGTTAGTTGGTGATGAAATACAGAAGATAAAATGATGACACTACAAAGAGAATTTCTGTTGGTAATTTCCAGTGTAACCTCAGATCAGTTAGTGAAAGCTATACCTGTATTTTCCATGGTCATGCTTAAGAGAACACAAATTTCATTTTGATACATGTGTCAAACTTGTATCATGAGTAACAATATAAGAGTATATCTCTGCTTTCTCTGAACATTTCTTTCTGAAAGTAATAAACTTCAGATGTGGGATGTCTTTGAGCTGGGTTGGCTTTTTTTTCTAAGAAAAGGTTTTTATTAGCTCTGTCTCTGCCAATTTCTTATCACTGGTTGGCCAAACAAATTGTCTTCTTCCAGAGAAGTGATTTGTATGAAACCAAAATGTATTATGACCAAAGTAGGTAACATTAAAAAAGGATAACTTTTGTTTGAGAGTTTTATTTCTCACAACAGACACTTGAATTTTTACAACATGCTGTGTCCCCATTGGAAATGGGAATTCCATTTCTGCATGTGTTGGTTTGGACACAACATTTAAAAGCGTGGTGTTCCTGCTTTTCAATAAAAAGTAACTATAAAAGTTAATAATATTCTTGTGTGTGCCACATATCTGCGTGTCTATTCACTGTGCCGCTGAATGGGCCACAAAGCTTTGAGACACCATCTTGAAGCTAAAAAAAAATCTGTTTCCTCCTCCCTCTGGTTTCAGCAAGCTTGACAGCTACAGTTTATTTGAGCAAGACAAAATGATTAATTTCTTTTAGATCCTGGTACTTTTCATCATTTCTTGTAGTGTTTACCTTTCATATTTTGGTGTTCTGTTAAGCATAGAGGCTGTAATTGCTCTCAAAAATATGTTCCTCTGTCCAACAGAACAGAATGTGGGGTTATACTAATGCCCTGTTCACATGTTCAAAACTGAAATGCTTTGTGCTTCTGAAAACTCATTTTCAAGTGATTTGTATTACGTAAAATACACTATCTGGAGAGGCTTTTAAAAGATCTTTATGAAAGTTAAAATAAGTTTTAAAGGCTTAGGATCTTGGTTTGTTTAGAACCTGGTGCTCAAACAAGTGCAACCCAGCAGCGTGTTTGGGGTTTGTGTACTGTCAGCAACAGCTTCTCTTCCAGCCTCACATTCTGAGCTTTTATATTCTTTGCAGTGTTAACTGCCACCCTGCTGAATTAGCTCATGCACTTAAAATTTTGTAATATTTTGACACTGGTGATGTCAAAGGCTGCCACTTCTCATTAAACAGGCAGTGTTGGGGTAAGTGACTTGGGTTAGGTTGGCGTGGAAATGTGTGCCTTGGCTCCTGAAGAAATACCAGTTAATTTCTTGGTTCGTACTTGAGTTTCACTGCACTGGAAGGTCTCCTCATCACATGTGTGGACTCACTCTGTCTTTGTTGTTTTAACTAAAGCAATTGCTTTAATGTGCTGTGTTGTAGCCATGACTCCAGCCCTGTTCCATGCATGCTTGCCATATGTGTAAACAATTTGCTGATTTTAGTGGTATGACCTGATGGCCTCTGCTTGTATAAACAAATGAAGGCCAAAGTTCAGAGAGATCAGAAGGGAAACTTTAAACATCCTGCAAAATCTGCAGTCCATTAAGTCTACGTTAGTATTTGGTTACAGCCAATCCTTTTGTACTTCTGAGTAATTTGTTCATGGCACGTTTGGGAAAGGAGGGATGGCTTCACCTGGGGCTTGGACTTACACTGAGAAATCAGCTTCAGTGGTATTTTCTTGACTTGGGAAGGCAATGCTCACACATGCTTCACTTTTCATTTAGATTGTGATTTGGAAGTTAAAGTTGTGGGGACCTTGGCCAAAGGGCTGTAGTGTGCAAAGGATGTGTGATATCATGAAGGACCTGTGACCCACAGGCAACAGAATGAAACGTGTGGCAAGGGAGGAGGAAGAGCAAGAGCTAAAGTGAGATGTGCCAGCAAGATCTAGGAAGATGTACTTGGAAGAGCAAATGTGAAGAAGGCTCTAGTGCTTAAAAGGAAGAGAGAAAGCAGACAAGTCTGGAAAGAGGGTTAAAGGAAAAAGATGCTGAGATTTTAACAGGAGGAAATAAGCCTTGATGTAGTAAGCCAAGTAGCACATGGAAAAGAAGGGTCAGGACTATCCAATCTCCTGAATGACCAGACATCCCTCCTGTACTTTCTTTACTTTCATCACCAGTTTTTCTGGCCGGAGCGCAGGAGCTCCGATTCCAACCCCCAGCTGCATGGTAGGGAGTGAAAATTCACCTGGCTCCTCCTGGTGTTAAGCACAGCTATGCTGAGCTTTCCTGGCCACTGCTTGTAACTGCTTGTTTTTGTAAGTCAGACTAAGAGCCTGTATAAGTCAAACAACCTGACACATGTTCCCTGTGTTTTTAGTATGAACTTTGCAGGAATCACTGTGATGCTATTGGCATCTCCCAGGATTTTTTGTCATTCATGACTTTACAAATGGAGTTTTCAATTTGAGTAGAAATGAGTGAATTGTTAATACTTCTGGATCTGAGAGGCTGAATTAATGCTGCATATTTTTGAGTGACATATTCTTAATTTCTGATAGACTTTTATAAGTTCTTGAAATTTTTTTCCTCAGTTTTCTGAACTTACTGTAAATTTAAATCTGTTACTTCTATGTAATTGATCTTGTGTCCTCTAAAATAATTTGCTGAACTTGCAGGTATTACTGATCATCAGGAATATGTTCAAGGCATTTTATAATTTCATTTCAAGAATAAAGCAGAAACTAAATCATCTGTGATGTAAATGTTTTCAGAGTCCTGCATGTAACTTGATGTACTTGAAGTACTGGAGTTCCAACCTTCTAGCGTCATCCCCAGCAGCATTTCTGATAAGAAACTCTGATAATAATTCTGAAATGCAATTCTGTTAACTGGGCAGCATCTGTATGCAAGCAGCGACTTCCCGAGAATGCAATTTTTTTTTTTTCCTAAATCACTTATGCAGAGGAAGTTCCAGACTTCCTCTGGCCCATTTTTCCCCCAGCACCTTTAATACATAATGCATACATAGGCTATAATCTTCAAGTGTTCATGAAAATAAGTTTGTCTTTAAAACAGAACAGAACTGGAACAAACCAGGATGGTTTGGACTTCGTATCGAAGTAGGTGATGCTTTCAAGCAGCTTCCCTGGCCACAGAGCAGCAGTTCTGTGCTGCTTCTTACCCACGTGCTGCTGCTGTGGCTAATGATGCCCCAGCTCCAGGCTGGGGTAAATGTCCGGTGCTGCACATGAGTCATTAGTGGTGACGGCTCTGCAGAGAAGGAGCTGAAGGAGGAATTGGCCAGGAATTGACTGCTTCCAGAAAAACGAGCTTGGGGAGGGGTGTCTGTGCATGAGAGGCCTCTCTGGCAGTGTTTGGCTGCTGTCATTAGAGGCTCTCTATTAGAGGGGGAAGCAGCCCATCCTTCTGTGCTGCTTTGGGAGCAAGAGCAGCCATTACCCTGTTGTGGTGGATGGGTTTCTCAGCAACCCATAGGAAAGTGCTGGTCAACAAATCCCACGGCTCCCAGGAACTTCTCATCAGCTGGAACTACCATCTGCTTTCTGTTCCCCAGATTTCTGTGCTGATACAAACTTCCTTAAAATGGCAATACAAAGAAGCATTTTGTGTGTGAAATGTGAGCATAAAATCGAAGGGTCACTTTGACCATGGTACACTAAATCACTTATTCCCCATTATTGTGAATTACTGTAATTTTGATTTAACAGAAATTCACTCTAAGTTCTCATTTGCTTTATAAGACACCCTTAACAAGTTATTGCAGTAGGCATCTTATGTTAAATAGGGAAAAGATTTGCTTTCCTAGGTAGAAAATAAGAAAACATTTTGTAGAATTTCTTGTTTTCCCCTTGCTGACAATTCCTTGCAATAACAAATGTCCTAGTTTGCTATTTTCCCTGTTGTATGCTTACCTACCCTTATAAGCAGGATAAGCTGTAGCCCCAAAACCCCATCAGTTAGCATCTTCTGGTTATGTTCTCAGTACACAATTGCCTTTGCAGTGGTAATATTTAAAAGAGAGATTAGGCTTTTAAACTAGAGCTTTTGGCTAACTCTGCATAATTAGTTTTTGAAGTAGTGCATGAAAGGAGGTGTTTGGTAGGATCTGCTCTTGGAGCAGGGGAAAATGAAAATCCAGTGTTCTCTCTTCTTGAGAAGTTGCTCAGTACTAAGAAAAGAAGAAAACCCCATTTACATAACCAATACAAGAACACACATTGAGTGTAAAAAACTTTGTTTTTCAGGCTTTTAGGATTAAGATTTTGGGCCAAAAAGGCAGATGGTAAATTCATTTCCCAATGCTAATCTTACAGTAATGTTCTGATCCTCTGTGGAGCTCAGCACGGCCGTGTGCTTCTCTGAAATGCTCTGGCTGCTGGGAAGTGGTATCTCCTTGTGCAAGGAAGTCTTCTCTGCTTTAGATGGAGATGGAGGAGTGTCTCCTTTTTGTGAGCAGGTGGACAATACTGTTTCTCTAGTTTCTCTGCAGGGAGTATGATAAAATGTTTTTTCAGGAGTTGGGGAAGAAGAGTAGAGTGCTTTGGTGTCCTTCTCTGAGCGGACAGCTGTAAGTTGTCTCTTACTCATTCTTTCTTTAATCTGCAAATGATACTGTCTCTGTTCACACAGGGGCTCTGTTCAGCTGATTCTGCCAATTGTTTTGCAAAAACAGTATTTTAAAATAGTCTTTTGAGATAAAATGTGAGAAATGACCTTTGAAGAAATTAGGGTAAACCAAGTGAGTCGTACAAATGCAATTGTGCAAAGCTGTCTAGGTGTCTTGAACACAGCTAGATTTTACTTGATCCCCTGAATAAACCCTAGAATTCTTGTGTTTTTAAAAAAGAACAATATTCTTTGACTGTCAAGAAGTCACTAGTTTCATTTAATGTGGAAAATCATGATAAATCTGATTCAATTGTAGAGCTCTCCTTTGACCTTGCAGAATAAGAAGCAGACAAAGAGATGGATTTTCAGGTGGTAGATGGGGGAGGTACTGACTAAAGGCCCTTCTGGATCTTCTTGCTGCCAGTGCTTAGAAAGACCCGATCTGCTTCTGTTTCTCTGTCCAAGTTAGTTGCAGTCACAGGAGTTTTTAGGGGCTCTCTGGCTTGGTTTGACAGCTTTTTACTCTGTTCTACCTAGAGTGCAGTAAATGGGTAAGCAGAGAGAGCCTTTTCACGGAAGGGCTGATGTTCTGTATTACACAGCACTTCCAAAGAATGAAGTGTTCTGGATTAAGCAGGACTAGACCTGTAATTTTTCAGATCTTTATCTGTTTTTTAGGTAATAACTTGCACATTTTGGTGCGTTATAATTTTACAAATAAGCTTCTGCAGACAGAGCCAAACTATCCATGTCTCAAATGGGCCATCCAAGATGAATGATAAGTATATTTCATCTATATCTATCTATATAGCTATCTATATAGCTATATATATATATATATATATATCTCATTCTTATCCCTTGTAGGGCCTTTCTTGAAATTCTCATAGAACGCATTCAGCTATTTTTGGAAAGGTGAAACCAAATCCTTTATTAAACATGTAATTGTGTGGTGCAGACAGCAGGCTCCAAAGATGTTACTACTCTTTTTGCCAGGTAATTGTAGCAGGGAATTCAGTGCCTCCTGGGGCACTTCTGCCAGCGGTCTCCAGTCATTTCCCGCCTCTCAGGGAAAACAATGAGCAGTAAATGATTTCTGGTTTTAATTAGGCTGACAAGGATGTGCCCTGAAGTACATTAGAAGGCGCAGTCATTAAGTGTAGAGTCCCTGGAGGCATTTCCTGCCTGTGCCTTGGGGCTGCCCATGTCCTGGGATTTGCTGGTATGCAGCATCAAACACCTATATTTTCAATTATATAGTCAACGTTATGTACAGTAGATTCCATTACAGAGGGGACCTCGTCTAGTCTGCGCTTCCCATTGATCCAGGCTGGAGATCTAGTGTTCAGATAAAGACTAAATTAAAAATCTAACAACAATTTCGGCTTTTGATATTAGAAACTGTAACAAAGAATAGGATGATTAGACAGGTGAATATATATGATGATTATTTCATGGAAGGGAGTGTAATGCTTTTTAGTTGTCTGAAGGTGGGAATGTGTGGGAGTAAGGGCAGTCCAATAGGTTTTGAAATTTAGATACTTCAGAGAACCTGATGAAAGAATCCCTTCTGAAAAACTTGTATGTTGGTGAAGTCAGGCAGTTCTTTTGGGAACCTTCTTTAAAAACAGGCAAGAAAAGATGGAAGCAAATGGTCAGGTTCTAAGTTGGGAGGAGATTATTAGTAGGATTTCTGCTGGGATCTACTCTGCTCAGTATAGTAATAGTAAACTGGAAAATAAGGTGAAGTAATGTACACACAATCTTTCATGGTAGATAAATCCAAATTGGACTCTGAGCAGAATCCTGCAGTAATTAACTTGACAGTAAAGAAGTAGGTGAAGTTTGGTGATGTCATCTGCCCAGTGATGTGTAACAGGATGGGGTGAGGGGAGCAAATGTGCTTCTGTGTGGTGTGTGAGGAGTTCTGTGCAGGATGAACTGTTGCCACCTTGAAAGAGATCCTGGAGACATTGTGCCTAATATGATGAAAATGTCACTAATGAGTCACCCACAGGCTGAATGTGATGTTGTGAACTGGGACAGAGCAGGGAACTGGTGATGTTATTGTGGCCAGCTTGTGTCTTGAGTACCACGTGCTCTTGTCCATACCTGCCCTCTCCTACCCCTTCTCCCCAGATGTTAAAACATGTAAATAGATACTAAACTAAATAAATACTAAAAATTAATAGGCTGAATAGGAAGAAAAGTATGGCTTCTGCACAAGGAAAGAATAAATAAACCTGGATCTGACCAATAGTCCCCCTACATGTGTATCCTCGACAGCTACAATTACTAGCTGGCTAAGGGACAGTGTGGGAGCTGGATAAGCTTAGAGGGAGAGTGATCCCTTTCTTTCCCTGATTCCTCTGAAGCTTTATTTCATCTGGGTGATCCCTTAGCCTCTATTCATCTGGATTTCATACTTAGCCAGATGTATATGTGTTTAGGAACCCTTAATAGTTAGTTTCCTAAACTCTCTGGTCTCCTTTTGTGGAGCTGTGTAAGCTTTTTGCATCCAGAGCACGTTGTGGCAGCTTACATATGTGTTATGTGACAAAACACCTCTCTTGGTTTGTTTTGGCTTAACTCTTCAGTCTGAAAAAGAAATAACTGCAGAGAATATTAAAAAAATGTCTGTGCCTTCATAAATGGCACAGAAAAAGTCACTGTGGAAGGTTCTGTGTCAAAATCTGATGACTGAGGTGTTCCAGTGAAATACCAGGTGCCTTATTAAAAAAAAAAAAAAAAATTGAAAAAATCAGTCCTATAAATTATTGCAGTGAGATTATGTGAAAATCAAAAGTATAAATGGGCTTGAAAAGGAATGAAATATATTCTTAGAGGATCTACTGATACTGGTTGAATGTGGCAGTTCGGTTACATCCTTCAGCACAGGAAGTGTCATAAAATGGAAAACAAAATAGCGCCAGGCAAGCTATCATAAAATTATCTGCTCATAAAAAAAAGTTGAAATTTTATATGGTGCTTCCTCGTGTATTAAAATAAATACGAGATTTAGCTATATGTTTTTTGAAACACCTAAAGGTAACAGAAGTGAATCTGTGATAAGCACATTCTATGATCTCTGACAGGAGAGACAGGATAACTTGATATTTAGTAAAATGTCAGGTATTTCTGAAGACCACTAAAGCTGCTACAGGAGTTGCAGCAGGGATTACAGGTTTGTCTGGTCATGTAAGGTGAATTTCTTCACCTCTATGAGTAAGATGAAAATAAAATATGGAAATACTACTGCTAGAATTATTTGATACTCTGTTTCTCACATGTGTTTTCCATTACCAAGTAAATGCTTAAAATAGTTCCAGGAGACTGAAAACAAGTTTTTGTCAGACACAGTTTATAAAATAGTTTCAACCACTTAAAATGGAAACAGCTTAAAATGGATTATTATAGGTAAGCCTAAAAACTGCCCTCAATAAAGATTAGACCATGGCAGAATTCCTGCTGTTGCTTGGTAGTGAAGTTAATTCTGTCTTTTTTCTTGAGCTGAATATGGGCATCTGTTCATACTTAGGTAACCTTTAGACCTAAAAGGAAGCTGTGCATGTTGTTTGCAGGTATCCTTATGGCTACTCACCAGTTGTTCATTCAGAACTGGTCATCACAAACACACTGTAAATGTAAAACTTCCCCTGGTGAAGAAAGGCAGCAGATCCTTTGCCTTCTCTCTCACTGAAGAAAGTAGATGGGAAAATATTCTGCTTAGAATTAAGTGCCTTATTAGGCCTGAACTAAAAATCAGCTGTTCATTCAAACCCAGCACCAGTGCTTCAGCACAGCAAGGGAAGCAAATGCTGCCTCCTGACTAATTTTAGATTGACTTCATTAGACACAGTTTTGTATGAGTTTTGTTGGCACTGACAAATAACTGGTATGGTATCTGAAATAGGAGTTGTATTGAAAAAATAGGGGAAAACTGCTATTGCTAAAATTGCTGATGGGTATCCTTGAAATGGCTCACTTTAGGTGGGTTTTCTCTGACTTAGAGTAAATCTGCCCTTTCTGGTCTGTGTGTATGTGGATTGATTCCTTTTAAAGATGTTTTTTTTAATATCCTAAATATTTGGTGACTGACACCAGTCTGCCCTGCCTTGTTCCTGCTTACAGTTGGAGACTGATGCTTCATGATGCATCCTTAAAGCATCGTTCAGCATGGGACAAAAGCTGCCTCTTGCCTCATGTCCTTGCAATGCTGTCAGTCTAAGCCTTGGTGTAAGTTGGCTTTCAGTGGGCTGGTTGGCTTTCATTGCTGCTGAATCTGAGGGCAAGCAGTGAAGCATCAGGACATCTTTCTGGCAGTCAGTGTGGTTAGTGTGACTCTCTTTGTTGGAAATCCTCACTTCCACCAAAGCATTGCTAACAAATACATCTCTGAAATAGCATCTCAGTGAAGGTGTCTATCAGCAACACTTTGCTATCTAAAAAAGATGGATTAAAAGAAAAAGAAACACATTTATTTTTAACTTACCTCTTTTTTAACCTGAGAAGTTCATTGGAAAAGATACTGAGTTTTAGAAAAATTAGTTATGGATACCTTGGATCCCTGAACCAGCTGGGAGTAGTTCATTTGCAGATTGACTTATCTGCCAGCAGCCTTAATCTATTTGACATCCATTGATGCAGTCCATTAAAGAAGGTCACTTTTTTGTTATTGCCTGAATTGGAGCTTAAGATTCCAAACTGCCCAACTTTGGCAAGGTTTTACATTCGGTAACCAAGTCTTCTCCCAGCTCAGAATCACACCACCACCCCCTGCCTTGTTTCTTCCAGGTTTTATCCTTCAATAGCACCAGATGTTAAACAAGCTTATGTTTTCAGCAAACCTCCTGGGCCTGTTTATTCTCAGACTGTTGCACTGCAGTGTTGGGGGGTCAGCAGTTGACCTATTAAAAAAAATAAGTAGTTGATTTCAGGGGAAAATTAAATGCCTGAAGTGACAGGTGAAAGCGGTGTGCATTTTTAATGTTTAATTCTGTGTGAGAGAGTGAATGAGGGATGTTTTGTTGTTGGTACCTAGTGATGAGTTCTTGAAATTTAAAAAAAAAATCAAACCGTGGTATTTAATTAATTGAGCAGGAGAAATCGCAGCAGCTTCTACACAAGAGTTTCAACCATTTGGGTTTTTTTACCATTCGAGTTTTTTTGTTTGGATGATTGTTTTAAATTCAGTGCTGTTTCAATTCACTTTCCCTGAGGAGGTTTTGTGTTTCTGAGGTAGGGAGGCAGGGGGCCACCCCTTCAGCTGCTGGGGTTGTGCTGCTGGTGCTGATGCAGCGCGAGCACTGGGCCAGCCTCTGTTAGGTGAGAACTGGCGCAGCTTCTCTGGCCTCCTGGCCAGTTTTCCCTTTTTATTGAGGTTTGCAGGGTGTCATACAGGCCACTATGACAAGTCAAATTCAACTTGGTACCTGGTTCACCCTTCTGGCTTTCCATTCTTTGGTTAAGCCCGTAGTTTCAGCATTAAGATCTCTTTCAGAGCTGAGTGTGTGTCCTGCTAAAGGAGTTACCTGAGCTTTGTATCTTCTCTATTATTTTTGTGTCTCTTAAAGTCCCTTTTTTTCCAAGTGTTGTTTATTACACCCTGTAACTTGGCAGTGTGGTCTGTGCAATCCTCTTCTACACTCCCTGCTGCTGTTTTATTGAGTGCAAGTAACCTCTTCAAAAACAAATAATGTAACAGTGATGTGAGGATGTCAGGGCTTTGAAACACTTCATGTTCTTGATGTTCAAGTCCCAATAAAGTGCCAAAAATGCCCAGGAAGGGAACTGATAACATGTTGTACACATCACACAAGGGACTTGACTGTGAAAAACATTGGTTTTCTTTTAACGTTGATGTTTTGGGTTTATTGTCTAGGTGCAATTGAACAAAATGGTGAACTACCCTGTAGTGGTTTGGTCCAAAATACTCATTACTGTTTATCTGCTGTGAGATAAGAATTAGGAGAAATGCAAAACAGGCACCAAACTTGAAAGAATATGAAGAAGTTTATTAACAGACCTAAAAGAAGAAAAAAATTATACCACCTTCAGAACTCTCCTCCTCCCCCCACCTTCCTCCCTTCTCCCACTGACAATGTGAAAAGACAACCCTTAAGATGTTCAGTCTGTTTACCACTTCCATAATAACCTTGTTCAGTCCATTTAGAGAGAGAAGTCTCTTCTTGCTCATGCTATGAAAACATTATCACAACGAGACAGCCGCCCACTTCCAAATATTGTTCAGTCCATTTAGGAAGAGGAGTCTCTGCCTGCGTGTGAGTCCTTTCCCCCGACTTGCAGCTTTTCCCGCAACTGCTTTCGAGGGTCCACTCTTGAAGATTTTTGGGGTACAATTTTAAGGTTGAGCCGTTCAGAAACAAAAACAGAGGCCCTTCTCCTTCCCTGGGAGCAAAGGGTCTTCATCATCTTCATCGTTAGGACTATCTCTGGGAGCATCTCTAGGAACTGAGGTTTTCTCCTTTCCCATTTGGAGCAAAAGTCCTCATCTGGTTCATCTCTATGGACTGAGGTTTTCTCCTTTCCCGTTTGGAGCAAAAGTCCTCATCTGGTTCATCTCTCCCTGTCCAAACTTCTCATGAAATTACAGCTGCTTCAGCATCTGCCTATCTCAGCGCAGGTGCTTTTGCTCACGAGTTGAACACTCCACCCCCCATATCTTCATGAAATTACAACAGGATACTCTGATATATCATAGCTTCACAACAGAATTTCAGCTTTAAGCATCTCCTCTCTCTCTTCCCTCAGGTTTTCAGCTCTTCACAGCAATAAAAGGGTTAATCTCACCTCGGCCTTGCAGCTTTGCAGCTGGAATGTTGAATTTTTCTTATCGCAGTGGAGAGGGGGGAGAGCCGAGCTGCTCCGGCTGCCCACGGCAAGGCAGTGGGGGGGGTTCCACGGCTGGAACAGGTCCATGGCTCCAGGATGGCCGTGGCCCGGCCCGGCCTGGCCCAGGCAGGGCCTGGCCGGGCCCGCTGGCCCCCACACGGGGCCTGCAGCCACCTGTCCCAGCGCCGGAAACGAGAGAGAGCTTGGAGGGGGAGTTTGCCTATTCTTAAATGTGGATCACAGAGGTGATCACAACTTTAAGTGGCTTAGAGAATTGTCCATATTCAAACTGGCCAGCTGATAGGTTCTGTCAGTTCCCAGAGGAAACTGTAAGCACCCCTTAGCAAGGACGTCCCTTCCGGGACTACGCTTGCTAACCTATGACATACCCCTTCTCCTCCCCCCCGTGCTCTGTGTACTTGGGGTCACTTTTGGTGCTCTGGCCATAGTTCGCTTTTCATCCTTTGCAAGAATTGAATTTGCTTTCCCTTGGGAACGTGAAAATATTGGAAATAAGCAGACTTGGACTGCGGTCACAAGATAAAGAAGGGACTTACAGGGTCAGTGTTGTCCAATGACATTTAATACTTGACTAGATTGCTCCCCGAGCATGGGAGCTACATTTAGATACTGGGGCTGTGTTGGTCATACTGAGTTAAGTTTCAAGAAAAGCATGTAAAATCACACAGCATAATTCTTTGTGTCATTTACAAAGCTCATGTTCTTAAGTATCTGAGAGAGTAACACGTATTTTAATGAAACTAATAAATCCTGGACTGAAAAGAAAGAAGGATAACTTCGTAGTATGGTCACCTTGGGCTATAGGATGATTTTGAAGATAGACTTATTAAATGTTTTTTCATTAAGAAAATTATTTGAGCTTCATATTGGGATTGACTTCCATTTAAATAGACATCAGCATACTTAAAAAATAAGACACATGAAAAATTGACAGAAGAGGCTTTTGTATAAGAACCAGTTTTATCAGATACTTTTTCTTGTTGTTACTCTTTATTTTTGAAGCATTTGTTGCATAAGCGCTCAGTGCAAACTTTTATTTGCTATTAAATTCTATTACAAAGTTCTTTTGACTGGAGTACTACTGTGTTAGAAACACAGACTCTATTATTAAGACATGTCCTACTTGACATTGCTTTATTACAAGGGAACTTTTTGTGCAGAAAATGGTTGTCTGTCATGCTTCAGGTAGCTGTGATTACTGCAGCGTTAACGTGGCCATATGCTCCTAGAAAGTTCATAAGGCAAGGAAAAAAGCTTGGCACTTCTTGAGCTAAAGAGCTTGTGTTGGGATGAGGCCAAGCTAAACACCTCCAGGTTTATGATTTGCATCTCTCCTCAGCTGTTGGGGTTCCCTGGGATTTGTACCATTGCTCAGGGGCTGCCTGCAGGCACTATGGATCCCACTGTCAAGTAGAACAAATATATGGAGAGTACCTGGGGAGAAATAAAATTCCTATTCTTTGACCTTTTTAAGAGAAACTTTACTGCATCTGCCTTTGCAAACAGTTCCTGTAGGTGCGTGATTCCCGTTTTCCATGAGAGGAAGTGTTGAGAAATGTGTGGGTGAATCCACGCGTTTTTCCATTGCTGTTTAAATGTGCGCTTCAGCGTTAGATTTTAAAAGTATGTGTAAACCAACCAGCAAACCATAAATCCTTATAAAACTTACTGAAACTGTTGAAATGTGTATTTTTCTTGAAATCACACTCAGGCCTTGTTTGTGTCTTTGGGTTTTGTTTAAAAAAGTTCAGAAAAGTTTGTTTTTCAGAAAACTCCACATCAAGTCTTATGTCAGTTTTTTCTCTCCCTCTCCATACACCTACATATTTTTATAGGTATAAATAATAACCATAATGTTCTTGAGCTTGAATAACCCTTTTCTGTCTTAGTCCATCAGAGATGAGGTTGCCCTCTTTACTCAGCTGTCAGCTGCCTTGGTCCCCTCCCTGCATGGTTCAGTGCTCCTTGCTGAATGCTCCTCCAGCCAGAAACCACATCATGCTCTAGCAGTTGGTATTCAAGGAAAAAAATGATGAGAAAGAGTCCTTTGAGTTTGCATGTGCAGGGCCCAGCAGGAGCTGCTGGTTAGAAGGAAAATATGAACTAGAAGTTGTATGTTTTAATAGTGAGGGTAATTTATTATCCTTTGGAACGCTTTATTGGGATACGCGGTAAATTGCCCGGTTGTGTGGCTTTTTACATTTAAGTTCATCTACCTTGATACAGCTGCTAATTCTGCTTACTGGATCAGAGGCAGGAGTTGCAGGGTGATTTTTTCCGTGGGAGCACAACTGAGCACCTTTGGAAATGCCCCCCGTGGCCACCGGCGTAGTTTGTAGCTATGGCAGCCGAGGTGACTCTGCTGTTGCTGCTCAGAGCACGTTTACAGCTGTGACAAGGCACATAATGTGGCCATTGTGTTCTCCATTCTGAAATGGAAAATCAGCGCAGGCTGGGGATCTGTCAGTTCCTGGGCACGGTGAGGCAGCTGCTCCTCTCCCTCTGTATCAGATCTGGAAGTTAAAGGTTTTCAGGTACACATGCAGCAAAGTAACCCTTAATACTGGGTCATTTTCATGGCCAGCTGGATAAAGCACAAAGGCCGTGACAGATTTTTGGTGTGCAGAGCCTCTGATGCCCTTGAGTAATGCCTGGCTGACAGCTGCTTCCATGGATCCCTGTGCAGGACAAGGGCTGGTTTGAGAGATCTGTACCATGGGGTTCTTGTCTCTTTGTCATTAAATACCATGTGCTTACTAACATTTCTTTCAGACAGCAGCTAATGGAATTAAGGGTATTTTATGTCATCTCTACATCAATAATGCAATGTGGGCCACATCAAGAATTGATTTTTTTGGTGTGTGTTTGGGGAAGGAAGTGGAAAGATAATTTAACTCTTGACAGTGAGAGATTTCTTTCTGTTACTCCAGTTTGATGTAGATTCTGGTTGTGACCCTGAAGTCACATCTAGAAGCAAGGAGGCTAATTAGTAGAATTTTGTAATTACTTTGGATGACTCCCTAAATTACAGCCATGCAGTAAAATCAATACCTCTGGAGCAAAGCAAGTTGTACTGCAAAGACAGGTTAGTGTGTAGGGCCATTCCGGTTGTACTGCTGTGCTGCATAGGTTGTAATATCAGTATTTTATTGTGTCTGCAATCTGTGTGTTGGTTGGTTGAGTTTGTTTGGTTTTCAGGGTTTTTTCCCTCCATAGGGTAGCCTGTGAGCAGAATTGTTAATTTTTCCATGTGCTATTTCCACGGCTGTTCTCCTTCAGTCAGAGAAAATCAGCACTTCTACTTGCTGGTGCCAAGTTTGCTGTGTCCTTTGAGAGGATCAGTGGCATCCTCTAAGCTGCCTCCATAAAGGAGGAATAACTTGAGCTTGCCTGTGCCTTTGCAGATGGTGAGGGAACACCCTGACTTAGCAGAAATAATCCAAGGCAGGAGCATATCCAAAAGGAGATGACAATTCCATGGGGCAGTAGAGAGCACTGGCAGTGTTTGCCATTTCTAGATAAGCAAGGAATGGATTTTTATAAGCTGCAGGTTTGGTTGACAAAACTTCCCCTGAAGGCTGACAGGAAGCTTTTAATTCAACACTGAGCATTGCAAAGGTCTGGAGTTTGTATGCATGAGCTGCCATACACCTGCTTGGGTTTGTTTGCCCTGGGTATTAAGTACTGAAAAAACAGTTTTGATGTGTTTATTTCTACAATTTGATTTTTTTGTTTTGCACATTGTAAATATATATTCCAACGTTTGTAGCAAACACATATTTGGGGACATGATGTGCAAGAACTGATGTTTTTAACATATAATTGTTTGTTTGTTTTTTAAAGCGAAAAAGATTTCAGGTGAAGCTTTTGCTTATCTCTGTGGTACTGAAAACTTTCTGTTCAAGATGCAGCATTTTTATGTAGCAAGTACTTCAAAAGTCTTATGGCCATTACTGCTAAGTCACAGTTCTAATGCAGATTACTTATTTGTTGATGGAAAGGTAGCATTTAGGTAGCATTTCCAGATTAATATATTGCTTTTTTCTTTGTTTTATAGGGTGATGTTCATGTCCTCTTTCATGCTGTTTTCTAGTGGTTTTGATTCCTTGTATTTGCAAATGGGGTACTAAAACATGAGGACAGGCCTTTTGGTGCTGAAAATCTCCCTGTATATATCATTCATTTCAAGAGAAAACTTTTTGGTAGGCTGAATCTTGTGTCTTGATGGAGAAGCTTAGAAGGTCCATTTTTATTTTAGACAAGGGCTTCAACCGTGTCTCTTGCAGCTGAAGAGACATGCAATGTCTCTTCATTCAGAATGAATGTGCTGGATGCCTGTTGCATAGCACAGAATATTCTTTTATTAAATATTAAAGGTTCTAATTCCATGCTGTGCTACAAACAGCTCCAGGGTTTCCTGGTATTTCTGCAGTTCACACAGGAACTGTTTGTGTGTTGGGCCACCCAGTGTTTCTGGGCACTGGTGTAGTACAGAAGTCAAACTTCAGTGTCCTCAGGTTTAGCTTAGCAAAGGCATTCGGGCTTTTCCCATTCTCCAAAGCGCCAAAGCCATGGCCATGTACTAAGCGCCACTCCCAGTTCACAGCATCATCTCTATTTACCAAATTCTTCCAATGTATGCCTAAATTCATTGGAAGTCACCAACATGTAGGCATGTGCTTGATGACTCTCCTTGAGGACCTCCTGGTGCCTGGCCAAAATCTGTAGAAAGAGCCCAACCCACCTGTGGCAGGAGCTGGTGACGAGCCTATCCTGCTGAGCCAACTGATTCATCATTACCTACGGAGCTGAGGGATCCTGGCTCTCCTCTTGGTGCACCCTGCATTAAGGTAATAGGCTGTGATTATAGACTGACTTAGCCAGTTTGCAAAAAATCAAACCCACAAGCCCTTCTCAGCCTTTCATCAAATATTCTTTTGCTGATGCTGACAGAAAGGAGAGCAGGCAAGCTATGAATACACTTACCCTCTTTTAAATTTGTCTGTGGCGATGCAGACTCTCATCCTTGCCCATTGACACACGGAGCAGACGTGCTCCTGCCTGCAGCCTTGCTGAATTGACAGTCTCTGTCACCAGTCTGTGCTATCAGCCCATCATATGGTCATATTTTTATTTTGCTGGCAAATCTGCTCCATTGAGATCATTGATGGAAAATGTCAAGTTTTTTGTTTCTTCTGATGCTTCATCTTCCTGTGATGTATTTAAGTTTATGATAATAGATTTTTAATTTATTGCATGCTGTTTAGTGTACGTGGCAAGGAGATGTGCACTCATGGCACTGGGATATCAGCCTTTGCGAGCACACAGGTACTGGAACTCTGGAGTAAGTGCCTGTTTATTGGTGGGTTTACATGTACTGAAATACTAAAAATTATATATATTCTAGGATTATTTTTTGTCATTGCAGACACAAGTAAAGACTTACGTTCTAATGTATTTTAAACACAGAGCAAGGTCTTTGCAATTCACCTTTCCCTGCTTCCCATGGGCTGTCACTCTGTCTCCATCTTCCTTTGTGTGATTTCAGCTGAAGAGGGAAAAAGGATGAGTCATCCATCAGCTTATTGTAAGACAGTGTAGACAGCTGTAAATATATCCTGTCTGGAGATTGGATTCCAGTAATCAGCACAAAATAACCATTGACATCACACAGGGTAATTCTGAGCTCGACTCGCTCAAAAAAAGGGGGTGGGGGAAAGGGATTAATGGTGCCAAAATAGCAAAGGGCAGTACTCCTTCCTGTCTACATCGTGTGTGTCCCTGTGGTGTTCGTGGCCTCCACAAACTGCATGGGAGCAATTAACTTGCACACTGTTGCTGGGGGCTGGTGTCTTAATACGGCTTTCTTTTAAAAAATATGAATAATAAAAATCAAGACACGAGGCCACAGCAGTTTCTGTGCCTAGGGCTAAACTCGTGGCATGGGGAACAGGTACATCATGGTACCTTTCTTAATTGTAGACAGTTTGGGTTGAAATCTTGAATTTTGCTTGCAGAACTATTTGAGGAGGATGTGGCTAAAATGGAATGTGTATTTAATTTGTATGAGCACAGCTTTTGTATGCCTGTGGTTCAAGGCTTATGGCTTGCGTGTCTCCACTTGAAGTCTGAAAGTGGAAGTGAGTGAAGTGAACCAGTTTCCCCTGAATATCTTGCGTTTGTGTATTTGGAGTGCTCAAAGCTACCAAGGCATTAAGGCAAAATAGCTGCTTCCAAAGGCAAATGAGAAACATGGCCAAGAGCTAGGAATAGCATGAAGTTTGACATTATTTTCTGTCTGGCTGAGCAACAGCCAGAGAGACAACAAATATCCAGGAGAGATTGAGGAAGAGATTGCACTCTTCAATGTCACTATGACCAGCTGCTGTTTTCTTCACGGATACTATTTTAGTATAGGTCTTTATTAAAGCTCCTTTTTCTTTCTGGAGTTACTAGAGTGGTTAGGATCACTCCATAATAACCCTGTCCAAACCAGCAGTTGCAATTGATATGTTTTATTTTACCCAATATTATGAGTTTCATAATCTGTTGAATATGTGCACAGTGTAAATTAGAGATTTTGCATCCATTTGAAAAAGGCTAATTTGTAGTGCCTCATGCAAATCAACTCTTTATCAAAAAGCTCCAGGGAGCATGTGTTCATGCCCTTCTCAGATGGATCTGTAGATTGGAAGCTTCCACAGTACAGACCAGAAGAAGCAGGTCTCTGCCTGGCATATGGAAATGAGATTTAAGAAATTGTTTAAACAGTGGTGCCTAGATTTGCTGCTTTGAAATGGAAATTGTTTGCAAAAAAAAAAATGTTGCTTTTATATGGGTTCTGATGGTCTTGCTAGTTCTGCTACAGGAGGCAGGAATGAAGTGAAAGATATTTTAATAACTAAACCACCAAATCCTCTTTTTTCCTTTCAGCCTAGCTGTATGTAGTCCATGTTCAAGGAGTTGTTGCTTTTGTTGGAAACTTCCCAGATTAACATAAAGACTGTAATTCTGTTAAACAAATGTTTGAAGTGTTCACATCAAATGTAGGTGCAGCAGGATCTACATCCATAGGTCTGGAAGCGGGCAGCCTGCATGGCTCCCCAGGCTCCTGTACCTTCAGGAAGCCCTGAAGGGGTTTTGGTGGTCAAGTGCTGGCAGTCCTGGGCCCCACACACTGTGTGTGGCTCAAAACCAGCAGGAAATGCAGGTTCTAGACTGGGGTTTAAGATGCTTAATCCTGGAAATAGTGTCTCTGTGGGAACATGTACGAGTTAATCAGTGCTGTTACATTGTTTGGGGCTTTTTTTCTTCTCCTTGTTTTCCTCCAAGTTTTTAGAACCTAACATTATTAATTGTAATTTTAGTTCTTTTAGTGAGTGTCTTCCTCCTTGAAGCAGCAGCAGGTCTGCTGTCCCTGCTGTTGCTGGGGGCAGAGTACAGGTGACAACGAATGCTGCTAATGAAGAGCAGGACTCAAACCAGCCACAGCAGCAGCCCTCTCTCATACATAAGAGTACAAATAATGAAAAGTTTCCTCTTCTGGTTCAGGACTACGTTTCATGCATTAAAAATTTCAGAAGAAGGGGAGGGTGGTGACTGTGTGTGGTCTGAGAAAAGAGATTCACCAGTTTAATACTGAAAGATGTGCCTTAACTGCTGAATTATGCTCCTGGGGATCCTTTGAACTTTAATGTGGCTGGAAAGAAGTGAACGTACTGTTTCTGTGCAGTATAGCATAAATGTGGTGCCTTTCTCTAAGGGCTTAGTATTTAATATGAAATTTGTTATTTGCATTTAAAAATGTATTTAGAAGTTTGTAAATAAGCAGCTCAGGTTAATTGTTGGAATTAACCTGTGCAAAATGCATGGTCTTTCCCAGAGGGAATTCTGGATGAGCACTTTGAAGTTTTTTCCTTGTGCAGCTACCTAATTTTTTTCAGATGACTTGAAAGGCTGCCAGTATCTCTGCTGATTCAGAACAAGCTGACAGTGTTCTCTGCAGAGCTGGCTGTGTCTTTGGGGGCTGGCCTGAATGAATTAACACAATGTTTACGGGGGACAGTCTGGGAAACCAGGGCAGAATCAGTTTTAGAGAGCCTCTCCTTTCATGTAAAATCAAGAAAACCAAAAGAGTGGTGTATTTCATATATGTGTAACTAGGAAATTTCAGTGGGGTGTGTGGTGAGTGCTGTGCTACAAAGGTAGTAACTGGGTGGGGATCAGGAGCTTGTGTTTCTGTGTGTTTTCTAGGAATTTGTACAGCAGCTCAAGCTGCTGGCACAGGTGGTGTGGTGATATGTGCTTCTTATGGCTGTTGGAATTGGTGTTACAGGAATCAGTGTTCCAGTATCAATGTCTCTTTTTAATTTGGAATAAACCTTGACTTGAATGCTACATATTATTGAAGATAATGGAGAATATCCAGAAAGTTGTTGTAAACAGTTGTATGCGATATGGAACATGAATTTCTCTTTTATTCTTTATTCTTTTCTGTGATGAGGTGATCATTTTACTGTATTGCGGTCTGCTTTCTGCTTTAAAAACCTGGGGATGAGTTGCTGCCAACAGCACAAGAAAATTACTGTGGCTTTGCTCGCTAGTGGTGCAATACAGGAGCAAACCCTGCACTCCCTGCTGTCAGTAGGGCTTGCAGTAAGTGCCATGGACTTGCTTACAGTTACTTCCCGTAGTAACTTCACCAGCTCTGGGCCTGCCATCTCTTCTTCCTTGAGGGCATCTTGCCCTTTTTCTTACTGTTTCCAACCCCACAACCTTTTGGTTTCAGCTGATGTGCTGTAGCTCCATGTATTTGGAATCATGTTCATATTCTGGCTCTCCAGGTGTGTTACTATAATCAAGGGCAACTTTTATCCTTTTGTTAACCAAGGAAGCAAGCAAGATCAGAAGCATGTATTTGTATCCCACTGCAATTTATAAAAGAGAAGTGATCAGATTAGGATTTACAGGATGGTTTTTTGAAATGTTTTTCCTTTTACTTTATTTCTCCTTTATTAGAAATCTGAAAATTATACTTCTGCAGGAAGTTTGAGCACCGAAATAAAGTCAGTGGAATGCAGGAGCTGAAGAAGCAGGAGCAGCATGTGTGGAGAAGCCATGCTGGCTCCCAGGGAGGGTGGTATTCCTGGAGACTGGTTCTACTTCGGCTGGTTGTGATCCAAGGTGATGGAAGCCCACTGGCATATTGCTGCAGACTGATGGATTTTTTTTTTTCGTTAAAATCTTTGGATAAGAGTATGAGAAGAAATCCAATTCAGGCCACATGTGTGTCTGTGGATAGTGATCCTCAGAAAGACAGTCTCAGGGAATAAATCTGTTTTTTATGAACGAGCACCTGTTGCTCTTCATGGAAGTGATAATCCTGGAGCAGCTGCTGGTCAGGACCAGTGGTATCAGCTCTTGGCCCTGCTTTAACACAGTGTGTTTCAGCCCCGTCTGTGGACTCGCTGATCTGCTTTATGATAAACAGAGGTGGCTCTTTGATCACGAGGACTGACAAATGGAAAGTCACAGAAGGCTCAATGTTGCAGCCCCACATAAGTTCCTTTGCCCACTCGAGGAGGCGTCACTGCAGGGCTCAGTCACCCTGCATGCTGCCCTAGGCACTGCCTGCTCCTGTCCTTCCAGTCTCCCTGGAGCACAGAAACTCCCACAGTGTTTTAAAGTGAATAAATGGGTATGTTTCTGTTTCTTGAACCTCGTTTTTAGAATGTTACAACATAGAAAATTGCGGAACTGTGGTTGTGCTCCTTCTCTCGTGTGCTGAACTGGCACTGACGGAGACAGGACTTCAGGAGGTTCTGATTTAACAGGAGCTTGGAAGCCTGGTGGCACTGATGAGCCCTTCAAAACCTATTTTTAGACTGGGAATACTGAAGACTGACAGTGTAGTCTTTTGGGATCAGTCTTTCCCTATGTTTCTCTGTAACGCCAGCTCAACGGCTGTTTTGTGTGCAGAGTGTTTGCATAAAATGGGGGAAATAAACCAAACTCACAACATTTTAAGCTCCTACAAAATCAAATCAAGCCCAGAGATTGCTCTGTAATTACAGGGGGCTTGCTTCTGAAACACGTTTTTTCCTGTATCTTTCTTTCTTCCTCTTAAAGTGCCTGCACGTCACTTTGTAAGGATACAATTGCCCTTACAAGGGCTGTGCAACTTCTTGGTAATGTCATTTATGTAGACCCAGGTGGCTGCTGTATTTCAGTGATTTCATTTGAAAGAATTGGACTGATAAGCCTCAGGTCAGATCCACCATTCCTATACCTGGGCAGAGGTCTGAAACTGTGTGGCTTCTGTAAGCAGACATGGATATTTATAAGCAGAAAATCAGAGGATGCTGCTTCATTGACCACTGCTTCTTATAATTTGCCTTTTGTAGAAGGTACCATGTGCTATGTATGTGTGCAAATGCACAGAGAGTATACATGTGTACGCACACCCTCTCAGCACTGGTTTCAAAACTTCAGTGGCAGCACTGGGCAAGCAGAATTATCCTGAGCGCTCCCAGAAGAAACTCTTGGTTCCCAGAAAAGTCTTTCCAGCCCCAGTGCAGCTCACATGGAAGCAGTTCTTATTAGCAAGAGGTGTGCCTTTCTCAGTTATCTAAAAGTCACAAAGCATGTCATAATTATCTGAAAGAAGAGATTAAAAATTCCTTTCCCATTTTCCTTCTCTCCCTACTATCTCTAGTTCTCCTTTTAATCTGTTTTGGTGTGTGTCTGTGTATTTAAAATTTTTGAGGGGCAGGGAAATTTGTGGGGTTTTTTTTAATCAGTCAGGATACTCCTTTAATGCATTAGAAATCTGCATTTTTTTATCTACATTTATCTCAGTGTTTTCTGGAAGCTGGGAGGAGGAAAAGAGACGTGGAACAGCAGTTGCCTGTTAGCTGTGTTAGATGGTCACAGCCTGAAGTACACAGCTTGTTCTTGAGATGACCAGACTTTTATTCATGCTTCAATTTCTTTCTGTTTAAAATACAAAAGACAATTTTTTAAAAAACTCTTTTTGTTCTGGCTTTTGCTGTTGTTCAAGTATCATTTGTCAAGTTCAAGCAAGCATGGTAAATCCATTGGCAGAGGCTTATCCAGCCCTGCAGTGCAGCACCAGCAGCACACTGAGCCCTGGGCCCAGGCCAGGTGCTTGGCTAACCCCTGTAAGTTGATAAATGTTGATAACCCAATGGACAGTGGGGCAAATTTCTGCATTTGTCAAGGTACTAAATATGTTTATGGCAAAAAATGTAATTACAGTATTTTTAGGTATGCAATACATGCTACCAGCTGTATTAATTTTCTTTCCTCATCACTGCAGGTTTTCCATTATTCCTCTTTTTCACAAGTCCTGATGAACTTCAGTGTTTCCATGACTCAGGGTATAACATTTGTTAGTTTTTCAAAACATTTATCGCAGTATCATGAGCCCCAGTGACTGAGACCACGCACTTTGAAATGTGCACAGATGGATAATTGTAAGCAATGCTCAGTTTATATTAGCAGAAAATAAAATTAGATTCCCAGCTGAGGCAGTGGAGTGCCCCTTACACGGAGCACAGCCCGTCAGGAGCCACCCATGTGTCCTGTGTTGCCCAGCGTGGGAACACCTGGCCTTGACAGAGAGGGCATCTCCTGTTGGACACAGCAAGGCAACTTGGTGGATGCATTTCCCAAGCCTGAGAAGCGGCAGAAAGATGACGCCACATTTCATAGAGCTTGTTTTAGGTCATTGTGGCTGTTTGCCTGCAGAGGACGAGCCTTTGTCAGTCAGCACTGCTGCCATGAAGCGCAGTTCTTCTGCTGACTCCAGTAAGCAGCAGATCAAGCCCTGTCATGTTTGTAACAGCTGAAGCTCCATTTTCCTGCTCTGGCAGCATCTGGTGAGCATCTGCACGCTCTGTGTTGAAGCCACAACAATGAGACTTCTGTTACATGGAGTATTTTGGGAGAGGAGGAGGCTGTGTGAAAATTATCCCGGGGGGTAGCAGCTCATCCCAGCATGTTTCCCATCACCCTTGGGTTGGTGCTGCTGATGCAGTGATCTGTTGCCTGGTAAGGAGACTTGAGCAACTTTGTCACATCAGAAATTAAACCTTGTAGAGGAAATCATTCTCTGGAGCTTCTTTGTGGCCTCCTTAATGAGTGGGAGCTGGGATTTGGGCAAATGACAGAAGTAGGGTTAATGAAGTGGAACTTTCCCTGCCTTTCATCTCTCATAGCTTGTGATTCAACAATGACTTTTGCATTCAGTTGTTTCATTTGGTCTCCTGCTGCAGCCAGGTTTGGAGACACATGCTGATTAAATTATTTAGTAGTAATAGATCTGAAGCACTCACACATAAATTTACAGGAATATTAAAGAAATCAAATGCTATTCCAGGTGGGAAGTAACATTTGAGTAGACAATTCATAATAACATGAGCTCCTAAAACTTTCTCAGAACTGAGGAAGGCAGTTTGTAAGAACAAACTCTAAATGTCAAGTTTATGGCTTTTGTTGTTAATATTTATGTATTATTGATAGTAATGTATACCATAATGGTGCTATGCAACCAAGTTACTTTCTTCCAGTTAAGCAGAAGAGTTTAGTGTGTGATCAAAAAGCAGGCCCCAAAGGAAACCATTACAAGTCTGTGTTAATGTTTGCTCTCATCCTCTTCCTTAATAACAGAAGTGACTCAAAGCTATTTAGGTGGGCAAGTTAGGGGTGGTTTGGTTTTTTCTGTTGGTTTTCCCCAGATCTTTCAGTAGAAACGCTTTATGAGAGAGAGGATTCCTGTCCCTGGATTGCCAGAGGGCCTTTCTAGTGGTCACACTGCTGTCCCCCATCCTCTTGCTGTCCTCACACTCAATACAGGAGTGGGTGGGCACAGTCCATGTCCACCCAACCTCTTCCTAGTCCAGTGCTTAAGTTACAGATTTCTTTTTTCATACACATCAAAACTAATTCAGCTTTTAGGCAGTCACTAAGATTTCTGCAGATCAATGTTTTTGTTAACAAAGTCAGAACAGACAAATACTGGCTTTACAGTGAAGGCTGAGCAAATTCTACCAAAAGTTAAGAAGGTATGACTGGTGATAAATCTGCTTATGCCTTCATTCCCCATTTACTGAATGTCAGTAGATGTTGTGTTTTTAAAAGGGGAGGGACTGGGCAGCCTGGACGAGGACTGTTCTGTTTTACCCTGAGGTTGCACCCTGCCAGCATGTGGGACGCAGGAGAGGAAGGAGTGACGGTTCCTTCCTCGAAAGCAGCCTTGTCCACGCAGCCAAGGGGTGGGAGGCAGCCGGACACAAGCCCAGAGGAGGTGACCTCGAGCTCAGCAGGACTCGAGCGGCTGCCAAAAGGAGCAGGAAGGTGATGCATGGCCAGGGTCTGTGTCTCTGAGGCAATGGAAGAAACAGTTTCTCTGTGGATGTGCTGGGGGAATTTGTTCCAAGCCGGAAAGCGGCCGAGTGGATTAGCAAAAGGCAAGCCAGACGACAGCACCTCCCTGCCAAACCATGGCAGGAGGTGTCTTTACAAACCTTCTGACTTGAGTAGTATTACCTATGGGAGCCAAATTTCAGTATTTAACATTTCCTTGTTCTAGTTTGTTCTGATGAAATGAGGCTTTGAAAAGGGGTTTCTGGGGCACTTTCTTTAAGGTCAAGTTTGCAGAAGATTTTTCCCAAACTTATTGCAGACTTGCACATCCTTTTCTGTTGTTCTCCAAATATTAAGAAGCAAGTAAATTTTTTAAACTCTTATTTCTGTGAATAGAATAACAAGCCAGAGAAAGTGTATTTGCTCTAAATACTTGAGATCTACACAGCTGGTGTGTGTATGTGATGCAGTTGAATTCAGCTGGTTATGGTGAATATTACGTAAGATGCAGCAAGGAAGCTCTTTGACTGAGGTGACACTTGCTAATGAGTTTATAGCAGAGCTTTGTCATGGGATTTAATGTCTGCATGCTCTAGAGAGGAGGGTGGGATTTGAGAAAGGAAAGTAGGCTGCATGGAGCAATGGTGGTGGTGCTGTAATGAAGTAGTAATTCATCAGTCTGGTGACCTGCAAAGAGAGGGTGTGAGGGGAAAACTCTTGGCTGAAATGATGTTTAACAGATAAGTGCTTTCACCATACATCTACAGAATAATAGAAAAATTTTACTTGAAAACTCCTGACTTTTATAGTCTTAGTTAAACTTTGATTATGGGAGATCTGTCTGGAGCAGTCAAGCACTTTACTCTTCTCTGTCCCCATCTCTGGGCTGTGTGAGGCTGGGGGTACTCCATCCTCATTTGTCCTGCCTGCAGAGGAGATGTCAACAGTAAAGGATTCAGTGGGGGAAAGTACAGTTAAATCTCTTGTAAACAGTGAAACTACCAATGCCTCTGTCTGTCACAA
Organism: Corvus kubaryi; assembly: GCF_017639235.1. NCBI lineage: Eukaryota > Metazoa > Chordata > Aves > Passeriformes > Corvidae > Corvus > Corvus kubaryi. The sequence goes on along the minus strand of NW_024581136.1, from coordinate 2,471,313 downwards.
GGTTCTAGAGTTTGAAGATGGGCGGGGCAGCAGGAGCTGGGGCTGGTGGCTGCCTGTATTGGGGTGGCTGTGCTGGCAGGGACAGTGTGCAGGGCTGGGGCTGTGTGGGGTGGCTGTGCTGGCAGGGACAGTGTGCAGGGCTGGGGCTGGGGGCAGTCCGTAGCACCCAGGCCTTTGGAGCAGGGGAAAAGGAAGCTGTTAGGGATAGAAAGATAAACAACCACAGAGGTTCAAAGCATTAAGTATTTCCCTCACCGTAAGGGATTGGGCTCATAGTTTTTGTTTGTAGAGGAATAAAAAAAACTACTTGGAGTTTATTTGCAGAGCACAGTAAGTACCTTGACTGACTTACAAAACAATGAAAAACTGAAGCCTCTTCACCTGGCAGCAGCATCCCCAGCACAGTGGTTCTCATGGCTGTGGGATCAGGCCATGGGGAGGGCAGGAGGTGGCAGGTTATGTCCTATGGCAGCTGCAGTGTGTGGTAGGAAAGGAACAGTGGAGTTGAGAACCAGCTCCTTTGCAGTGCCTTCATTGCTGGGGACAGCTCAACGTGCAATTGTATTTCTGTATTTCTGACTCAAGAGCTTTGCCGTCACACACCCGCCACAGGCCAGACTAGCAGCACCTCATGTACAGACAGAATGGACAAGGATGAGCCTAAGGCTGCACAGAAAAAGAGTTTTAGACAGTGGAGGAGGGGCATGCATAGCCAAAGCAGAAAATGGGGGAAGGAGGAAAGAATCAATAGTTCATTAGATTTATAGAGTAGAAGAAGGAGAAAAGGGATCGATAGTTCATCTGCTCTGGAGATGCTGCTTGTGAGATGTGTGTGGTTAAGACAAGGACATTATGCAGCAGCTCATATCAGCATATGGGAAAGAATGAAGGAGAAGTAGAAATTAAGGGTAGCCAAATTGTAAAGCCTGATTTAAGGGAGGGCACCCTCTTAAAGAGAGTTTGTTGACAAATATGAAATAATTCTTTGAGGTTCTTCAGCCTTCCTTCACCAACACTGTCTGTGGCACGAACAGCTTTGCTGAAAATTCTGCAGTTTTCAATTAGGATTTCAGTGAATGTGAGTTTTGTCTGCAGGATTTAGCGTTGTGGTTTTAATAGTTTACAGCCCAAGTAAAAAGTAAATACTGTATTGTAACAGACAGATTTCAGACATGGGTGTGAAATTTTCTACAGAATGAGCTCATTTATTTAACACATATGGACTAGAAGTAATGCAGTGATGCAGTTTCCATGATTATACTGTAGAGAAATAATAGCTACTGTACTCTGAGGCTGTATTTTTAGAAGGAAGGTTGCAGACATGCAAGGTTGGTTTGGACTGGCACTTCAGAGTGGATGTAAATAGTTTAAGTGTAAAGGGCTGCTTTTAGTACAAAGCAGCTATTTTCTTTGGGTTTATTAATTTAAAGGATTGTGTATTGGCCAGCATTAAGTGCTGATGGTCTCATTAGGGTCCATGAAAGCACCTGTATAATATCCACATGCACTGACATCTTCTAGTAACAAAAGCATTCTTTCTTGCCTTTAGGAATATCAGTTGGCTTAAATATTCCTTCATGTTTCCTTGCTGTGCCTGAGGGAGAACAGTCAAGTTCTCCTGTGAACTCTGCAGTGCCTGTGAGAACCAGAAGCAGGCTCTTTGCCTACGTGGGTAGGCTCTGTAGGAGATGCAGCAGTTAACTGTCTCTTGCTTTCAGATAAAATAATGCAGCTTGCCTTTTTAATGGCTACAAATCATGGGAGCTTCAGATTTCAAGTTCCCTGTGGCCCTCTTAGCTGAGTGTACTCCTGTCCTCCATGCATGAATAATGCATGACCTCACTGGCTTTGGTAAGATACAGCTAATTCTCTTGACCTTTAAGGGTTTTTTCTCCCTCCATTATTACTTAGCTGCCATCCTGTTGGAAGGGAATGAATTAACCACAAGACTACAAATGCTGGTGAATGAAGGAGACAATAACATTATATGGATAAAGCAGCTCCAGAGTTCAAATTCTTCAGCAGAGATTTGTGTCTCTAGACTTACTAAACATCTCTCTTGTGCTGTGGACACAGTTGGTCTACCAATATTCAGATAGTTTTGTGTGTAAAGCTTTATTAGACGTAGTGAAAGCCCCTGGGCGTTGCTGTGTGGGTGAGGTGGGCAGGGCAGAGCAAGGAGCTGCACACGTGGGGCAGGATCTGCACCTGGTCCCACCTGTTCTCCTGGCCTTGCCAGTGAGCATGGCACTGAGGTGGTGGCAGGGTGCCCTTTGCAGTCCTTTTTCTGCATTTGATACCATTTCTGAAGGTCAGACAGCTGTTGGAACACAGGTGCACCCTTCCTGGGATGGCTAGGGAAGAGAAACCTGCCTTTCTTTATTTGTTTATCCAGATGGAATATCCTTCTGAAAGTTGTACTTAAAGCTTAAATCTCTTTTTCTCCTGTTTACCCAGCACAGCTGCGGGGAGAATTTTGGCGTGGTCTGTTCATTTTAGTGTCATGTTCTCTCCATGTTGAGTAGGTAAGGCAAGACTTGAGAATGACAGGGATTGACAGAGCACCTGCTAAAACAGACTGCTCTTTATAATCTGTAATTCAAATGTTTATTTTAAAGGGAAATACTTTGGTTGGCAGGCTGTGAAGTGTGTGATGATAGCTGAGTAAGCCTCAGCCTATCTGGGTAGCAGGAGGTAGAACCAGGTTGTGACATGTTGTGCTTTTTCTCAAGGCACAATTTTTCATCTGGTTAATTTGATGTACTGACCCCTGTAAAGAATAACTGAACCCTAACAAAATGATTTTTGATTCATGGCAAGCTGTAGCTGGACTGACAAATGAGGAACATTTAAAGTCTTTTGTGGTATCTAGTGGCATTTATATACAGTCCTAAATAGTTGACAATAGGTGAGATTTATTGGCATGACATATTAACAGCTCAGTGCTGGGTCTTAGCTCTTACTCATTCTAAAATGAGAAAGGGAGGCCACTTACATTGTTTCACAGTACAGGAGAAACATTTTAGGAAAACAATAGGTGATGGAAAAAGTAATTTAGGCTGACAACAGTGTGTTATTTTCTTTGCTTAAAAGGTATTTTCTTATGAAAGAAAAGTGGTATTGTAAGATTTTTAAATCCACAGGTGCTGCATATTATATGCAGAATTTATCTGCTTTAAATTTTTGCAAGTTCTAACAATTGTTTAATTGGTGCATAAATTACTTACGTGTCTTGTTCTCCCTGACAGTGTTTCACTGAATTTTGTAAAGACTAATTACTGTCGTCCCCAGTAGAGTTGCTCTTTTACATCAGCAATCATTCACAACTTACTAGGTGCCTGCAGCTACAAATCAGTCATTTAAGCAACCCTGGAAAGTGTTTTGTAATTTATTTTTCACATTATCCAGCCCATCTGGTAATGGAAGAAGCTAATAGCTCTAACCATATTATCAACTTGAAATCCAGCCATTTCAGAAGCGTTGTAATTAGCAGTTCCCTCAGCCGGGGACACAGTCTGAGTGCCACTCACACGTGCCACGGTGTGTGCAGAGAGGACAGGGGCTTTTCCCTCTTTTTTGTCTGCCTAAAAGACTTCCAGGAGGACAGAAGGGGTAGTTGGAGCTCTGATGTGAAGATAGGTAGTACACACAAAATTTAAACTAAAGGCCACAGCTTTGCTCAACCAACCAGGCAATTTCTGAAAGGATTTCAAAGTTCCAGGAAAAACAGTTAATACCTTGAGACCCACCTTCCATGAACTATCTGGAACAGGGCAGTGGCAAGCTTTAATTAGGGAAGCAGTCGCTCATCCATCACCTCTAAGAGTCAGTGGGCTGACTTCCAGGAGCAGGAGTCAGATGTGGCCAGTAAGAAGAGCCACCTGTCCTGTCAGCCCTGTGTCACCTGCCCAGCTCTGCCCCTGCCACAGTGCCGGTGCTCCAGCCAGAGCATGCCTGGGAGCTGCCAACCAACGCAAACACCAAGTGGAACCTGCTTGAAAGGCACATTTTGCATTGGTGCATGGTAATAGTGGGTATATTTTACAGCAGGAGTCAATTTAAAAAATAAAAATAAAAAATTAATGAAAAAGGTGTGTTTTGTTAGGTTCCTCAGCCATCTATTCAAAACCAGTTTATTTTAAATGGCCTTTGAACAGAAGCCAACTAGAAGTTTATGGCAAAAATGCAAAGTAACTTTCCTGTAGGTCCTGTAGGAAACAGTATTTCTCTTTAGATTATAGCTGTATATTTGGTGTTTCATTTTCCAGTGCCTATTGGAGTAATAAGAGGATAGAAAATAAAAATTTTTACTTATCCCCTTTCTAATTTACCCAGTCTCTTTCTAGATGTTGGGACTGATCTTTTGTTACTCTAAAGGGAAAGAAACTCAGCCTGCTCTAAGATGAGGCTCAGTCAATTAATGAAATAGTTAGTATATACTGCATTATTTACAGTGGCAACATAGTAAACTCAATGACCCTTTTGTTTTGTTTTTTTGAAGGCTTTTGTTCATCTGCCTGAAGACTCTGTTGTTCTGGGCTGAATGGTTTTAGCATCTTTCCCCTCTCCACAGCCCCATTCCTATTCTGCAAGTACCAAATGATAAAATTCCCATACTCTGTCTCAGGAGATTATTCCACAGTTCATTTCTGGTATTCATCTTGGACCACTTTTGTTTCCAAAGTTGTAGGATTTCCTGAGCAGTTGTTCTTCATGCTGAGAGCTGCCGCATTTGATTTTTGTCTGTCCCAGCATCTCCTCATTACTGCTTTCATTTAAACGAGTTCTGTGGTGTGAGTTCTTTTAATCTCCCCTCCAGAGCTAAATTTAGTCAATCTTAAATCAGGCTTAAATGTTGTATTATTGCACACAAGTGTTGGAACATTAGAGCTGTACTAATGTAGTGCAGTCATATAGCATATACTACAATTTAATGGTTCTGCACCAGGAAACTGGATTAGGGATTGCATTTTACACCAAATTTGAGACGTTGAAGGCTGGTTTTTTTCTTGCTATGAAGTGGAAGGAGCTTGAGATTGGCTGGGCTTTGCCTTGGACTCACGCTCCATAATTCACTGCTGAGAGACACTTCGTGTGTCCATCCCCTTGATGTGTTCTGTTGCCCAGTTTCAGAGCAAGCCATCTGTTATGCATTCAGTATATTTCACAGTCACTTTTATTCAAATATGCTGAAAGCTGCTTAAGGAAGAGATTTTTTTTTGGAATCCTAAGTCTGACTGCGTGGAATGAGTGATGTCTAGCTTCACTCTTCAAGACTGAATGGTTTAATAATGGAATTACGCCGGGCACATCCAAACCCGGAGTGCTTCAATGTCATTCCTGCCTGCGTGAGCAGCCACTGTGATTCTTCCTGCTTGGCATGATAAACCAGACTAAGACGACAGTATTCATCTTCTGAAAAATGAATTTGACAGGCGCTTTTGCTACTAAATTAGTACTGGGAATTTTGTCAGCAGTACCCAGGCTGGCTCTTGGTGCTGGCAAGTGAGTAACCTTGTCTCTTGGCTTATTTGCAGGAACTGCTGGCACTTAGGTGAGCTCTTTTCATCTGCTTGAGAAGAATGCTCCAAAGGCAGTCCTTGGGTTTTTTTGTGGGTTTTTTGTGGTTTTTTAAAGCTTGGTTTGGTAATTGTGCTTCAAAGGCAAGGATGCTGACAGAATGATGAAACTGTTGGTAAATAATTTATGCCGAGGTTGCCACTGGGTTGTGGAACACTGTCTCCATATTTTACCCTTTATGAGCAGTGACTGAGTTGAAGTGAAGGTGAAACTTTATTTTAGAGTAGAGAAGGCTGCAGTGAGTCAAACTGTGGTGGCTCATGGTTGCTGTTCCTGGCATTCTTCCCCTGCCCTGCAGCAGGACAGGCAGGCAAGGTGTGTGTGTTGCTGGGGAGGGAGGGCAGTGGGTTGTTACTGGGGTTCACACCATTCCCAAAGCCCTTGCTGCCTCCCCTCAGTGCAGGACAAGGTGGTTTCACAGTTTGCTCACTCTGGGTATGTCCCCTCTGTCCCAGAAAGGTGCTGTGTGTGAGCCAAGAGAATGGCCCAGGCTAAGCATGATAAACACGGTAGCTCCTCAAGAGGTGACCAGATGTTACAGTTCATTTATCCAGCTTAGATATTGTTGCACCTCTTCTGCATTATTGAAAAACAAAGAAGTATTTAGGTCTCTATCACTCATTTTTATTGGTAACAAGAAAGAAGCAAGCGTGTGATTTAATGCACTAAGTGTCTCCCTCCCTGTTCCTCCCAAGTGGCACAGCTGGTTTGTTTTCAGAACTCCTCTCTTTGGTATTGTTTTTAACTGAGCAAATTTCATTTCATGGAGGAGGCAGGTGCTCATTCTGTTAATATCTTTATAATTTTCTTGACTGTGTGAAAACTGCTGTAATGGAAGCCAGCCTGGCAGAAAGGTCACCTCCTTTTAATTACTTGGTTTTTTCTTTTCTTTCTTAGCAGTAGGAACAGGACAACTTAAAACTCTTTGGAAATTGGTCTTTAACATATGTGCTCTGGGAGGGAAATGTTTTTCCCAGTGAGAAAGGCAGACCATGGGGGATGTGTTGTCAAATGTTGCTACCAAGACAGAGGTCCAGTAAATGGATCTCTCCTGGTGATAAATTGTAACAGCGAAGAGATCGTGAGGTGACAGCACAAGAGCTGAGCTAGTCTTTATACCCCTGATTTTGGTTTTAACACAATTTTTACTTCACAAAGACACATTTTAATGAAGCTTTGGCGGGGGGGGGAGGGGGGGTGTTGTTGTTTTTGTTCTTCTTGTTGTTTGTTGGGTTTTTTCCAGAAAATTCCCACTGTGGCACAGCAGTGTAACAGATCCTGGCAGGAGCCAATCCCAGTTCCTGCTTGGCACAGGCACTTCAGGCATCCCTCAGCACAGGGTTGATGACTTGCCTGTGCCAAGCAGAAGCCACTGCTTTGGGCTGGGGTGGCTTCTTGGGTGCCTGTGTTGGGTGATAGATCCACCAGGCTTCTTGAGTGGTTCCATGAGGGTGTTTGCTTCTGGGCCAGGCCGTGGACCGGTTTAAGCTCAGTTCATTGTGGTAGGATGTCCTTTGTGGTCTTTTATTCACAGGGGGAATTTCTCAGCTCTTCAGGCCCATGTTACGCACACGCAATATTTGCCAGGATTTCCTGCCAGTTTTTACTCTGTCTCATGTCCAGCACATTCCAAGCAAACATTGCAAGACAAACATTGCACCTGGCATAGCCACTTGAGCGGGAGGATACAGACAGGAGACTCTGCATCTAAATGTTCTCTTACAGGATGCTTTTAAGACAAAGCCAAACGGTGTAACTCTCCTCCAAATTCCAAAGCAGAAGCCCCCCAGGGATGTGTCTGTTTCAGTGCAACCCCAGTGTGTTAGTTTGGACATGGCTCGATGCTGCAGTGCAGCTCCATGAATCCAGCTCCTCTCCCTACAAGCAGCAGAGCTCACTGATAGCAGAACCTTTTTGGTGTGGCCAACCTTGCATAGGAAATGTGTCAGAATCCTCCGTGACTGCCATGTTCTCACATGTGCTGTGGTTTGGTGTTCATAAAGCCTCCAGACTCCCAAAAACCACTGTGGTGGTTCTTACAGTGTTGAAATAATGATTTTTGTAGTGTTTTGAAGGTTCTGGCTAACAAACACCGCTGTATATTTACGCCAGATGTCCGTAATCCAAAAGTAATACAAGATAATTTCTTTCTCTGATGTTGGTTTTTATTAGTTAGATGTATAGTTTTAAGTTGATTACACTGTATTTTTTTCTTGTTACAGATGTGAGCAGTAACTTCTCAGTGCTGTTTCATGATACATCTAAAACCCAGAGTTACATATCTCAAAATTTGCTGACATGCAACTAAAGTATCACTGGATCTGAGTGAATGTGGCCCACTCTCTCCCATGCCTTTCATGTTGTTTTCCTAATTCCTGTCACTACTTACAGGAAATAAAAATGTGCATCACGTGTGTAAATCATCCTTCACTGGTGAAAAAGAAGAGTCCATCAGTTGATGCCAGGTGAAAGCATTTACCTGCAGTTTGTTGGACTGTCTGCTGGTTTAAGAACTCTGCTCCTGTCATAATGCTCAGCTTCAGTGAAAATTTCCATTAGGAAGGCACAGTCTCAGTTGTACTTTAGTTATTCCTTCCTTTCTACAAGATCTTTCTAGAAATACTTTGAAAGCCTTTTAATGCCTTATTTTACAGTGACCTTGCTGGAACGAAAGATTTGATGAGGAGATTGGCCTGCGAGTGTACATTCCTTTATTAACGAAACTGGAGGGGGTGTGTGTAGGAGAAGCTCTTGCAGGGAAAAAGGTACCTGCTGTTGCATACCAGAGCTGCAGCACTTTAAGAGGTCCTGCCTGTTGCCTGACCACAGGTCAAATGCTCTTACTCGAATTTAAAAAAAATATTTTGCAGTTATTTAACAAACCATTTTGGAGCTCATAAAAGTGAACTGTTCTTTGCAGAGTGTTTTGATGCCCTTCCCAAAGCTTTCTTGAACGCTTGCAATATTTGTTCTGTTTCAGATATAGCAGGTTTCCATACTAAGGGCTAGTTTAACTTCCTCTCTCTATGGCTGTTAATCTGTGTAACATATAATTAATGTAGAAAAAGCAGTGTATAATTTGTTTGCGCAGATGGACCACACTATTTTATTTTAAAGAGTCTAGTAAAACTTGATGGTTTACCACTTAGAAACATTCTTAAACGTTCAGAATCCATGGTATTCCCCCAGAGTGATTTATAATACAGCAAGAAATGGAAAGCGTAAGAAAAAGGAGGAGGGTTTGGATGGGAACACTTAACATTTCTTGGCAGCTGTTTGCTGCTAGGAAATCTTAGGGTTTTTTCTCTTTCCTTCTGGGAGTGAGAGATTTCAAGGAGGAAATGGCAGATCTGGGTTGCTGAGAGTGTTTTCTGAAGGCATGCTCAGGGAGAGCCTCATTTACATCGCAGACCACATCCCTGGGAAAGTGTAGCCTGGGCTCCTCACCTGGAGGCTGCCTGGGGCTTTGGGAAGGAGCCCCAGCTGTCTGACCAGGGTGGCTGCCACTGCTGCCTGCCTGGGGCTCCCTGCACTGCCCACAGCTCATAGAGGAGCAGTAAGAAACAGCCTTTTTCTCCTTGGAGAGAATGGAGTCACAGAGGTGCAACTAGAAATTTAAATTGCTGTTCCTGAAACCCAGGGGTAAAGACCTGCATAAGATGTAAACTGTTCTGGCATTTGCATGAGCAGTGCTATTTTGCTCTGATCAGATGCACTTCAGGGTTGTGATGTTTGAAATTCTCACAAATGGTAGATGCAGAGGGTCATGCTAGTTATTACATAAAAAAACCCCCAACAAACAAATTAATTTCCAGCACTGTGTGTTGTTTATGATACTTAGGGGAATAATTATTATTTGCATTTCAGGTAACAGTTCTTAGTTTTACATTCTTCTGAGCAGAGCCTCCCAAAAACGTGGCTGACTGCTTCCAGGAGGCAGAGTTTTACTGAGGCTCTGCAGGGTTAAGACCATACCCCATGTTAGATATGCACAGCACAGCTTGCACAGAGGAATCCTCAAAAGATCTGGAGGCTCCAGAGAGCTGCTGGTTTGTTTACATTTTGTTTTCTTTGTCATTCTTTTAACTCCCCTGCTTTGTGGCCTCTAGATTACTTTGTGCATGCAAATATAATTAGTTTAAATGTCAATACTAACGTTTTAGTAATGGGTTGGAAATGTATTATGGACGTGTTCCCTCTGTATGGCAATGGGTCTAGCTATATATTAGCAGTGTATTTGTTGTAATACTTGTATGTCTAATGGGCCATGCTGCCCAGGAGGGGTGTTTTGGGAAAACAGGAAAGCCAAAGCATGGCAGGTGTCACTGAGGCTACCTGTCAGCCAAAAGTAGTTTAGGCGTTGCCCTGTCTGTATGGTGATGTTTGCCTTCATTTTCTCTGAACTGCAGCTTTGGCCTGAATAGGCAGTGGAAGAGCAGTGCCAAACCCCAGAGCTGTGACTCTGAAATGGGTTTTCAGGAAGGAAATAGACAGTAGCTATTTAGAACAGCTCTGAAGTGCAGTGTGTGTAGGGAGCCATCAGCATCTGAAGGGTTACCAGGCATTGAGACCTTAGGGAAGACAGAAATTTTTGTAGGCTTGCTCTGAAGTCCTTTTTCTCTAAATGTTTTGTTACTATTGTAAATCCCCTCCCATTCCTCTCCTTTCCCCTTCTGGTGCACTTGTCCTAAGAGGAACCACAACTCCTGGGCATGCTTGGAATTCTGGTGGGGAGTGGCATGGTTTTAACTCTGGTAGCTCAGGGAGGAACTGCATCCCTGCTGCCAAGAGCATGGCAACGAGCTGAATCTTTCATCAAAACTGGGTAAAGCCCATAAGGAAAAATGTACATAAAATTAATTGAGGTTTGCATACTTGGAAGCAAGGATTCAGTCCTGCTGTGACTACTGAGCAACAGAAGGGGAACAGACAGGTTTGGAACCGGCAAAATTTTGAGACCTTTCCTGTCAGTGGTAGTTGCTAAACCCATATGGATAATCCTAGGCATGAATTTGATGAAATCACAAGTATCATGCACAGCTGGCTTCTAAAATAATGTGGGATGCTTCTGAGAGAGAAGTAGTGCAAATGTTTTTATTGGGAATGCGTTCGCATGGTGCTGGAAGGTTACAAACACAATGTGCTCAGTCCTGGTCCACCCTGGAAATCTGCTTAGAAGGGCTGTGGTCTCCTGTTGCTGCAGGGTGAGTGTTGCTTTTCTGTGAGACCCTCAAGCAGTGATACAGGTTGCTCTCTATGACGTTTGCTTGTGCCCAGGCGTAGAAGTTCTTGTTCAAAGCTGAATGGGAGAGGGGTCTGGGAGTTTTGAGGAACTGTCATCTGGCTTTGTTGTTTTGAAGGGGAGAATGTCCTGGAATGTCAGTGTTAAGTGATGTTACCTACCACGGAAGAGGCAGTGATGAATAATATACAGTCCTGCTTTTGTCTTTGGAAGGTACACCAATAAAGGAAAAAAGATTAAAACATTGGCCTTTTTTCTAATCTGGAAAGTTACCATAGAGACAGTGAAATATATATTTCAGTTAGTACCAGGATCCCAAATATACAAAGCCCAGAATTCTGGTTTTGTGTCAGTAAATAAAAATTACAGTATATATGATAAAAATATTTCATTCAGAATATGAAATTCATGACATCAACATTCAAATCATAGCAGAGATGATGGAAGCAATGCACTGAACAGAAACACAGAGAAAGGAAAGCTTTCATTTTTCCTTTATTCATTGATATTTTTCCACTGATCTTGGTGTGGTGCTGGTCACTCCCAAATTACTTTTGTCTTTGTCTATTAGTAATCTCCTGCTCTCTCAACCTTCCCAGGCAGGGTGTGAGCAGGAGGAAGCATGCCGTGCCTCGCTGGGAATGTCTGCAGAGGAAAGCAGGAGGGACAGGCAATGGAGGGCTCCAGGGCTCTCTTCTGTCTCTGCAGCGCACACAGAGCTGCCTTTTGAGTTCCCTGGGAAGTATCTGGATGGTCACTGCCCTTCTTTCTTCACTACCTCTTGAGCTGGAAGATGTTTGGAAGGATAAAGTCAGCCCAGTTCTCTTTGCTTTGGTGCCACTTTGGTTTTTGCTCCCGTCTCCCAGCTCTGAAGGAAGGCGTCTTCCTTGATGTGTTAGTCCTTCTTACTGAAGAATTTTTTCTGATTTTTGAAAAGACAAAGAGATGCAGACCAAGTCTCAGCACTTCGGGAAGTAGGATACATCCTGTTTCTTCCCCTTACAGCTGGACTACAGTGTGCTTTGGGGTTGTGGGTTTGATTCTCTGTATGGTTGAATAAGACGTAAAACAAGCACGAGGTCTTGATCTCTCCTCCTGGAGTAAAAGCATATCCAAAGTAAACAATGAACTAATGCCATGGGTGTAGAGGATGGGTTTGGAATGCTCCCCAGGAAGTCTGCTCTGGTTGGCTGTTCCCACCCCTGTGAAGGATGGTTTTGGAAAGCTCTGTGTAGCTTTTTGCTCAGTCATTGTCTACATGATTAACTTAATTAGTCAAGAAATATCCAAGACATCAGAGTGGCCTGGGCATGTTCCTATGCCCGAGGGGTCAGTGTTTATCTCAAACTCTGAGTACTTGGGAAAAAAATCAAATTAATCTTACAGGCAGATTGACTTGGCAATCAGAAATTACTTGGCTACAGGGGTAAAGTGAAATATATATGGATGGGGGACCCCATTTAGCAGTATTTACCCTGGTAAAAATCCCTTTGGCTTTGCTGACAGTGCTGGAGGAGTCAAAAAGGCTGAGTCGCCAGGGAGCGGAAGGAATTCGGTGGGAAGCATTCTTTTGTGCTCTGTGTAATTCTGAATGTGCTTTTAATACTTTGGGGGGGGGTGGGGGGGTTGTACTTTGGATTAAGTACCAAGTTAAAGAATTTAGGCTTAGAAGTTAGCATTTCATCTGTTGCACCAATGTCACCTAGATTTTTATATAAAACAAGTAAAATACTCTGTGCCTGATGTTTCCAAACCCACAAGTAGAAGGGCTTTTTCTTTTTAAACCCCAGTGCACTGACTGACACTATTTGAGAGTAGGAGGTTAGAAGATAGGGAAGGAGCCAGCTGATAAGAGAGAAAATAAGACAAATGGTTTAATAGGTCAGAAGATTTGACTGAAAAGAGTCAGAATAGAGTTATATATAAACGATAAAAATTACATATATGTGTATATCTGCCACACAAGCTTAAAATGGGATTGATATTTGTCTCTCACCTTTTTGGTTTTGTTATCACATTAATGAAACACTACAAATTAGTGTTCAAAATATGAGGCTGATAATTAAGGAGTCTGTCCAGAATCTATTAAAACATAGTAGAAATTTAGCGTCAAATTGATACGCCAGTACCTGGAAGAAAACTAAAACAGAAGTCCCCACTATTATTCCCATTGAAGAACTTAACTGTGTAAGTTTGAAATTGATATTCTGAACTGTAAATAAAATGTGAAAACCCCAAAAAATGACCAAAAAAGCCATCCCTGTTGTAGGGGCTGGAAATAGCCTCATTGTGTTCAGTAAGCTGTGCTGTCTGCTTGGCACTGTAATGAACCAGGTCATTTATTGTGAGACCTCACTGTGGGCTTGCATAAACTCATTTATTGTAGAAAATGGGTACCTGCATATTTACCAATGCCCAGATAAGAAAATAGATCCCACTGGAGCTAAAACCATATTGAAAAAAGTTTATATTTCATGTTAAGAAATTATTGTACACCTCCCCAGGTTGTAGAATTCTAGAAATGTTTTTTTTTTTCTGTAGTGTCAATCACACACATATGTTATAGTGAGCTGAGTGCCTAGAGCTCCTGCCTGAAAGTCTTTAGGAATCTGAAAACACATGTGATAAGGTTTTTCACACATATTCGGTTTCTTTCATTTTAGGTTTTTATTTGCTATCAGCTGTATTAGTGGGTGGATGAGATTCCCTTTCCTACAGAAATCAGGCGTGCAAGTACATGAAAGACGTGGGTGAATTGCTAGGCTTTGCTTTGTTGTTCCCAGATGCCTTTTTTAATTGCCAGCCTCACAAATTGACTTAGGGACCTGAAATTCTAGATAAATCTTTGTTCATAATAGCTTTTCTGCAGGCCAGATGATGCTTTCATTTACACCTGTGCAACTGCTGCCAGCTGGCTGCTGGGGCAGAGCGAGCTGGAACAGGCTGTTCATGGACAAGGCATGTTTGATAATGAATCAGTGAGAAGCAATAAAGCCAGACCCTCTGTGGTGTTTTGTAGTTCCTTCCAGAGCACGGCCACACCACTCAGGGGTTCAGCTGCTCCTGGCTTTCTGCTCTTCTTGTCTGACACCAGTGGGGTCCTGTGCAGATGGTGGTCATAAAACCACGAGTGGGGACAGAAGCACCAAGCATGAAGCTGGGAGATGTGTCAGGAAGAGAGGGCTGGGGTCAAAGTCCCCCTGGTCACTCCTTGCTGCCCTCCGCTTTGTGCTTGAACTCATTGGAACAAGTGAGCAACTCTGGAGGAAGAGTCGTTGTGTGGAGTTTGAGAGGTCCAAAGGAAATGTGTTGCCTGGATCTGGTGGGCTGCAGAGGACAGGGAAAAGTTGAGTGGTATTACCCTGCAGGCCTAGTTCTCAAAGTATAATGAGCAGTGTTGTGAGGAGTAGGCTGATGGATGGATGGAGAATGGCAGCAGGTCCATCCCAGCTGCCACCCTCTCTTCCAGCTGTTCTGGCCAGAGAAGACAGCTCATAGGGGGCTCCTGCTGTCCATGTATCCAGAAGGACCAAGTACAGTAAAGTTTTGCTCAGTGATGCTGCCCTAGAGGTGAAGAAATTCAGAGCGAGTGAAACTCGGTTAGCTATCAGATTTTAGGAATCCTGTGTGAAACTCCAGGGGATGTTTTTGTGAGTTTTAATGTTTGTCTTCATGTTGTATTCCCCTAACCCCCACATGCCCAGGAACAAGAAAAGTCACTTCAGTGGGCAGACCACTCCCTAGCCCACCTACCCTCTCACCTCTCCCGCCGTGTCAGTGGGTTTGTGCTGGTGCTTCAGAGGCTTGGGGTGTGATAACACATCTCATACAGTGGCTGTAGAATGCATAATATGGAAATCCTCTTTCCACACTCGTATATCTCAAAAAAAATGAGTTTGTAAGATGACGTGGCAGTATTGTTGATTGTAGGTGGGGCACAGGGCTGTGACATTTCAGACAGAGCTTTGTCAGCATTGAAAAATGGTAACAAGAGCTTGTGATTGAGAAGAGCTGCGCAATGGTGAGTGGAAGCAGCCCTGTGTGCTCTACCTGTGCTGCGAGAGTGCATTTGTGTTCAAACTGAATGCTTTAGAATGTGTTCAGAGAGCATCAGCTGTGTTTGCATGCCAGGAACAATGATGAATCCTAAATTCAGTAGGAAAATAATTCACATCATCTCCAGTACCCATTTTCTGCTGGTGAAGATTATGGTTCTTAAGAAAAAAATTGCTTTCAAGAAGTCCAAAATATAAATGGTACTAAACTAATTGGATCAAATTAATTATATTGAGCTTAATTGCAACTTCATGGCTCCAGATTTATTCCTATGTAATTCTGTTAATACCAAAACTAGAATAAAGTGATGAGTCAGGTCTATTGTTTGTGAATCTCCACTAGAGATCATTAGCTTGTATACAACTGCATTAAAATTTAAATGACATGCTGCTGTCATTTTTTCGCTTGGTTTGAGAAAATCTGCATTATGTTGGAGCCTCTGGTTAATGTAAATTGAAGCAGTTGAGAAAATGTCATGTAACGATGATACGAGGAATGTAGTCAAATATTAATTGTCTGAAACAGCTCAGCACAATTTGTATTAATGTAAGTAGGAGAGTCATCAGTTCTGTTACCCTGTCAATATGGTGAAACTTCAAAGAAAGCTGCAGTGTGGTGCAAAAGATGCTTTGAATCAATTTAATTGCTAACTAGGGTATACAACTTTGGTATAATACTAAAGAGCCATGCAGAAAACTATTGTGAGAGGTTCCAGCTGAGAGTGGGAGTTGTAAGCAGTGGAAATGTCGAATGAGGGTGTGTTATTTCAGTGTGGTGGTGTGGAGACATTCTGGTGAGGCTCCAGCATGCCAGGCACAGTACAAGAAAAGATGAAAAGGAATACTTCACTGTCCCACACAACAAACGTGTCACACAAAACGCAACAGGTATAAAAGAGGCCAGTGGGAGAAGGGCAGAGGGGGCAGTCAGGCAATCAGGGACCCACTGGGTTCAGCGCATAGTCCAGCATTTTGGTTCTTTGCATGCTTCTCATTCATTCTCTTCCCTTTTCCCTCTCCTCTCATCCTTGATTAGCTAACCCAAAATAAAAATGTGTTTAAGAACAGCTGTGAAAACGTACGAGTTTGAATTTTAGGATATTATAATCAGTATGATTAGGTTTCCCACCAAGAAATCTCCTCATCTGCTGTCATGCTGTTAAGGCAGAAATGTGTTAATGAATTAAAGGAATCAGAAGAGGTTCACCAAAAATATCTTTGACTTCCTGCCCCCCTTTCCTGAGCAATAAGGACTTGTTCACAGCCGTAAAGGTGGTTATAGGTGTGTGCCTATGCATGCTATTTTATATGCCCTTTTATGAAACACATCTCATGAAGAGATGAAATGCAAGGAATTGTTTCAGTGTATTTCAGTCAGGGTGTTGCTCACAGTGTGCGGGTGCCTGTTGGAATAGTTGTCTGCAGTGGTTTGTCCTTGAATCCTGAACTTTCCTTCAACTTTTTCTGTTATTACTTTGTCTATAAATCTGTCTATAACCCCTGAACAACGTTGTCTTTGAACTCCGGTGCATCTACTCAGTGAAATTCTCATCCAAGCTTTAATCTTCTCTCACCTTGATACATTTTAACTTCCCTGTTTATGGGCTGGCACACAAGCTGAATTTAATGGTGATAAATGTGTTTCTGAGATTAAAAGCTATAAAGTATATATTACGGATTATTCTGAGCCAAATCTTCATTCCCAGCGTGGTAAATTTGGGGAAGTTCGAGCAGGGAGGAGCTAGGGAGCCTGTGGTTGTAGCTTAGGCTCATCTCTGATGTCAAACACTTGGTTTTGTTTGTTGGTTTTAAAGGGCGCCTGTTAATTTTTGGTGTCTTTGCTATACAGGACATTTAAATTATCACTGAAGCGACTGTCCCAATTTACCTTCACACTGTGTTCAAGAGCAAAGCTTGAAATGTGGAAGTATCTGCGGGGAGAAGAACAACAAACAAATCAAGGCAGAAAGGAAATCTTTCCAGCCCATCCTCCTTTATTTACATTTTCCTGATGCACATAGGGAATGAATTCATGTGTCCTTCCTCTTTCAGAAGGGAAGTGGCCACTGGTTTTGCTTATGCTCTTTGTCAGCATGCAAATTTATCAAGATATGGCAAAACCAGTTTAATACAGAGCCTTGCTCCATTTAAAAAAAAAAAAAAAGCCACTTGTTTGCTGTTAAAATTTCTTAGTATCTGACTCTCTTGCAGTTTCTGATTCAGAGCAGTATAATTTAGTAATCTAAATTGTAGAAAGAGTGTGTTAAAATGTTTTAAAATAGGAGTTGTACATGTGGTTTTGGAGGTGGTGATGGAAATTGAATTATTATGATGCATATATACATTTAAATTAGCAGTTGTAATTCAGAAAAAGAAGATTTTCAGGTGAGTTTCCCAGTGAGGTGTGCTTGTAGATTTGGCCTGGGCCAGACTTTGACTGTGCCTGTTCTTCATATTAAATGTGGTGGATCAGGGCTTTTTTTGGGTCGATCATAAACCTACCTAGAGGGTAAGAACTATTAGAGACCACGAGGAGCCTCTCAAGAGGGGTCACTGCAGGTATAGGTGTGTATAACTATGGATATAGCCTTCCTACAAATGTACACAGACAAATTACTTTTCCAAAAACACTCCTATAACCAATACGACTAAAAAAAATGTTTAGGCCTATGCTTAAGTCTACTAAGTTGAAATCTTTAGGAGTAAGTTTTAAGCCTGTGTTGAATTAATTGAATTTAGGCTCTGGTGCTCATGAGTCAGGACCAGTTGTCTGAGTCTTGTGTCTACCTCCCAGGAGATTACAAGCTCTGAACTGCAAAAAGGACATTGCACGGAGCTGTGTATTTGTGCTGAAAGGACAGATTCTTTATCGAAGCCATAACAAGAGGCCACTGGCTTTGGGGCTTGGTTTTGGTTTGTTTTCGTTCTGTTCTGCTTTTCAACCATTTTCCTCTCAAGAAAGCACAGCTGGAGAGCATTAACTGAAAACAAATGATGCTGCAGAATATCTGCTTGTTCACTGCTGCTCTTTCTGCTTAATTCTGCTAAATGCTGCTTGATTGAAGTTTTGAACTGCCCTTAATTGCATCATTTAACACTTAAAAGCCAAAGGTATCTGTAAACTAATCCTCCCTGCCCAGCCCAAGGCATGCAGAGGAGTGTGGGGGAGGGTTACCCCTGAGCCCTTCCCCCTGTTCAAGCTTTCTTGCCTTCCTTTCTCCCTTTTACACACTAAATTCCAAGTGCCGAATTTTGTGGGATGCGGGTGAGCTCAAATACAGGGCGGTGTTTGTGTTGTTTTTGTATTTCACCTTCCCCACCGTGCCTGCTAAAAGCGAGGGGCGGGTGTGGACAGCACAGAGCTGTATTTGTGCAGGCAGACAACTGTTGGAGACAGTGGCTCCTTATCAGCCGTGCCTGATAACACAACATCTCCCCATCTGCCACCCGGGAGCTTTGGAGGACCGAGTGCCAAAGCTCCCAGCTGCCTGGGAAGGGGCTGCCGGCGGGGGCGGATGGATAAACCTGGGACTTAGGGGAAAATGACAGTGCTGTCCTGCAAATCACGCTGTGCCCTTTCGAATTGCAGAATTCTCGAGAGAGGTGATTGCTCTGGATCGCCTGGACCGCGATTTAAATGTGATTTCTAAGGTGCTTCACTTAGGAAGTTAGGCTGCACAGAGCTTAAAGACATCTGTGGGGAAAATAGATAAGTGTTATCCTTTGTCCGAGTTTTCGTTGCTGTTAGGAGATTTATTAGCATTTTTTATGGCTGGTCGTAGCCTGTGTTCTTTAATATATTATTTGCAATTTCCTTTCTCTAGATTGTGCCATTTGAGGAACACAGCTCAAATTCTCCATCAGTTGCATCAGGGAAGCCATAAATATGTCACAAGGGGTGTATTTATGTACCCTATTATGCTTTGGAAAGAATTTGGCCTGTACTGTGTAAAATTAAAACAATAATTAAGCTTTGACAGAAAGGTTGGAAGGAAAACTCCTGGCTTACATATATTTGTGTTCTTATTGTGTGTGATAATTAAATGGTAGTTACAGATTTCTGCATACTCTAAATCACCCTAATGGAAACACTCAGGCCACGTTACCTCTTAGCACGTGTCTTAATAACTGGAGGAGGGATGAAAATTGAGGAAAAAGGATTTAATAAAAGCATGCTGCAGTCTGTAATACGGTGGGCACTTGAGTGCACTGCTGGGGGACAGAGGATTGTCCCTCGGAGCAGGTAAACATCAGGGAGCTGAGTGCTGGCAAGCTGTGGAGGAGCTTTCCCATCCCTCTTTCTGCATGTGGGAGTCCCACCAGAGCAGGCCCAGTGTAGGACTGATACCTCGTGTCCATATTGGAGCCCTTTCCATGGCAAGGGATCAGTCGTTGGGAGACACCATCCCTCTGAAGATCATGATGCTCCCTGACTTGGCAAAGTATGAGGTAAAAATGGAGCAGTGAAAGGCAGTGCTGGGCAAAACCTGAGTGCTGCTGACTTAGAGAGGTAAAGACTCAGGAGCAGGAAGGGGAACTGGGCAATAACCACAAAGTGTGGAAAATACAGAAAACCTTGTGCCATGTAGGACACAAACAGTGGCATTGGGATATGAACAGTGGCGTCAGGATAGGAACAGTGCCATCCTGCTTTTTCCTCCTTTCCAGACTGCTCTCTGTGCACTGGCTGTGCAGCACTTCTGCAAGACTTCTTTCTTGAGGCATTGTGGCTTCAGCTCCTTAATGAGCTGCCTCATCCCTTGTGGGGAGTGCAAAGTTGGGACTGGAGAGATGTCCTCCACTTATTTAATGATGTGCTATCCCATCTCTGTCTCCTAACACTGTATTTTTTTTTTTTTTTAAATCTAACTTTAAAACTGCCTTTCAGCAGTTGGAAATATTAACATGGATCACTGAATATAAGTGCTTTTTAGTAAGTTTAAGGTCAAAACTATGGAAATATAAGGTAGCTTGGTGTCTTAGGTATGTATATGAAATAACTAAAAAAAAAAAAAATTCTTAATTTTTGGTGACATCAATTCTTATAAAAACTTCCTTTGTCTTTCACCCAGCTTTAATTTTGCTGATTGTGGTTCCCCCTCCCAGTTATATCTGCTTTGATAACATGAGATAAAAATACGTTCTTCCTAGATTATTGAAAGCCATGAACATGAGGTGCTGTTAGAGCTTTACAAATTTATTTTAAAAAATAGTGTTGTCATTTGGCAAATAAGTGTTGTGTGCTAAGAGCTGCTCTTTTGTGTGAGCCATATGTAACATTGCAGTTAATAACATTTAGTGTTATCGGCTGCTAGATGACTTTATCTCAACTACAAAAGCCTGTTTGCAGAGAGGAGGCAGCCTTGCTGGAGTGCCAGATTGTTAAATAACTGCAGGTTGCCAAAACTAAATGAACTTTTCGGCTGGTAATGATGTGCAAATTGCTCTCAAAAATGTATGTGCACTGGAGGAATGCTCACAAGCACAGGGTTGTGTCTGGTTACAAACTTCTTTGCCTTTGTCCTTAACCCAGCAATGACACCGTTAGAATGAATGTATCTGTACGTATAATAATACAGTTTTGTGTTGTTCATAGCTGAATAGTTACTTAATAGCTATTTTAATTAATGTAAGTAACCAAATATATATTTAAGGGATTTTTAAGTTATTAGCTATTATGTTAAATAGCCATTTAAGCTGTGTTGTGGCCCTCTTGGTGAAATGCAGCTCTGGGTGAGAGGAGTGCTCCCAAAGTGTTCCCCTGGGTGTGACTGTAGTGTAGGGAAAGGAAGATTTGCAAATGGCCTTTTTTTAAACTACTGGTACCAGACGGGGAGACACAGGAATTCAACACTGACATGTCAATTAAGCAGTATTTTTTTTATAATTAATTTTTTATATTTTTTATTTTCTTGAAAAATAATTTCCTGTAATATGGCAGATATGAGGAGATACCTTCGGGTGAAGAGGTCTCAGAGTAAACTTTGAATGAGAAGGTGATTAGTTAAAGTACGTTCAGGAAGGTGGCTGGAGTTGGCCTAGGCCTGGAGCTGTGTTACCCAAAAGCTGCAGTTCCTCCCCAGGTGCTGTTGCAGCCCAGAGGAAGCGCTGGATTTCCTGTGCAAGGCTTGCTCCCTTGCCCTGGAGTGTCTCGCCTTGGATTTCTTAGCCTGGTTGGGAATTTTGTACAAAGAGCCATTCTTGTGAATCATGTTTTCTTTGCAATTTTGCATTCCAGCTCAGCAATTCATTCCTTCTTTTTCTAATGGCAAGGACATTCCTGGAGTTCACATGACTTTGGAAAAATGGTTAGTTCAGGTTCTTCTGGGGGCCTTGAATGTTCCAGTTGCAATCTGTTGGGGGTTGTTTTAAAAATACAACTCTTGGTATACCTAATATGCATTAGAAGTAGTGGGATGTTCAGACAAACAGTTAATATCCCTGAATTTAAGAGTTTTTCAAAGGTAAATATTTAAAGGTGTGGAAGAAAGGCTTTTTCAGTAGCCAAGTTAAAGCTAACGATGTGGCCTCAGAGTATTCATCTTCCCAACCCTCGCATTATTAGACTCTTCCCAGCAGTATTTGTATGACCTCAAATGAAAACAGCATTTTGGAAATATGATTTGAGCGTTTGAATGTGCTGTGGAGTGTTTTGGATACATCAAGTCTGTGTGCGTGTTTCAGGTGGGGTGCATGGCAACATCCTCAGGTTGAACCAGTCCTTTCCTTTCTGGAAGGACTGAGTTACTCGTGCTTTTATTCCTGCTTTGTAAAATACGTTGTAAAAATGTGAGATGTGGTGAAAGGGGAGTGCTGGCATTAAGGTACACATGAAATCGTTAATGATGGTTCTGTTGAGCTAGGCTGCCTGAAAAATGTCAGTCTTTAATTTTAAAGTTCTGCCTTGGTCCCATAAATTATTTTGAAATTAAGATTATTTCTTTTTCTGAATTTAATTTTTATTCATTTAGGACTGTGCACAGCTACATAAATTTTTAACTTAAAACGCTCTTATTACAATTTTTTCTCAAGTTATTACAACCAGCACCCAGAAAACACAATTTTTATTTAGTATTGTAGGACTAACCTGTTCTGAATTTGTTGTAGGTTTGAACTGCTGTCGGGCAGAATAAAAAGAATATAGTTCAATTTTCAAGTTGCAAAAACACATTTAGTATGTGCAATTTAGCAGCTGTTGCAAACACTTGAGGGCATTTCTTCAGCATTTGAAAATTCCCTGTAGAAGTGAGACAGGAGACATTCATTTCGCATTTCAAGCTTGAAAAATAATTTAACCTTTCCTTAAATTATGTTTTGAAGTTTGGGATTGACGCTGTGCCTGGCTGCACAGATGGTTACATTTTACATATTCCTTTGTCTAGGGAAAAAAAAAGAGACCACATGGTCAGTTAATGGCTTTAAACACTCCTAGTCCTCATTTTATATCTTCCTAATGGGACCTCAGAGATTGTGGGAAGATACTCAGAAAACTGTTGTTTATGGTGTAAGACTTGTAAGATGTGTTGTATTCTGTGTCCCAGAACTCATGAGCTATTTTTGCTCCTGCTTATTAATCCTGGTTAATGAATTTTACAGCTTCATCCCTTAAGATTTAACATCCATAATTCTGCTGTGGAAAAAATTGAAACTAAGATCACCGATGTGTAGAAAATGTTGCTTTGTTACTGGAATGTGAGGGCTCTTATTTTGTAATTTTTAATAGGTAAAATTATCAATGAGGTGTATTTTCAAGAAGTAGACTCCATATCAAGTCACTGAAATGGGTTACAAGCTAAAAAAGCTTTAGTCTTTCAGAATGCTTTCTAAGCTTTTTTGCAGCCACTTTGGGGAAATACCATAGTGAACCGTGGACAACACAAATCAAATGTGTTGCTGGGATAAATGATGGAAAATCTATTAAGTCAGTGGTGTGTCACCAGAGCAGACAATTACAGCGTATAAAACCAGTCCTTAATTGGATATTTTGTGATTTGCAATGATTTTTTTTTTTTTAAGTAGTTTTAAAAATATCAGCTAACAAATTGATAGATTAACACAGAATTATAGAATAAAGTCATCGAATGGTTTGGGTTAAAAGGGACTTTAAAGGTCATCTGGTTCCATCCCCCTGCCGTGAGAGGACACCTTCCACTAGACACAGTGTGTGTAAACCTGCACGTGGCACATAAAAGAGTGCTCTACAATGTTGAGCACTTTTAAGAAATCTGTCAATTTTATAAAATGTCATCACTACAGTATAGGCACAGGACTTTTTTCCCCTCCATTTGAAAGTGCTAGTAAGGGTTTTAAGGCTACTTCTGTTTTATCATGTAAAGAGGAAGAGCTTCCTTTAATCTTTTGAGTTCTTACCCTTTTAAACCAGCACGTGCAAAAAAATCCATCTGGTTGGAGTTCTTAAAGATAGCGGTAACTGGTACAAGACTTCACAGCTTTATTCCAGTTCCCGTGGCAAAAAGATTTCCATTGCCAACACTGCAGTCACAGAGATGGTTCTTGCTACTATGAGGTGGAAATTTTATGATGTTCCTGCAGTTCTGTGCAAGCTTTGCAGGCCAGGATGAGACGTAGGGGTGAGATGGTTTGAGATGCTGGGGATCAGTGTTTGGGTCTCCAGTATTAAGTGCTATCAGCGAGGCATTTCTGGCAGATACTTAATTCACTTTGATTAAATTAAACTTGAGACATCTGAAGATGTTGTTTATATATTTTGGGGGTGTTGGTGTACATCCATATCAGAACACACACCCTGCCTTCCAGTCAGCCAAATTCTCCTCCCCTAATTCATTCACAGACGAAAAGGTTATGTTTCCTCTAGATTTTTGAGGGTGTTTTGTTTGGTTTTTTCTTCCAAGGAACTTCCTAGAAAGTAAGGAAAAGCACTGTTGGCTGAGAAGTTTGGTTACCCCTAAGTGCCAGTGCCAGTTCCAGTTCCTAAGATGCAGAAGGAGCTGGGATGTAAAGGTCAGGAGTTGCCAGTGTAGTTCGCGTTAACACAACATGACAAATGTTGTATTATAAACACAGAAACTCTTTGTCTTGTTTGAGATCTGGAAATGTAGGAACTTCTCATGCCGCAGCTTAGTAGGGTGGCCTGAGGAGTGGTTTGGCATTATTATTGTAAACTTCACAGATAAAGAAGCTTAGTGTGAAACTTCGCAGCGCCTTACCATGGGTGAAACATAGAAAATTCTGCCTTGGTTTCTAGTGATTATCTTAACTGCTTCAAGATACCAAGGTTTTCCCAATACCATTACTATCTTTATGACTGATCGATAGAATACAGAATCTCTGTTAATAAATAAAACATCTGTAAATGGAGCTGCTGAAAAATTAACTCTTTCTTTTCTTTCTCCTGTTTTTCCAGCGGAACCCCTGCCTTTAATGGACTTGTGCCGAAGATCAATTCGTTTTGCTCTTGGCAGAGACCGCCTGCATGACATAGAAATTCTACCTTTGCCTCTGTCTCTGAAAAATTATTTACAGTACCAATAAGACATCTAGAACCCTCTGGCCTCACATTGGACTTCATCAATGCAAATGGCAGAAAATTGTTTACAGCAAAATATAAATCTTTGTGATGGACACTTAAGTGTTATTTAATTTTTAATATATATTTTTTTTCTGAACCAGTGAAAGCAGGTCACTGTGGGGGACTACTAAAGAATGTGAAAACATTGATTTGATTGAGGTTCATGTGTTACCTGTTGCCTGTTGTGTTTACAGTCCTGAAGGCTAAAATTCTCATCTCTCATACATTGGTTTATCTTTGTTGCCTCTGGTAAATGCCAATAGAAAATCTGACCTGCAAGATTCACTGTCCTGCAGGACAGAGCATTCTTCAATATTATGATTTTTATTTTTCTTTTTCTTTCTCTCTCCTACACTTTACCCCAATAAATAAAAATAAATTAGCAAAAGTCTTGACAGTAACTTCTGAAAAATATTTAAACCTTGTCTTTGGTAAGCAGAGTTGTTGAGAGTTCTGCATGTTCAGTGCTCAACATAATTAGGCCTATAATATCTAAAAGCTCTAATGTTTAAAAAAAGCAGGTTATTGTGTAGAAGAAGAGAACGTGGTTTAAAAACATGAGAGGAAAAAAATGGTTTATGTGTCAGATCAGTTTCTGGACTTGGTAACAGTAAGGTGCAGTTTGTTGTTTTCAAGACCAAATCTAGTCCCTCCAAAGTTCTGCAGTTTAAAACAAAGTGTTCACTTTGTCCCAAGAATTTAGGATATTCATATTTTAGAAAGCTTGTCACTTTTTTTTATTTGAACAAATTTATGATTTTTATGTGGTATGAACTCTAAGTACTTTGTTTTCTTTTTAATGTATGTGTGGTTATAATGTTTATTTATCTGTTTAGCATCTGTGGAGTTCTCATTTAACTGTTTCCCATCTTGGGGTGACTGATTTTGGTTTTCTCCCCAACTCAATCTGAAATGTATCAATTTTTCAGGCTCATCCCTTTTTTTTTAAGATGCTGCTTTCTGTTTGCGTTTCTTACATGTTTCAAGTTATCTGCCTGAATCATTATCTAGTTTTTAAACTGGAAGTTGTTGTCATGGCAGAATGTCCAATGTTTAGACTGAGCTGCCTTCAGCATATTTTAATGTGAATTTACTGATGAATGAGGAGAAAATTTCTAATAAAGTCTACTGTCCAAAGTAAAACTCCTCTCTCCTTTGATGAAGTGTTAAAACCTGTACTGCTCGTAGCCCAGAGGTGAAGTTCAGTTCGTCATGCAGCATTGCAAATGCTTCTGTTTTGTTCTTCTGTGGGATTGCTGTTCTGGGTTCCTGTGTGAGAGATGTGGCAGGCAGCGTCCTGTCCCATTCCTGACTTGTCCCACTCACCGTGAGTGTGGCCTTGCTCTTGCTCCCAATACCATTCTGCTCAGATTCCTCAGAACAAAACCTTACTTCTGAGCCAAGCTGTGCTTTGGGACTTGGTGCTTTTGAGGCAGGTTGGAGTTTGACTGCTGTGCACTGGTGATCCAGGCAAAATCACAGCTCACAGAGGGCTGCCCTGCTCTCAGTCACCTCTGGGAACAGAATTACAGTTCCAGCTGGCAAAAAGAAATGTGAGATACAACAACACAAGCAAGAGTGGAAGCAACAAGGGCAAGGTAACACAGGGGTGTCAAAAATGAAATAACTAATATTTGCTTGTCTGGGCTTAACTGTAAGCTGATGTCTGCTTCAGCATGGAATTATTTTAGACTTGCTTTCACTTAAGGTGAGAAGTACATACTGCATTCCTTCCCTTAATCTTAACAGAGGGGAAGAAACTACTGCAGTGATCCCCATTTTTTACTTTTCCTGCTTGCTTTTATTTCATTTAAATGTTTTGTCTCAGTAGGTACGTAGGAAGAAGGAGCTATAAAATTATGATAGCTAACACAAAAGGCAGAACAAAGCTGTGCCAAGTGATCTGTTGTAAGCAAGGTAAGCACCTGTTCAGGAATGGCAGAGCAATCCTGGTAGATCTTATTTTTCCACCCCCAAAGTCCATGTAAGGTAAGCATTCCCTAAAGCTAGTGTTCTACTGTAACTACAGACTTCATGTTCCTTTGAATAACTGCAGTGACACAAGTGTTCTTTCACGT
The DNA here is from genome assembly GCF_017639235.1 of Corvus kubaryi. NCBI lineage: Eukaryota > Metazoa > Chordata > Aves > Passeriformes > Corvidae > Corvus > Corvus kubaryi. The sequence continues at coordinate 2,444,808 of NW_024581136.1, read as the reverse complement.
GACCCAGGCCAACAGCTTCTTAATGTTATGGTAAAGTCGGAACTGATATCATAAGACAAACGAATGGTGCCTCTGTATCTTAATTAACCTAATTACAGTTGCATTGGAATGTCAGTTGGTGCCCTTTCTGTGATGATTCCTCTAAACCAAACATCCTTACTTTAACTTTCAAATATTTTTTCTAACACTTAGTGTCTTCCAAGGAGTGCTTGTTCTACAGGAACGATAATTTTCTTCTTTTACTGTTTCCTAATTGCATGTTGTGATTCTGTGGATGGTAGATAAACTCCTTTGTATGGGATTAGGGCCATGTTTTTGGAGATCAAAGTCTTTTGGATACAGTTTTCTTGGTCCTTGTAATGAGAATGCACTGTGGAGAATATTAATGATACTTCAGTGTTCTTCCTAACCATCCCTGTGCAAATGGATTCTCTTCCAAGAGCGTTTATAGGAAACGCAGAGTACAGGTAAGGATGAATCAAGCATTGAGGCTAAACAAGTGTCAGAGAACCTTCTCACAAGGAGTACCAGGAAGAGTCTCCTCTCTGCTGGTGAGCTCCAGCCTGGGTGCTGTGTCCCTCATGTTGATTCTCCAGGCTCCCTTTACTGGAATGCAAACGTTGCTTCAGGAGGGAATTGAGCAATAATTTAGAAAGTGGCCATGCATTGGCTTTTGCCCAAATCAGAGGTCAAACGCTAAATTGTTACCTTCCTTCAACCAAAGCAGTTGAAACTTCTCAGAATCTCTATCCTGGCCACCTAAAGGCAGGAAGATCCCTACCCAGAGGTCCACTCTGGGGGATATCTGACAGAGGGGATGATCACTTACTACGAAGCTGCACTCCTTTGAGATTTGGAGTGAGATCTTCCTTGACTTTGTATTTTTAATTTCCTGCCACTTCTGCCTTTCATTACATGAAAAAACATAATCGATGTGATGGTTTTCAGCTTTCACTGTGTCCCTGTGCCTGAGTAACAGGAGTGTGGCTTCTCTAGACATTCTATGGAAGTGAATTTCAGAATCACAGAATATTCTGCGTTGGAAGGACCCACAAGGATCATTGAGTCCAACTCTCAAGTGAATGGCCCATATGGGGATCAAACCCACAATCTTTTATTAGCACTCTGCTCTGACCATCTGAGCTAATCTCATACCCAGTGTTCCCATGGCTGATAAACTGAGGGGAACAGAAGCTCTGTAATGCAAAACACAGGAGTTTGTTGTAGTATTCGATCGGAAAGGGCACATGCCTGGGAACTGCAACCAAATTGCAACCTTTGTGAGGGGTGCATGCTAATTAGTGGGTTGCAAAAGGAAATATTTTACCTACTCTGCATGTGATTCTCTAATGTGGCCCCTTCCTAGGAATTATTGAAGGTTCAGAATCCCTGCTGTTACAATAGTGGTTAAGACTTGTGGGAACATGTATCATAGCTTCTCTTCTTTACTTCTCAGTATTCTTCACCCCTCTGCAACTCATGTGGGGTTGGGGTATTGATTTATCTCCCTGGAGGTGCTGCTTTGGTGATCACGATTCACAGGTGCTGTAATCTGAGTGACACACTCAGCTTTTAGACTTACTAAGGCTGTAATTTTCTAACACCTACATTTGGAGTCAAATTTGAGAAGCCACTGTCCTTTGGTGTAACAGCTGTCACATGTGTCCCGCTACTAGGCTGATAGTCTGTGCTACAAAGGCTTAATTTTGGCTTCAGATTGAACCACTGGGGATGTGTTGAAATGTCTGCATTCTCATCCAGAGACAATGTAGTACAATCTGCAGGGAAACCATCAAGTTTTATTCTAGTCTTCACATGTAGTCTTTCTGGTGTTCATGCTTTTATATCAACAGATCAACTTTTGCTGTTGCGGTAGGACCTAACTTTGGAGCAGTTGCTCAGTGTTCACTTGAAGCTGGGAAAAGCTGTTACAGAGCAGACGTGTACAAATCATTTGAGTGTTTTTGATAGTTATAAAAGAGCAGCAAGCCAGAAATGCTATAAACTTTCCTTCTCATCTCCATTACAGTTGGTGTTGTTAAACTATAACCATATGTTCTCCTGTCAGTCAGCGGCAGGCACAGAACAGCCAGCTCTGTATCAGCCCCAGCAGAGCCCATTCAGGTGCAATTCCCACTGACATCAGCGGGAGATCTGCCTGAGTCAGCACTGCTGCTTTTGGTTCCCATGTAAAGATCCCCAAACATTTCCAATACATTGTATTGAGCCATACTTTATTATATGTAAGCAATCTCGAGCAGATGGTTTCTGCAGCAGTTTTTCTAATTTGGCAAAACATGCTGGCAAGTGGAGTTAGGTGAATGTTGTGAGAAAGTTGAACAAAAAAATGCATCTCGTTGAGGCTGAGAGCAGTATTCAAAGGGGAAGCCAGACTTCTTGGCTCCTTGGTGATGGTTTTTCATTTATAAACCTTTAGAATCTCACAGTGGTTTTTATTCTGTATGCTTAAAGGAATGTAGGATCTTTATCCACTCCTGTTTATCTCAAAAGAATGTCTGGTGATCATAAAGTGGAAATCCCTCTGCTTGATTCAAAAAGACACCAAAAAACCTCCTTCCTCCTTGGGAAATGTTCTCTGTAGACACAGAGCCATGGGAAAGATACAATACACATCAGCCTGGATGACCCCCGCCTTATGTTTTTTTTTTTCTTTTTCTTGAGGTAGCAACTGTTCCTTCAGAGAAGGTGTCAGTGGGTTCTGCAGGCATTGTCTAAAATAGAAATGTTTTGAAACACCTGCAACAAAGCTAAACACCCTGCTGAAGGTATGTTGAAGCAAATTTGGGTGTACTGAGGTGGGGGCAGAGAACAAAGAATCAGAGCTCAGAAGAATAGTGTTCACCTTGTTTTCTTTTTTTAGCCCCACTATTGAGTAGAAGTAAATTCAGAGTGGAAAGGAATAAAGAAAAGTTGTTCATGCTTCCATTGCCATCGAGTGTTTAGTTTAAAGCTTAAGCATCTGTTTTCCCCAGTAAACCTTTGTTGCGCAGCCTTAACATCCCAAGGCTCTACCACTGACTGCTGCAAAAGCCTCTGAATGTCTCTGGACTCTGCAGTTGGGTGTAATAGCACCCAGTTCCATGTCTTGTCCTGTTAGAACTTAATTCATTAACTTCTGGGCAAAGAGCACAGCCACTCTGTCATCATTGACACTGCTGCAGCAACATGTGGGGGTACCCAAACCAGCTCCCATCCTCAGCAGAGAGAGCCCAGCCCTTGGCAGAGCAGAGCTCAGTGTGGGGCAGTTCCTGTGCCAGGCGGCAATGGGACAGCAGCGCGAGCATGTCTGCAGGCAGTGATGGATGGCTGAGCTGAAGCGGGTCTGCATTTCAGTTGGGAGGCAGCTTTGCAAATCCTGTTTAAGACAGGTGTCAGGATCAGGTACTTGCAGTTTCATTTGTGTAGCTGTGAAGATTTGTAAGGTATATATAGGCTCTGATCTCTGCAGGTGACAGCAGATGTAGAAGCAGAGCTGATGTCTTTAATAACTTTAACATATTAGGGGTGCTTACAGTGGAGACTGCTATGTTGGATTTTCATGTACTGTTTCTCTGCCTTTGAAAGCTACAGCACAAAAGGCAGGTGTCTTCAGACTTCTAGGGAAGAGCAAACAAAACACATAAATGAGCTGATATTTCTGCCAGTCCTCATGTATGACAAATGCTATTGCCAGTTCCGGATGCCTGTCACAAGCCAGCATCACAGAGGCACTTAGCTGAGATCAGAATCTTCTCAGTGGTGCCTGCATCGGTTTCCTCCATATTTACCTATTTTTTTAAGAAGAAAAAAGGTTTTAAATAAAGCTACTCAAATTGTGAGCTTAACTTGAAAATGCAGTCTTCTAATGAATAAAATGCTTTTATCACACTTAAGACTTTATTAGTACACAAATAACTGCTGCACAAATACCTGGGAAACTAGTGCATGTTTTTAATGGGAAAATGGTTCAGCCTTTTCTCATTTTACTGAGAAAATCAGTTTGGCAAGTGCTGTGCTTCTCATGTAGCAAAATGTGAACAGCTCTAAGGCAAGGAGCCAGAATTTCAGTATATGCATTTGGAAGTGACTTCCTAAGCACACTAAACCTACCTGTGGCATTATTTTGGGGACTGAAGTCTTACTTCATTTGTAGATAACTTTTAACTTTTGGGAACTAATAGGATTGGGATCCTTCTAAGCTAAGTATTCTATACTCTCTTTCTCTATTGTCTAGAAATGAACCATACCAAAACCAAACTCCCCCCTTTAATTAAGCTACCTGGGTAAACTTGGCCTGGCATCAGGTGCTGCTGGTATTAAAATGTTACCCAAGTACCATCTAATTACATAAATAAACCTCCACTGGAAAAAGCCATCTAGAATAGGAAAGGATGTTTATTAAATTGGCCTCCAGAAGTACTGAGATGAATTCCAAGTGGTGCTGTAAACTTTTATGTTCTTGATTATTTGCTGATTCTCCCTCCAACCCGCCTCTACCATTTCCTGTGTACATCAAAGACAGCAGTCCAATTTTTCCATTTTTTCTTTGACCCTAAGTTTTCATACAAATAAAACTACCCAATTCTTTTATTCATTGTTACTAATCTTGGTGCATCTTTTACCTCATTTTACCTCATTACCATCTTTTACCTCATTACCATCTCTTACCTGGTATTTGAGACTCAGGCTGTGTTTCCCAAGCTGAGCTTCATGAAAATCCACCTTGTAATTTCATTCTTCTCCTCACCATCCGCTTTGGGAAAAGCATCTTACTATTGAACTTCACTGTTCATGACTCCAAGAGCCCACTCAAAAGGATATTGGGACATGTTACATTGGTGGCTTGCTGTTGAAGTGACCTAATTAGTTTTTAATGTAATAACTGTCCAGTTATTAAGGTCAGTGTCCCCAAATGGCCTCATTCTGCACATCTACACAAAGACACAGGAGACCATTCCTAATTTGCAGCTAATACACCTTTTGTCTTGTGTGTTTGCCTTTTATATGCAATTTCCCTTGACTCTTCTACTGGGGCGTCACCCTGGGAAACAGTGGGTGCTTCAGCCTTCCATGACCCCAGTTTAATTTGCCTTTTCAGAAGGATCAGCAGTATTTAAAGTAAGAATTTGTTTTAGATCAAAGTTCTTTGAGCTGTCACAAGAGCATTGCACAAGATTGGAATAAATCTGGATTTTAATAATAGAGCTGCTTAATGTTGAGGTTTAAAACTCAACGCTTCAGTTCCTCTCACATCATTAACTCTCCCACACTAAGGAATGTTATACACAACTTTACTATCAGTGATTACTCTGACATAAAAATAAGAGAAATAAATCTGTAGTTGTAATACAGAAAATTCCTCCTCTCTGAGATCCATGACCTCCAGCTTCCTGCTGAATCTGAGCTGGAAAAAAGAGATCTGGAGAGGCTGGTTCCTTGCATTGCTTGGTATTCCCATCCGCCACAGAAGGGGGAACAAATGTTTTTAGTTGTCAAATAACTGATAATAAATGGACAGCTGGGATAGGAACCTCTCCTAGGATGTTGTGTCTTGTGCACTGAAAGGTGAAATACATGTTTGGGGGTTTTTTCCCAAAATTTTATCTCTCCAGAAAGATCTCCTAAATCTTTATCTTCTAAACATGTGCTTCCCATTGGGCATGAGGAGATGCTTCTAATCCTTTTGAAATACTAGTCTTTTGGATCAGGCAACTTTGTGACTTGGGAAAAGGAAGGACACTTTATATCATGCCCTCTTTTTATTTATTTTATCTTTAGTTAAGACTTTAAAGTTTTGTTTGATTTCCGATTTTGGAATTTATCTGTAGAAATACAAAAATATTCTCTTTCTTTTTTGAGTTTCCTTACTGAATAGTCTTGCTATAATTAAAGAAATTGGAGAGTCAAATGATGTCTTTTATGAGACCAACTGAATGAAACTGAAGAGACATTTTCAGGCACAGAAATGCTTCACTGAAATACACCAGTTTTCAAAATTAAATTCAGATTAAGAACTGTTTAAACTTGATTTTGCCGCACAGAAATTTGAGAGTTGATAAATGTACTGGTTCTGTGCCCTGTTACAATTTTTCCCATTCCTGAACCACCAGCAGTTCCTGTATGTGCTGCTGAACCCAGCTTTCCTCTCTGTCATGACTTACTGAGTCTTCCCTGTCTGTGTTGCACGTACAAACCTCTTTGATGGTGTAATTGATTAACTTGTGTGAGTTAAACTTGTATCACGAGTTTGAAGCTGTATTTTGCCTTGAGGATCAAAGCTTCAGCCTGCATATCCTGAAAGCTGGTCTGGCTCTTAGAGTACAGCATTAGTCACATTAAAGATATTATCTTTGTAAATTCGATCCTGTATATATCCTGCAGTAATGGTGTGTATGTTCGCACCATCCCTTCTACAGAGAAGGTAACTAAAAAGAGCAGATGTCATATATTTAATCAAGACCTTTCCTTTTCATGGTTTTTCTGTTTAAAGAAAACGAAGATTAATGAGTTCTGAGAACTTAAGTCCTGTGCTGTTTGCACAGAGCTCTTTTTTGAATGGGCCTGTAGGCTTACACCTACTCTGCTGTCATGCAGAAACATGGTAGGAGCTCACTGTGAATTTCTGTAATGCAGTAATGGCATTCAGGCGCAGGGAGGGCCTTCCCCCCCCCGCCATCGGAGGTGCGATTAAAAGAAGGCTCTAGGGAGCGAGGCGAGCAGGGGCGCGGCGCGTCTTTGAGGGTGTGGCAGGGCAACTTGCGCAGGCAGGGTTGCAGTCATCCTCCTGCTAGTGGGGTTTTTATTTTGTGTTGGGGGTTGGTTGGTTGGGTTTGGGGTTTTTTTTCAGCAGTGGTCTCCAAACGATCAAAAACTATAGCTAGTAAAAGTGTACCGACCCAAACAGAACCCCCCAAGAAGGACACGTCTGCCCAGATGCCTTCCTGTAAGGAGCATTTTAACCCGCCAGTAGTACCAGGGGACGGTGCAAAAGGTGCCTGCGTGCGGTGCGAGCGGGTGAATGAGCTCCTCTGTCTGGTGGCCGAGCTTAACGAGAAAGTAGAAAGACAAAGGAGTGTTAGGGAAAGTGAAAGGGAAGGGAAGTAGACCGGTGAAGTTTCACCCTTCCATCCCTGAGAGAAGCCCACCAGGAGTCACAGCAACCTTACTTTCCTTCCCACCATCAACTATGAATAGGGGGTTTTAAAATCAGTGTTTGGGATCCCCTGACATTTGTATATCAAAGCTTTTATTTAAAATTGCAGATTTTTTTCCACTTTTCAACATCTTAGCTTTTGGCTAGAAACTGTGTCTCCTGGCACAGAATATGCCCTCTGTGTTCCTCTCTTATGCTGTCAGCTCCTGGAATTTTGAAATTATTTCACAATGATTTGCATCCTTTTGCTCTAGAGAAACTCATTCTCTCTAATCCTTTTCTGCAAGAAAAGAAGCGCAAAACTGTTGCCTCCAGTCTTCTCTGGAACAGCAATTACTCTTGCTCTAGTAGCAGGAGTGTGAAATGGTAAGAGGGAAGAAAATAAATTGGAACTTAGAAATTACAGAGGTGGGTTCTTCAAATCACAAAACCTACATGTCTTGGCAAGTGCTAACGTGGGTGAAAAGTCAAATTTCACTCTTTAACTAGAACTTGCTAAGCAGTGCATGGGAAACACAGCTCCAGACTCATCTCTGAGTGCCTCTGTATAACTTAAAGCAAATTTTCAGCTGTCTGGTTCCTAACTCAAGCAATTCCAGGTGAGCAAAGCTGCTATTGGCTACCTGTTGCTCTCCCAAGATCCCTATGCCAGGTGTTTTCTCTTTCTGCAGTACAAGCACAGCAAGGACGTCCCAAAACATCATTATCTGCAATACACCTTAAGCAATGCAAAGAAGACCTGTGTTTCTGTGGCAAGATGTGCTGCTTGCCTGTGCTGGTGAAGGGAGAGAGAATGATGAAGATTTTCCCCAACAGTTTTATTCCATAGCATCCACATGGGTATAGAAGGGGGGAAGAAATCACAGGTTTTTACAGATTTTTAGGTGTAATAGAAATTCATTTAATAATTTTAGAAAGAAGGTCATAACTTAGCAAGCCAAATTCCTTCTATTGGACTATGATGGAACTCTTCTTGGACTATGATGAAACCCTTCTATTGGATTATGATGCTTAGTTAGAGAACAGTAAATGTGTTTTTCATTCACTTTTTCTTATTATAGTTTGTTCCAGTTCTGGATGACAACCACAATTAATGGTAGAATTAAGTTCTTTCCCCCACCTAAAATTATCTACCTGGAGCTCCAAGCCACTGGTGCTGGTTCTTGTGTGAAATTTAAGAATGATGTGGCACTGAGTATTACCTTACCAGTCTGATATATGTGCATTGTAAATTAATCACAACCTGATCATCTTTTGATTATCTAACTATACAGTGAAATCTTAAATTGTAAGGAAACATCTCTAACTTTTTATAAAGGTCATATCTCTCTGTGCCAGATTTTACAATCTCTTAAAAATGGTTTTATGAGTCAATGGTCTACAGCCAGGTAAAAAAAAAATTCTGTCTCTGGCTGTCCCCCACTTCATTTTTGATGTGAGGAACAGATTATCCTTGCTTTCACTTTCTTTGCTTGTTTCATTTGCCATGGAATTGCTTTGAAAACTCTTATTCTTAGCTGCATGTCTGTTGTTACCCACATGTTTTTTAGCTTCTACTTTCTGAAATAGTCTCTCATAATTAAAACCTGGTATCTTGTTCTTTGATGTAGAACTTTATTTTTTTCATCAGCATTTGAACTGGTCTAATTCTTCAAGTAGCCCCATTTTTTTTCTGTACAACTGCCCTGTTCTCTGTCATTATCTCTCACCCCCTCAGTCCTTTTTTTAGTCTGTAAATTTGATAACCTGTGATCTGAGAGTTGCACCCGAATCACCATGGAAACTTCAAACAGCATCAAACTCCACTGGAAACACTTTTCAGTAATGATCACCTGTGGATAACCTCTTCAGGGGTTACCAGCAGTCAGTGCTTATCCACAAAATGGGCACTTTGCTCAGGGTGCTGCCATTTTCTAAAATAAGGGCATCAGGTACTAGGTCAGATTGTTCACCAAAGTTAAAACAGTGCTTTCTTTTTTGCAGCTTAAAATGATGTTCAAAAGAAGCATGTGAGGGAGATGTGGAAAACAAAACTGTGGAGTTCAGGAATGGAACCGAGAAAAGGCAATGGGGAAAAAAAAAAGAGGATCTTTGTTACGAATAGAAGTATAGTAAAGTTTCCTGGTGACCCAATCATTTAATGCAGTCATTGTGACACTCTCCAAAAAACACTGAGCAGGTTCTTCAAGGCCAAATGATTAATTTTTTTTTCTTTATATTTCAATTACGCTCATGCTGTGCACTCTTTGGTTGTTGATGACATTGTTTTATTTATTTATATCATTTTTTTATTTCATTTTATTTCATTTATTTCATATGCTTGTGTTCGGACTGAAACATTGAGGCACTGTCAGTTCTCTTCCATTTGACTGTATTTCGTAAACACATTTCCAAGCACTGCATCGGAAAGTTAATATCAGTGATCTGATTTTGTCCCGTCTGTCTCATGTCTCAGTCTGTAGGGAGTGTTGGAGGTCGGGAGGAGGTAAAGAGTTACTGCTGTACAAGTGGTTGCCTCAAAAGAGAGTTGCTGAACGGAAATGCAGTTCCTGCAGTGCACTTCATGAGGAAAACATAATCACTTGTCACATAGTGATACAAGTTCGCTTTCTAGTTTTGATACACTTTTTGTATGTGGCTCAAGCTTGTGCCTTGGTTGCTCCTTCATTTAGAGGTGTTTGAACTGTTTCCAAGCAGTTAATAGGTGAAAATAGTTTTTCTAAATTGTATCTATCTCCGGTGCTCCAGAAGTACTTTGAGAGATAAAAGGACAATGAAGATGATAATGAGGTACTTAAGGTTACGAAAGCACTGCTGGGGTAGTTTCCTTTAGGCATCGGGTTTTTGTTCCTACGGAGGCTGATCCTACCATGCTAATGGATTTATAGTAATGATGCTGGATCAAGTTTTTAGGATTTATAGTAAAATGGTGATTTATAGTAAGATTTATGGTAAGGTGCACACAGGGTTCTCAGGAAGATGCCAGGTTCTTACGGCTTGGCAGCCTCAGGTGTATCTGTTCAGGAAGAAAACATTGTTTAGCACCTTGGCAGGGTTATCCGAGGCTTTGTTAGCAGCATAAATTGAAAATACGTTTGTCCCGGTGGAGTTTGGCTCATGGCAGGTGATGAGGGAGGGTTCGGGGAGCAGCGCTTAGTGGATCACCTCACATCGGCTGGCCACCAGGGCCATTCCTGCTGCCACAGCGGTGGCAGGAGGAGCCCGAGGTGGGATTCTCTTCTCTTACAGCAGCTACAAGTGAGGTTGCCTCTGAAAGGTCCTGCTTGCTCCCTTGCTTCAGGGTGTTTTTTTCTCCTGCTTCTGTATTAGCACTTACATGTTATTATGTAATTTATTTCCAGTCAGATAGAACGACTGTGTAAAATAGATCAGGGAATGCAAAACCAAACCAAAGCTGTCATTGCCTTTACTACCTCCTCTTAAAGAGACTTGTTCTTCAACTCTCCAGGAGTAAGCTAAAAAAGTACATGTCTTTTCTGTCTTAAGGTTTCTGCTGAGTTCTGCATTTTATATTTTGTTTTATTCACTTGATGATATCAAAAGCCATCATCGCCTGGCCCTGCTGGCAGCCCCAGGGTGAAGGTCTCTGAGGGCGCTCACCTGAGGGGGTGGTGGATCGGGCCCAAACGGGTTAGGCCCAAATGTGTTTTTACCTTGCTTGAGGCTGTTTTTTCTCTAGAGAAGGGAAAGCTGGTGGAGGTGGAAGGGCAGGATTGGCCTCAGTCATGTCTGTGTGTGGTGACCGTGGGAGGCAGCCCAGATGGTGGTGAGAAAGAAGAGGTACCTGAATCCTGGAAAACACAATCCCCACCTGGGGGGGCCCCTGGAGCAAACGGCACCAGAGGGGCAGTGTCAGAGTGACACACGTGCCAGGGATGGAAACACAGCTTTTGAGGTGAAGAAGACAAATCTGTGCTTTCCCAGCGAAGGGCAGCATGGCGGGCACTCCTGAGGGCTGGCCTTCCCCCCGGGGGCGATGCTCGTGGTGCCAGTGAGGTGAGGGGCGCCCTGCAAACCCCAAAGGCTGAGCTGGCGAGATGCAGCTGTCCCAGTAATGGGCTTCATGGTGTTTGGTCTGCCCAGGTAACACGTGGTGAGTTTGATGTTCTGTCCCTTCCCACAGGAAGGGTTTGGCAGAGCAACAGCTCAGGCAGCATAAACTGCTTTTAAGTTTTGGGTGTAATTTGTCCCCTCAGTTTGGTCACCCTTGTTGGGTATAAGTAAATATTGAAGGGGAATGCAAAAATAATTATTTGTCCCTCAGCTTAGGCCAGGCAAGTTTTCATCTGTCCTTTTCCACAGCTCTGTTTTACTGCTCATCTTCTGGCTTTAACTGCATTGTAAAGGAATGGGAAACAGGGTCAATGTTCTGGTATAGTTTGTGTTATTGATGTATTTTTCTGTAGGTACATATGTTAAAGTGAGGAATCCAGCTTGGGCTGTGGTTGCTGACGTTGTATTCAGAGTTGTGTTCCTGAGTGAAATCATGATTTGCTGTTAAATAATTCAAACCCTATTCAAATTGATCCGTTTTACTGTCTAAGACCTGCAGAGATCATACGATATGGCAGGAGACCACGAGCTTATCAGTTAGTACAAAGGGGAGATAGCTGGTGTTGACACAGCATCAGCTGTCAGCAATTCTCATAACCCACCAGCATCCACTGAGGCAGACTCTTAGATATTTCCGGGTTTCTTCTTTTTGTGTTTTATTTTCTTCTTATGGTGACCTTTTCTGATTTCATTTAAGAGGCTATGCTATGGTAATTGTGCATTACTAACTTTTGCCTAATCGAATCAATATTCTGAATTTGACTTTATGTTTTACAGCACCCTATTCATAAATTATTGCATGATGATTCATGTTGTGTTAGTTGCTAAATTAGCTCCAAAGAGTGAAGCATAGCATGTATTCAGCACTTTTTGCACAGAAAATTTGTGAATGCACAGAGCTGCCTGTCTTGGAAGACTGATGCCAAATGGCTTGTGATGTACTTTATTGCAGCTCTTCAAGCTGGGTGTTTCAGGTTTCTCATAATTCAAAGTAATAGAAAAGATTAGAAAAATGTGGTTATTCTATGATCTTACTTTCCCAGGTTTGCTGTCATAAATCACCCTAAGAGCCTGTAGCTGCTGATGAAAAGGGTAATCCAATCTTTTCCTCTTATCCCTGGCAGTGACTGTGCTCTGCCTTCCCTGTGTCGGTGGTAGCAGTTGTGTGGCCATGTAGGCAGCAGAAGAGGAAGAAAACAAATAAACTTTTAGCTGTTTCAGCATGTTTTGTGACTTGCCACATACCAGTGATTGCTGGTGGTGACACAAAAAAGGGCAGGAGCACACAGACGTTTGTGTGGGCTCTGATGGGTTTAAGTTGGTGATGAAATCACGTCTGAAGAAGCAACACAATGGGAAGAGGAATTCATCTTCTGTACAGATATGCTGTGTCTTGTTTTTTTTTCCAAATTAGCTATTTGCAAAGAAGGAACACTTTCTCAGTTTTCATCTGCAATTTTTAAACCTTCCTCTTGTGCTGCTTATCCCATATTCCTCAAAACAGCAGAGTGTTTACTGAGCAGAGGGAAGTGCATTAGCTGAGGAATCATGAGATTGTGCGTGAAATTCCTTTGGTAACACTTGTATTTCATGGCAGCATGTTTTTGTTTTCTTTGTGACTTCTCTTGATCTTAAAAACATAGGTAGCTTTTACTAGAATATGAATTATACTCATTATGTCTTTTTTAGAGTTTCAAATAAATCTTAGTGCAAGTACTTTACCTGTTATCCTGGTAGAAGTATTTTTTTTATTTTTTTGTTGTTTTTTCTTTTTTAACCTGAGGTTTGCTCTGTGTTTATAGAGTTCTCTGTTTCAGAAGGCTGGTTGGGTTTGTTTGTTTGTTGGTTTGGTTTTTTTCCTCAGAGTGTTACTGGAACGCAACTCAAGGTTACTGATTTAGGCAGTTATTCTTATGAGAGCTGTGTAGGTCATAGGTCCCAGGTCACAATATATTTTATAGGTGTTCCTCAATTCCAGACCCTTCCTCAGGAAGGTTCTATTTTCCTTATTTTCTGAATGTCCACTTGGTATTGAATGCAGCAGGGTTTTTTGTTTTGTTTTAACAATATCCATCTTACTGACAAATCGATTTATAGTCCTCCTGCTTTTAGGGAAAAGTCCGAGATAATCTAACAGGTTGTGGTTTCTCTGAATTTTCTTAAAGAAGTATAAGGATTTTGTAGCCCTCTCTTAAACCTGGTATGTGTTTGAGATGTAGATGCAGAATCCTTACTAAAAGCTTTATCTCTGAAATACTGTAAACAGGTAAGCTGGCCAGGACACAGGGTGCTGCATCAGTGAGTGAGCTCTGGTAAAATGTCTCTGTCCTGATGGGGATGTTTTGTTTGAATGTTGAGGTAGTCTCTGTGATGCTGTGGATTCAATGAAAGCCCACGTGGATTGTCACTGTTTAGTTTTGGGTTTGTTTTCCTTACACTGCCACTCAGCGGTCAGTAATGTGCCGTCGGGAGATTCCAAGAGCTGAGAAATGACTCTCCCAAATGGTCAGCTCCTTGTTTTCGGAGTTCTTTCACGGTGGCATCACACTGGAACTGTCTTAGGGTTCAGAGGAAGCCTTGCTACATCACCAGATGAAATCTTGTTTAACTACAAAGTGTTCAAGCATCGCAATTGAATCCGCTGCCAAGAACTTGCTGTTCTGCTGTAGAGAATAAAGATTGCACTTCCATTTAGAGGAAAGAGAATCAAATAAGAGGTTTGCTTTGGGTTTTTTTGGTTGGTTTTTTGGGGTTTTTTTCTATTCTTTTCCTATTGCTGCTGTGTTTGTGTCTTGGTATTTGTCTCACTTAGATGACTCATCTCGCCAAAGGCCAAAGCAATGGGAACATCTAGAGCGCAACTCAGCCTAGCCTGAAGTCATTCCACAGAAATGAAAAAGAAAGGTGTTTAGGAGGAGAAATGAAACATTTTTCATGTCCAAAAATATAGGCATTTAATTTAGAATATTTGTAATATTTTAAAATTTAAAAGTATTCTATTTACTTTTGGATAATTGAATACATTTAAATTCAAACTATTAGTTTACAGATAATTATTTCAATTGTAATGCTTAATTTTTTAATAGTTTGATTAAATGAATTGCAAAATCATGAACGCTTTCGATCAAGTAACCATCTGGAAAATTTTGCTCCTCTTTGTTCTTCCAGAACCATTCCATCTTCAATGTGCATTTGGTGTGTTGTGGACTCTTCCATAGGATGCTGCAAAACAGATGCAGCAATCCAGTTTTAAATGAAAAGTTATAAATGGGGCCCTTTCATCCTCTTCTGTGAATGTGTGAGGAAATCAGTGGGACCTACCTGTGACCAGTTTTTCAGCTGAACATATGTGGGTGTTCTCTAAAACTTTTCTGTGATTATTTTTCAAGCTCTAAGTTTATTGAGACACCTGCATCTTGTCATTTGAATTCCTGTTCTTTGGCTATCTACATCTCATGAAATAATTTTCCAGTCTCTGATTGCATAATAGTGGCATCTTGCAGCATATAAATTATTAGGTAGATAACTGGGATCTCAAACTTAAGTAGCTACAAAATGTTCCTGCAATGGAGGGTGCTTGTGAAAATTAGCACTTGTAAGTGCAGGAGGTTCACCAGACTGGCAGAGGAATAGGGCTTATGGTGTGTGTAGTCACCAATGAATTGTGCCAGGCAGGACCAAAATTTTGCTAGTATTTTTCAGTTAGGAACATTTACAGATGCTTGGAGATGGGAAAGTTTAATTTATGATGAAATGTGCAGTTTGAACACTTCTTTCTCCCTACGTGTCCTTTACTGGCTGCATTTCGCTATGGACTTTGCAGAGCAGGGGTGTGAAAGGCTTTGGGGTCAAATCAGAGGTGACTTTCTGCCTGTGTCTTGACAGCTTAGAAGCATCTGAGTCAAGGAAAGCAGCACAAAATTATGGTAAATTTCTCTCCTCTCTAAAAGAAGAGACATTTGTGGGAAAATACAGTACAATGATGGGCGTGAAGAACAACGACCATTGACTGACCTGGAAGAGAACAGAGCTTATTGTAGAAAAGTTTGATGTTATTAACACTATTTACAGAGTCATCATTAGAAAGGGGGGAAAAAGGAAGAAGAAAGGAGGGCACATGGGATGATAAGGAGAAGCAGAGGAGGCAGCACTTCACCCTGGTTGGAATTTCTCTGTGCTGCTGCCATGCAGTGCTGGCTGTTGACAACAGGAGGGATATCACCACTGAGAGGCTGGGATGCTCAGCAGTTAGGATGGAACCCAGTCCCAAAACATGAAGTTAAAAGAATGTTTAAAAGAAATGCTGCTTTTTTACCTCCTGCTAGACAATATTCTTCAGGGATAAACTGAAAGTTTGTGTTTTGGAAGGAGAGGACAAAAGCAGGTGGAAGCAGATGGCTTACAGTGGTGACCAATAGAAATGTGAGATGGAATTAAATAGAAAGCTTGGGCTATGTATTTCTGTGCTAAAATAAGTGACTAAGCCGGCAATTCAGCAAAAGCTTTTCAAAACCATCCCCAAATCCACTCTTATTCAGCAACGGCATATTTCTCAAAAATACCAACCTGAACAACACTAAGTCTGCTAAATTACTTGAGTGCTCTTGAAAATGTCACAGCATAACACGGAAGTACTGATTCAGGAAGACATCCCTACTAAGCAAAGGGTTTAAACAAGGGGTTATGTCCATTTTGGAATTAGAACTGTTAACATTGCTTCCATGACAAATGGATTTTCATAAACCTTAAGAATCTGTTTAAATTTAAAGACAATTACATGGTCTCTTGAATTTGGGGCTAGTTTAGCAGAAGGAAACAGCTGAAGCAAGTATGATAAATTGATTGAAAGCATCTAGAAATTGGTTTGGAAGGAATGTGACTGAAAATAAGGAAGATGGTTTTAAAGGAAGCTGAAAAGGATTGTGATATCAAGAAAATGTGTTAATTCAACCTTTTTACTCTACCTTCTCTTGTGTTGTGAACAGCTGTAAAGAAAGCCCAATTTTATACCTATGAGGTTGGACATTTGGAGGTTCTGAGGATGATTAACAGTATGCAGCACTCTTTGGCAGGAATAACTAACAGAGGAGTAAGAGTGATGGAGTTTAGTGTCTTGAAATGCTGCTGGTGCTCTCCATTTAAAACTTTCTTGCCTATTATTCATCCAAATCAGTACAAGCTATCGTCTTTCAAATTTTAGGCTTTCACAGCTCATTAAAATGTGAAGTTAGTCAGGCAAAATAATTCTGTCACCACTCTGTAACAAATCTTTAAGGATTGTTGAACACATTTGAAAATAGTCCAGAAGAACGGCTGCATAGGATTAATCATTCTAAGGCAAAACCTGGTTTTTCCAGACCTGTGCATACACTTCACAGTCTCTTTTTCTCAAATGAAAAGCCTATTCCTATTAAAAATCTGAAACAAACTAATCTACAATTACTTTTGTCAAGTTTGTCTTCTTGACCAAACAATCGGCTAATAAAAATCTCTGGCAACAAGCAACTAAATGATGATCCTTCTGAGTGTGGGCTTTCATTAAATTCCAGCCCCATCACTGCACTTCTGATGGCTGTTCCATCCTCATGTGGAATTGGGCCTGTGGTTGGCAGCTGGGAGCTCCAAGCCTGCGTGCCTGGTTCTTTGTGTCAGACTTGGTGGCGACCCCAGGTCTGAAGCGCGTCAGGACTGAAAGGGCTCTTGAAGAGGTTTGGAGCATCATTTCAAAGGGTTGTGCAAGAAGCACACATTACTACTTACCTTATAGCAACTGCAGGAATTTAGCAGATGTCTGCTCTCTGTCTCCTGGGTTACCAAACTAGTGTTTCTAACTTCATACACATGCCAAAAATAACAGCAGGTACAATTTGTTTTAATTTCATCTCGTTTTGTTTCCTTTGAGGAGAGGGAAGCAAATAAAAAGTTTATTTATGACAGAAGGAAGTAATATTTTTGCAAAACTCCATATTCCAAATTGCCCTCTGGCTTTGTGATCTCCACTCCAGGATGAGAGTTTTCTGTCAGCTCTTCCCTGGCTGTAGCTCCATCAATATTAGTCAATCGGAACATGAAGTCTGTGGAACAAAATCTGCCATGCAAAGAAAGGTCTCTTTAATGAAACAGTCCTGGGTCTGGAGCAGATTATACTTTTGGAAAGAGCTGATCTCTGAATGCACAAGAGATCCCCTCACACTTCAGCTAGTCTGCTGAATTTTGCATAATTAAAGATGAGCAGTGAGAAACTGGTGATGGGCATGGTGCATCCATAAATAGAGATGGCAAAGGTACATCGAACATTTTTGACATTTGAGCATTCTACCTACATGAATTCTAGTGTTTATTTAATGGAAACATATTCTTTTTGGAATATATTCATAAAGGCAATCTGTTTGAGGTACACTGAATTTTCAGCAGGTGTGAGCCAGCAGTTCGGTGATGGATGGAATGAACAAGCATTCAGTGGGACATATTTTCTTTAGAAAGCAAAATTCTAAATACCTGATGGACCTGAAAGCACAGTGGCTCCAATTAAGAACTGGTTGGCTCTTTAGTTAGACAAATACTTTTGGTTGTTTACTGTCAATAAACAGCTAAGGTGCTGGAGACATAAAAAGAAAGAAGCACCATGATCACCTGGCAGTGGTGTGGGGGTTTTTTTCTATACTATAATTAATTTTAAAGATATTCAAATATATATATGTGTATGTGTGCGCACGCGTATACATATATATATATATATATATAATATATATATATATATGTTTCTTACAGGCCATAAGCCTCCAGTTCCTGGCTGTAGTCGTAATTGTTAATAGTTGGATGTGATGGATTTTCCCAGCTTGCTTCAAGGACCAGGAAAAAGAAAGATGTTTAAGTAAGGAAGCAATGAGTGAGCACTTCTCAAACAAGCCTGCTAGACATTTCCAGTGGAAACAGCACGAGATCCCATTAGAATAACTGAATGTCCCACACACCACCCCAGTGATTCTGGGATTCAGCAACCGCAGTGCACCTGGCGCCAGACACTGTCTGCATTTGCAGAGTGTTTCTCTGGATGAGAATGACCCAGCTGTCAGACACTGAGTCTGGACAACTAAAAGATGACTGTGGTACAGATGGACAAAACTCTCTTGTCAGATTATGTTTCTGAAAGAGCTAAGTTTTAAAGAATTTGTCAAAAATAACCACTCTATTTTTTCAGGACAGAAATAAACATCATTTTGGGAATAAGTCAAATACCAAACAGGAAGCAACTGCTTATTTTTAGGAGTAAGGAGCTGAGATAAAACATGGTTGCATGAAGCCACTTGCAAACACATAAATTTTTAAAATGTGTTGCAGCTATTACTCAGACACTCAATAGGATGAATTAAAACTTGCCTGCGAGAAACTAGGCAGGAATCTTTTAACTCTACTACTGCTGTTTAGAAGCTGTGCTCAGTGCTTATGGCTTGCATGTCTGGAAAAGGGATGGAATACTTTGTGGGAGCTGTTACATTACACTTGCCTTGATAGGAAGTTGTTTAAGCTAACAAAAGCAAATTATCCCACTTAAGTTGTTGGGGTTTTTTTAAGTATTTACTCCAATGTTTTATGAAGAGCAGTGTTCTGTTCTCCACCATCATGCCCTTTGTAGCCTGAATCTTGGGTATTATTATCCTAAATTTATATCCCCTGCAGCCCACCATCAAAATGGTACCTGTAAAGAGTAAGGCTATTTCACAGGTGCACTAATGTTCATTCTACTGTAGTAATTTTTAGTTTGTGGAAAGGAAAGTACTTTTCAAGATAATTATATTTATGCTATATTTGGAGGGAGTGAGGCCAGTTGCCTTCCCCAGGGTTAGAGCAGCAGAGCCAACACAAGAGCAGAAATCTCAGGATGGAAAGCTGATTTCATGCTGTACTTAGAGCTGCATGGTGCACAGATCTCTGTTTCAAGAACAACTGAAAGCATCCATGCTCTTTTAAAAAAACATTTCATAGCCCAAACAGTAAGATGTGACCAGTAACTCTCACATACTGTAGCTGATAGGCAGGTTTCAGTTAATTTCTATTCCTCACTGTTTATTCAAATAAAATCTTTGCCACTCAGAATGAGTGAGAGCTGGAAGCACTGCACCCAGAAGCAAACTGAAGTGAATTTCATAGAAAGGAGCACAGGACAAAACATTTCTAAAGGCTGTGCAGATAGGCAAACTTTGAATTAGTTCTAATACATACTAATAAGTTTTAAATGTTCGTGAAGCAGAGAAAGGTTACCTTAAATAATTTAGTGTTTGCTAATGTCCATGCCAACCAGAAAATATATGTATATAAATTCCATGCAGATATAGTGACCTTCTTGTCTTACTATACTATTTACACTATTTACAGTCAGGTAATTTATGAGCTGTGGTGTTCACAGTATGCCTATAGAATAAATATTCAATATAAGGAGAGAAACAGCAGATTTTTCTGTTAATCTTTCGTAGGTGGAATATATATCTCTGTATAATGGAACCCTTATTCATGTATTTCTACCTTGTTCCATTTCTTCACAAACCAGCCGTTGGGGCATGGGGTCTTTTTCCCATGAAAATGTGTTGAAGCTCTTTGCCTAGTAAGTTTGGGAAAAACTGAAAATATGACCATCCCCATCAGTATGATCAACAGCCTCGCTTTGGCTCTTCAAAATCAAGTCACCTCCTCAGTCTGAGTCCTCTAGACTTCTCTTTAATCAATGGGAAAAGAAAGAGAAATCTACAGGATAGCCTCTTTCACAAACCCTAGATACTAATATTAAAATGGCAGTGTTAGATTATTTTGCATTTTCTGACCAATATTAGTGTACCATAGAGCAAATCATTGTAGTTAAGTAGTTTAAGATTAAAATAATAAGATTAAAAATATATTGTAGGATTGTTCCAGTGAGCAGTATTTAGGTCTAACTCCTGTGCTTAGTTGTAGACTAAATAATAATAAATATTTACTTTAAATAATTTACTTTAAATAAAGTAAATATTTACTTTACTTGTCTTGGTAAAGTCTCTGAGGTGACAAGGCAAGTTCCTAATAGAGATTTCAGCAGGTGTATGGTATATTATATGTAAGTTGTCCCATCTAGATTGCTTATGAACTCAATTTGGTGGAAGAAGTTGAGGTAGAAAGTCTATGTGATCCTATGTTTCTACATAATTACATTGCTGCTATTTCACTTCTTTTTTCTTTTTGCACCTGAACTATTTGATTTCTTGATTTATGGTAGTTTTTGTTTTCAGAAGTGGGTGGCTGCTAGAAAGCAAAGCTGCATTTGTGGTACCCAGCTTCAATTTCTCAATTTACCAAATGCCTTCATTGTGACCTTGAGTGAAGTAAATCTCAGGTGTCCAAAACTGCTTCTGAGCACATGAGCAAATTAAGATCAGTCATGTTCTACTTCACTTCCCCATCTTCCCCATTTATTCCAAAGAAGTTCTGAAGATAAACAAAATAAAGGCTTCGTGGTGTGTTACTGTGAGAGGAATTACAGGAGTACTTGAGACAGTGAAGTTACAATTACTTTCTAGACAACCTTTGACAGAGTCCTCCAGCACTTCCCTCCCAGTGTCATTGTATGCAGTTAATGAGCTCCTGTAAGGCAGAGTTGTGCTTTGTTACTTGAAATTCAGGGCTGTTCCCCAGCTGTAGCAGCATCTCAAGCCATGAGAGCTGTTATCAATGTTAGCAAAATGCCACTTTCCTCACCAAATGGCACACTGGCCATTAGCAACAATCTGCCCACCTGCCATGTGATGAAACACCACTGCAGAGATGCCATCCAGGAAAATTATATTCTTTGCCCAAGCTGTCAAGTGGAGGCTGAGTATTTGTTATTGACTAAGAGGGGATATACTTACTTTTGTATCACATTTCTAAGTAAATTTTATGACTGAATTTGAATGATGGCTCAAATGTTACCACAAGCAAGCTCTTTCTTCTACGTCGAAGAATGTAATCAAATCAGGTATAAAAATGCAAGGGCTCTTGACAGCACTGTGTAACTGCTACAAAACAGAGTGGCAGTAAGTAGGGACCCTTTACTACAAATGCTTTCTGGTAGCAGAAAATGAGTGTTTGCTTTGAAGTGAATGATGAAGTGAATTAAGCAAGATTCTCTGTATTCGTCACAGTTAACAATGTGGTTATTGGGCTCTATTTTTATCTATTCACCACCATGAGTGAAACAGTTACCAGCCCTTTATAAGTTTATAAGTTCTTTATAAGTTTTTTATAAGTTCTTTATAAGTTCTTTGTAAGACTGAACAAGGAAACACTAAATACTAGTAAATAATGATCTCCAATAGACCTGGTAACTGTAATCCAAAGCAACAGAATATTGTAAAAAAAAAAAAAGGGGGGGCAAATCAACAAGTGTTGAAGGAGGTAGAAAATATTGATAATTTAAAAAAAAAAATTCTCTTTCCTCCACTTCATTATTTCCATATTCCTATCATTACTACTTTCTTCTGATGTGGTAAAAATTATCTGATGTTATCTGAGAGTCACACTCATGAAGGTTTGGCAGTGTGTTAATTTCCATAGTAGTGCGCTTCATTTTTCTTTCTGTATTACAGAATCAGGTTTCCAGCAGTCTCTGGAGGAACTTCAGAAGTGTAAGTTGGAAATGGATGAACACTGCATCAGTCACATTTTACAGTCTTGCCATGAGAGAAAGGCAGTGGTGGACTGGGCTCCAGGTTCCAGTGCTGTAGGTACCTCTCTTAACGTGTAGATAAATCATGTCAGTGTAGTAGGATTGCTTGAGAACAGAAAGTCAAACACATTAATCTGAGTGCCTGAGATCGCTGATGTATTTGCAGGAAGTGTCAAAAACATTAGCAGCACTAGAGTTTTGTTTATAAAAGTGACAGGTTAGCTAAAATGGGATTGCTGTACCTTGCCTTAGCTGCATTATAATTTTTGTATCAAATATGAACAAGTGACAACTGTGTTGACTGCAAAGCGCTGCTGCTTGGTGGCATTAGAGAATCAGCTCTATCACCAGTATTGTTTCTATCTGGGAAAGACTCCCACCTGTGCTTGCAAATGCTGTGATGACTGAACTTCTTGCTGTCTGATTTCTTATTTTGCATTTCTGTGATACAGATGAGTTCACAGTTGTGATTGCCTGTGGTTTTCCAAACAGTAAACATAGCACTTCATTTTGTAATAAATCATAATGAGCATGAAAATGGGCACAATAGCAGCTGTTACTTGGTACTAACATACAGTTTCAAAGTAATACACAGATTTTGAACCACTAGAGAACAACCCTGTCCTTCCCAGGTGGTAGGAAAGATGTAGTTTACCAGATATTGTTGCCTTAGCCATTCCCTATCACCATATTTTAGAAAAAAAAAGTTCAGTTCCTTAATTTGAGCTGTTTCTATGATTGTGTTTATAAGCTGTTAATTATCCCTGACAAAGAGAACTTGTTCTTTGCTTTTCAAAGGACCCAGGTATGGCACACTGCTTTCAGAGCAAGCAAGCTGCTACCTTAAAACAACCCATTTGCCTGATCTAGTACGGTTGTGTGTGCTGCAGAGACACAATTTTAGTCACACACCACTGGCAGGATAGGAGTGGAAGTGTCAGCCGCAGGTTGGCCCTGATGATTGAACAAATCTCATGCTTATTCCACCCCATCAGGCAGCTCAGTGAATCCACTCCTCTCCCACTCATACTGGGCTGTTGAGAAGACCAGCTTTGGCAAAAGTGACCTTCCTCTGAGTAGTCCTTCTTGTACATTTATTCTCTGTGGGCTCATCGTTCATCTCTCCTGTTTTGCAGTTCTTTCTGTGTATGCTGGAGGTTGTTTTGTTGCTGTTTTAATAATAACAGATTGCCTATTTTGCAAAGGTTTCCAGCTGCTGCTGCCATCTGTCCTCTTCACACACCACACAAAACACTTTTTTAATCAGCGTTTGGTCTCTGTGGCCACTGGAGCTGGTGTGATGCAGACTCAGTACTGCTAGGGACAGGCAGCCTAGCAGAGGGCAGAATGAGTTTGAATGATCCTTGTGGGGTTGGACTCAGCATATGGACTCTTTCTGTCAGTCTTATATCATGTGCCTCTGTATGAGAGATCTGGAATGCGCGGTTGGTGACACAGGAGCACACAGGTGAGCCTGGGAGCTGGACATTTGCTGTTGGAAGCCAGTGGAGTTTGACATTCTCTGTAAAGGTTTCCTACTGAAGCTGTATTTCCTCTTGTTCTAAGGGGTCCCATCTGTACACATCACTGCCTCTTACACATGTTAATTCACAGCATAGTGAATGTGCCCCTGAAAACAGTTGTCCCTGATGACTTTTTGCCCTGAGTGACCTCTTCATCTGTCATTAAATTCAGTTTTCTCATCAGCACCTTTAATCTTTAGTGTTTAGGGTGACCAGAAATGAATGCTTCAAAGCACACAAGAAGATAAAAATCTGTTACATCAAGTGGGATAGCTCCTCATGTCTAATCAATAGATAAGTGTGATGTGGATTTATCAGATCTCTCTTTGCTTTATTTTGAGTCATAGTTTCTTTTTTTTTTTTTTTAAACTTTGGGGAGAACAGCATTGTCCTCTTCCTACCTCAGGTGCAGAACATGGACCATCTGATACAGCAGTTTCCAAACAGATGCTTTATCTCTTTCTGTGCTTGAATGCAATTTCTTTTCATTTTTCATCAATATTGTAGCATAAGGGACATCTCTACTGAAAGCTGATAAAATTCTCCTTGACTTCTATTGCTGTAATAACCTAGGGAGCTGCTCTGTGATTTCCAGCATTATTCCTTTCAGCTTTCTGATATCTTACCCAAATTCTCCTCTGTGAAGCTCTCTTGCCACTATGCTCTTAACTGAAATACTTTGCTCCTAATTAGCTTTAATAATATTCAGTCTTTACAGTGGGCCAGTGGCCACTGTGGCCCCTTAATCTCAGTTAAGGAGTTATGTGTATTGCCACTGATTCCAGCTTCTTTCAGAATCAGAAAACCCTGATTCCAAGATAAAAATATTCTTTCAAGGAAATAAAAGATAAATTAAATTTTACAAGAGACATTTGAGAAGTAGTAAGTAAAATGTGCACACTCCTGTTGATGTTACTTTGATTTAACCAAATCTAAGAATAATAGGACTCTGTCTGGTTTAAAATCCCCATAATTACTAGAACAAAGACTATAAAGAATAATAATAAAAAAAAACTTACATTAATCCTGAACTCAGCTGCTCCATAGCAAAAGCTTGCAGTGAGCCATTGAGAAGGAAGAGATAGAAGCGTGAATTGCAGATTTAGATGATCATTATTAAAAACTAATGATGTTTGGAACGAGAAACATATAAATAAGAAGGAATGGAGAAATTTATTAACTCTTCTAACATTACAATATAAAGATTTCCTAAAGACTTTTACTTACTTCACCTTGCCAGGCAGCTGGGCTCAGCATGTAGCTGGAAAGCAGAAGGGATGAAGGGAACATGTCCTGGAATCTCATGGGGATTGCACAAAACCTATCAATCCTGTAGGCTGTTGAAAAGGGGCTTATCAATTCAATCTATGTTTTTACCCCCCCCCGTCAACCATTTAGGATATTTCTGAAATAGCTTCTTGGGTTTATAGAAGGGTAAAAGTGATCATGCTCTAAAGCCACTATCTCCCTTGCTTGGCCCAGTGGCAATTCTACCTCTCCTGGAGCAGTGCTCAGTCTTAGAAACTATTTCTTTAATGGTTTTACTTCCACCCAGATTTTTAACAGATGTCTAAAGCTGCAGCCACTATGAAGGGTGGATGAGACCATGTGTCTGTTTGCTGATTGGGCTTTTAATTTATTCCATATGGAATTAAGAATAAACATTTAAACAACAGTATTTTAGTGCTGTGTCAAGAAGAGTTAATCTAGCAAGAAGAGCAGGAATGATCTGTGTGAACTCCTTGGTGGCCTGCAGTTCTGTCCGCATGAAAAGCGATGGAAACAAGCAAAAACCTTTCAAAGAAAAATAACTTTGCTTTTTTCTTTGTTGCTTTGTTAGTTCTGTTGTGTACAAGCTGAAACATGTGGGGAATCAGCATCATTAAGGCTGGAAAAGATCTCCAGGATCACTGAGTCCAACCTTTGACCGAACACTGCCATGTCAACTAAACCAGAGCACCAAGTGCCACACCCAGTCATTTCTTGAACACTTCCAGGGATGGTGACTCCACCACTTCCCTGGGCAGCCCATTCCAGTGCTTAACCACCCTTTCAGGGAAGTGGGAAGGTGGTGGGTTAAGACAGACTTGTGAGATAAGTAGCAAAGAGTTGACTATAGTTCTACCTGAATCCCACCATGTGTGCCATTGTCACTGGGAAAGTCGTGGCTCTGGCACCTTGTACCTCTCTTGCCTCAGGCAGGCAGCCTGTCAGCCAAACTGGGAAGGAGTACTGGACAGCAAAAGGAGTGATAACATGAGATTGGAAGTAGAAAGAAACGAGAGGACGTGTCTAGTTCAAGTATTCTTCCCAACGCTGAAGTTTTGTTACAGTCGTTACAGGTCAAGGGTACACCCAAACTCAGTCACAGCTGAATTTTTATTTCAGCAGCTACTCTGTTGTTTCCTCTGAATCGCTGCACATGTTCATCTGGATGTTTGGTAAAGGGAAGTGACCTTCCACACTCACTGATGCTTATAGGCATTGTTGCTAATCAAGATTTACATTTATTTATACTTCTGGATCATAACATCCATGATGTTTTTCTGGCTTGTTGGATTCATGTGACCTTGGGAGAGAAGGAGAAAGATGAATTATTTCTATGCAATGTTATTTTCTTCTGTCTTTGTGTTGCTAAGTATAGGGATCCACAGTTGTATTCAGAAGCTGCTGCAAGTTGCATATTTCACACTTTATTCTCAAATCTCTGCATTATTTAATTGAGTTGTTGCCTCTTCTAATTCATGACATTGTAAATTAAGTCAGAATCATATGTCTGTGCACACCTTTTCCTTTGCAGGGGTGCTGTTGGGAAAGCCCCACTTTTTCAGAGGTTCTCAAGTGTTCTATATCCAATTAGTTTACATTCATGGATAGATAAAGTTCTCTTTAGTTTTTCCAGCCTCAAATTTAATGCTACCAGATAAAATATTAAGCCATCAGATAATGCCAAAAATGTTTTTCTACAATGGTTCTCTACAGTTACAGAGTGAAATTAATGAACATGATAAAATTAACCAGCAAAATGCCCTTTTGAGTCTTGAGAATGAGATTTTATTCCCACTACTTCACAGTTCCATTCTGTCACTGGTTTTGTGCTGTGCCTTCTGTGCAGGCATTCCTGCGAAGGGGAGGTCTGTGTAGATCAAAAAGGGTGTTCTGCCTCAGCAAGGGTGACAGAATCAGGCCTTCTGTCTCCAGGCACAACCAATTAATCCCTGTTAATAAATGTGTAACTATGGAGGGGTTGAGGAATTCTGTAGGAATCAAAACTTGGAGCAGTGCCTCAGCTCCTGCAGAGAGCAGAGTTAAATACTTTCAGTGGGAAGGTCGCCCTCTGTCTATCCCCAAGCGTGTCATCAGCTGGGGGTGAGGAAAACACGTCTCTGTTAGTGACTGCCCTGCTTGCAGGACTAGCTTTTATACACAGCTCATCTTCAGTTTGATGTAATTAGTTCATGTTCATTCCGTGGCCAACTCATCACTCTGATAACTTACAGCGCCGATTCATTAAAGTCATAATTGGCCATCATATTTATTTAACTACCAAGTATTTTACATAATGAGTGAATATACTTAGCCACTATTGGGAAAGAGTTTGTTAATCTCATTAAAAATGACACACATACGGGGCTTTTGAACTTATTAAGAATGTATAACAAGTTCAGGTAAGCTCTTCTAAAGCGTGATTATTTTTAACCTTGACCACAGTGTCTCTTCTACAGTGTGTTTTCCTTTTGACCAAATGAAAATGTCAAAAACCAACACATCCACAGATCAGGAGCCACTGGTCCTGGCAAACTGCAGCTAACTTGGTTTCAACACAGATGAGAAAATCAATTTTAATTATTTTATCTCAACGTTTTCAGTAGACTGTTTATCCGTGCTTTTAATTTGTAAGAGCATAATTTTCCTTTCTTATTTCCCATGTAGTATCAGAATTTGCTGTTACTTGCCATGAAGATATTTTTTATTTATTAATATTGAGTACATTATGTATGTATGTATATAAACACCGTATCTATACTTAATAAAATAAAAACCTTAAATATCTTTATCTATAGAAAAAAAAATACCTTACATGTGCTATGTATGACTACAGCCACTAATTTGGTGAATTTAATATGCACAAAATGTGTTAACTTTGTAACACAGGTTTATACAATGAAAAAAGTAGTGTTTGGGAACTTTAATGATTCTGTAATGAGTTTGATCTCCTCAGAAAGGAAACAAGTGGTGAGAATCTGATAGCATGGCTCTTCAAAGCCTGCCACAATTGTGATGCTCATTATATTTTGTTCCAGTGCTGCATCACTCCAGAAATGCAGAAAGATGTTTTAAAAATAAAGGGGCCTTTTCTCATCAAAAAGCACCATCTAGTGTTGGTTTGTAAAACTTTGGCCAAAAATATAAAGAACAATGGAAAAACCCCCAAACTCAGGACTTCACTGTAAAATAAATGAAAAGTCCAGAAAGGAAAAATAACACTGGCTCCACAAGTGTTAGTTCTTGGGACACAGTAAGATTTCCTTGGCACTTGGAGTAATAAGTTCACTCTACGGGCCTTCCAAAATGTTTTCAATAATCTTTCAGAGTCTTGTATTTTGATCTCTTGCCTTCCAACCTGAGATACAGGGCAGAAACATCTCCTTTTGACCCAGCTGCTTGTAAAATGGCTATACTTTGTACAGAACCTAAGAGAGAAATTACTTCATTAAACAGGCAGGAAGCCGTAGGAAAACATGGTATTTTTCCTCCTAAGTATGCTTATTCTTATCACAATGTTAAAGCCTTTTTTCTCTGCTAGATTGCACATTTTACCTTTAGGCTTGGTTCAAAATCCCATTTGGTGCTCCCAGAGGGATGCTGTTCACACCAAGCCCCCAGGGTAGCCTGGTGTCTGTGGCAATAGCAAACCTCAGGTGATTGGTGCTTCTAATGCGTGTGATTCAGGAGAAAGCTGAAATTTTGGTGGGATAAAAATGAGCAGGGTTAGAGGTAGGAAGAGGATTCTTCTTTGCTTGCCACTCACATGCCTGTGGTTAGGAGTGCACAAAGAGAGACCTGGGCTCTTTCCATGGCCTAGTGAGATTTTTGTACAAGTTCCAACAAAACATTTCAGACAGACGAAGAGAGTTCCAGCAGAGACCGCTGAGAAAGACCTGCCATTGTGTTCCTGTTGTATTCCCAGTAGCCCAGGGCTTGGAACAGCCTCACTGAGGTGAGTGAAAGCTGTTTATCCTGTTATCACATTTTTCCTGGCAAGGAAAACAGCCAGATTTCTGCTCACTGTAGATCATGTGAATGATTCTTGAAATTGCAGAGCACTAGGAGTCTTCTTAACTCAGTAGAAGGTCTAGGTGTAAAATCTTTCCATGAATTGCTAATATATAACCAGAGACTGGTGCCTGCCGTAAGGAAAATATCTCAGATGCGGCACAGTGAATGTGACATACAATTATCTACTCTGGGAAGAGGACAGATTGAAAGTTAAGGTTAAGCTGGAAGAAAAATGGAGCAGTAGTTAGCTTGCCTGATCTCTCTTGAATCTATATTATTTAATACATAGCAGAATTTTAAATTTCAGTCTCTGGAGATCAAACACTGGCATAAATAATTTTCAAGAATTTGACCTAGAAGCCACTGGAGTCTAGGAGATATTTGCAGTAACTGCTGAGAATTTTGGATCTGTCCCAAAGTAATCTGCTTGATTAATAAAGCATGTTCTGAAAAAATTATAGGCTTATAAATAAAGAAATAGATAGAACAACCTTAACAGAATTCCTCAGTAAACTGATATCTTTACAGTTTAAATAAGGTCTAAAGTTCCAGAGAACCATTTTTCATATGTGGAAAGATTTTGCCTCTGGGAAAAAAAACAAAGAAAAACAATGCCTGATGTCCCATGAACCCCTAAAAGAATCCCAACAAAATAAACAAGTGGTAGAGAGAAATGAAATACAATGTTTTCAGAACAGGGGGCAGGAAAGATGCTATAGAAACCATCTGAAAAAATGACAAAAAGTCTGTGCAGTGAAATTCAAATTTACTACAGAGGCTAACAGTAGATCACTTGCGATTGTTGCCTTTACTGTGGTAGCTATTGCTTTAGAATTATCTAGTTTTTATTTTAGAGCAAACCTGGGGAAAAACTTCAGATGCATTAAGCATGTAAAGAAAAGTTTAGAAAAAACACGTGAAAGCAACTTGTATTGTTTTAGACCGGGCCAAAGCTGAATTAAAACATTAAAATACAATGTTTCAGAATTTCTGGGAGGTTAAAGTAAAATGTTATGTTTCTGCACTAATCCATAGGGGTTTTATATTGAAAGATTCATTAATTACCTTAGGTTTTGGAGCCATTCCTAAAACATTAAACTGGAGAAATACAACATGGCTGTTTCTAAAATTGGTGAGATAATCCCAGCTCTCCCAATACAAACCAACTTTCTTAATGCTTCAGCTTCATAAATCACAGTTTATATGAGAATCATAGATGTCTCAGTGTAAAATTCAGAAAGTCTTCAAGGTAACAGAACAACCTTAAACAATTACGGACCTCGTATGTAGAGAATTCAGAAGATATCTGAAATACATGCCAAAATATCTCATTGTATTTAAGACAATTTAATCATTTTCTTAGCTGGATTAGTGTTATCAGAATATTGGGAAGGGAAAATAGACAAAAGGAAAAAAGGAAAATAGACAAAATAGTCTGTGCTACATCTTGTTTTCTGCTTGCAAGGAAGATGCATTCTTGGGTTTTATCTTGAGGCTGCAGGTGAATTTTAGATAAAAGGTGACCTCCTAAGAAGATACACACCTTATGTGTATGTATAAATGTCACTACATGGATACGGATTTGGATATGCATACAGTGATTTATCAGTGTCCTTTGATGTATTGGCCTGTAAAATTTTCCCAGAGGAATGAACCACAAATTGAAAATTCGAGTCTCCTGAAGGTGAATGTAGATTATAGTCAGGTTTTGCAGTCCTCCCAGATTTATTCCACGGACCTCCAGACACTTCGGAGGCTGGATTAAGGTTTAGAATATACCTGTGGTTACGTGATTGGAACACCAGATGGCAATAGAATGACGTTGGAAACATTTCCGTGCCCTTCTGCTTTGAATGCAGTAATGAGGAAGTGAAGGACAATAAAACTGCTTTGACCGTGTGTTTGAAAACGTTGATTAGTAGGAATTGATATTCTGCCCAACCAAGCATGATTTTATATGGATTTCATGGTCAGGAGGTTTTGAGAAGAGATCAATGAGAAATTACCTCAGATGTTGGTTTGTTTAATTCTGAAGATTCAAAAATAAACTTTGAATTGCATTAGTAGCTGTATTAATATTAGGTGGAGCTCACAGCCCTTTCTTGTTAGCCAAACACGGAACAGTAACAAACACACCTGCTCTGATCAGGAGTACAGGGAAGGGCTGCTTCAGCTGCCACTGCCTAGGCTGGGCAAGGAGAGTAGCACAGCAAGTGCAAGGGACCAGGTGAGTGGTGGAATGCAGGTGTTAGAATGGAGCATCACTAATTTCACTGCTGCAGCTCTGGTTGCATAATGTTCCCAGTGGTGAGGAAATTTAGTTTTCTATGTTTTGCAGAGTTGCTTCTGCATAAGCGTGAACATAGCTGCCTCTGGCTTTAGTCAGGTTGCAATCCAAACCTTGAAAAGCTTGTTGTCTAGAGAGAGTGTTAAATGCTAACTGGCTAGTGACCTCAATAATGCATTAAATATAAAAAAAGTAGAGATATTATTAAAAAAAGGACATGTTTTTAGTGGAGATTTGGGTTAAATCTGCCGTTCTGAGTGAATGTGACCTGCTGTCTGGAGCCCTGTTGAGACTTACATCCAAAATGGCATGGAGTTCACTAAGATGAGAGGCAGTGGCTCCAGCAGTGAGCATAGGGTTCTGAAAGTGGGACTCCAGGTACAGCTGGGTTTATTCTGTGTTGAAGCTTCTCCCCAGAATAGCCTCAGACTTAATTTTCACAAGCACATCTATTTATAGCCATTTTATCCAATAAAGTGGCAATTGTTTTGTTCTGAACCAGTAGAAAGGAGATTAACTCTGCTGTGTTGGCTTTTATATGAGATTTTTGGTGTGTGCTTATGCTAGGGGAAGCTGGTGACTCTGCAGCTATCTGAAAGAATTAGATTCATCTTCAGTCAACAAGATGCTTTCTGCCTGTTAAAGTCTGAAAAAGCCAAAGTGACACTTGCTAAATTATTCTCACTATCCAGCTGAAAACTGTTTTCTCATTCAATAATTTTTTTCCCTTTTATCCTTGCAAGGGGTACTTCCTTATGTTACTTACAGAAGTGCAGAAAGGTTGACAACCTTATTTAATTTTCATCTCAGCTAAAATGTTTTCTCCCCTCCAGAGATCTGTGGGGGATCTCAAACTGAGAGTGAAGAAATGTGAAGTTTTTCTGTTGATCAAAATGTGTTGCAGCTGCAAATTTTAACCCCAGCCAGGGTAAAGGTTAGCCTGTAATTGTATTTAATGTTGAAGAAGTAACCAGATAGCTGCCAGGCCTGTGAGCTAAGAGTTCAATAAAGGTTTTAATAATGCTGAATTTTGGCCATGAATCAGTACAGTATTTTACAACAGAGTCATACATTGATGTAGGTGTTTCTGTGCATGGAAATAAACACACCCATGCACATCTTGGTGTGGACAGTAATGATATATCAGTAACTGTGGTGAAAAAGTCTGCAGTGTGTTAGAACAGAACCGGTAGCAACTTAATTGGTAACATCTTTTCAAAGGAGACATCTGGGTGCAGTAGAAGTTTACCTTGAATCTATAGCAGCATTTAAGATTCCAGGTTTAGTTAACAGATGGCAGATAGGAAGCTGTAAAAGAGTAAGACTGAATTAAATGCCTATAACCCATTTTGTTTCCTCTAATAATCTCAAAGACCTTGGCAGAGGTCTGAAAGCTCATTTGATTGCAATAGACTAGGTGATATATCCTCTAAGGTACAATGGGGAAAACTTTCTCAGTATGTCACAACCGTAATATTAAGCATCAAATAAGGCAAACTCTGAATTTAGCTCCTGGTGTATGGTTTGTGTATGACACTCTCCACTTTTCACAAAGGAATTTTTCTGGTCCAAACTCAAACTGTAGGGAATTTAATATCTCGTTTACTATTTGTACTACTACTTAACTGCACTGAGATAGTGAGAAAGTGAAAACATTTACTTCCCTTCCATTATATTGAAATATCCTGTTTACCCAGAGGATGGAAGCACCTGACCTCTGATCTCCAGTGAGCCGTTTCTGTTTGTTAATTTAGTTTCCTTGTTAAACAGACAGGGCATAAGGAAGATAGAGGGGAAGAGCACCTTGGCTTTTTAAAAATCAAGTGTTCCTTGTTAGTTTTGCATGCAAACTGGTCTACATTTCATTGTCCTTAATTTCCTGACATAAAATTTTTCTGGATTGTTCTGGTAAGTGAACTATGTCAGCATGTAAACTGCACTTTCAGCTTACACACTAATGGATTTTCTTTCCTTAGAGCCATAAGAAAATTGTACCAAAAAGTGGAGAGCAAATAGCTCTTTATGTTTGTAATAGCTGTTTATTTTTCAGTTGTGTATCTTGCATTTTCCGCACTTTCAGTGATACCAGGAGCTTGACATTGCAATTAAGACATTACCTAAGTACTCAAAAGATCGCATTGATGTGGATTTACAAAAGCCTTTTGGATTCAAGGATAAAGTAGTATCTTGGAAGAAAATGGGATTAACAATTCTTTCAAACTGCCACCTTGTGAAGGCTCTTAGAGCCACTGATAAATTAAGGCAGGAGCATTGACCAGTGAGGAGGTATTATAGGAACAGAGAGGCTGCACGGGCCACAGGTCAGAACAAAGGTGGTGATGTTGAGGAGGAAGGGGAATTGTGGTGAACCTTACGAATTTAGGCTATGCTGCTTTCCCAGACACAGCAAATGAAAATAGAGCAAGGTGGACAGGCATCTGTCTTCAGGTTTTTGTAGCCCCCTGCCAAGCTGGGTATGGTGAATCCAGGATCAGACCTTTACTGGAGAATTGCTCCTAATAAGCACGGGCCAGTGTTTCTCATGCAAGGAGAAAAGGACTGAGCCATACCCTTTGAACCTCAGCCATGCCTGAGATGTCACTATGAAGCGCAGCCTGAGGTCAGCTGAGATACACTGGGAATTTTCCACCAGAGCAACCCATAGCAGGTCGTCCTTCTGAAACTCAGTGGTATTCTTTTTAACCTGTTTTCATGCCTCACCATGGCCAGGGGCCCTGATTGTGTGAGGCGTTAAAAATCAGCTTTCCCTCCTGTATTATTATTTATTTTTTGTAGGTGAAGATGGGGATATTTGTTAATCATAAACACACTGGTTTCATGGAACTAAGTTAGTCGTAGTTACTTGACATGTTCTGGCCAAACTCAGTTAAAAATGGAGTGTACTTAGAGCCTTGGACAGGGAACCAGATATTGTTACCAACTGGAATGGACCAAAAATGGCTTGAAAGGATGTTTTCCCATCTGTGTTCACTAGAATCTGAATACAATTATACATCACGAGAAGTACATGGAGTGTACATATAAATCTTTACTATGTTAAGGAGAGTAACGTAATCAAGCAGTTTTGAAAGACTGAAGGTGAAAGGGCTACTCTAGATACTGTCACTTGTATTTTTTGAATTTCAGCCCTTGCAAGTGGAGAAACTGATCCTGGGGTTTCTAGGTGGCTCCGTTATTCTGAATTGTTTGTTGATAAATGAAAAAAACGCCACACATTGTTTTGAAAGTTTGATTTTTAGCTTTTGTTGGATGTTTGCCATTCCAGAGGCTTGCTGGTCTATTATCTACCTTCCCTCGGGAGTTCTGAGGTGTTTAGAAAGAAAATAACAAATGATGCAATTTCTGTGTCAATTATTTTTATGGCGAATGTTAAACGTTTGATAAACTGAGCAACATTTTTAGTTTTCAAGGGGTAATATGATGATTATTCTCATTATATTACACGATCAATGCTATCACACCACATATAACAATGAGATTAATTTGCATATGGATTAAATATTTGCTAATCTAACTTTGTATTTGACCCAGAACTATTGTGGACAAGAAAAATATCCCATAATAAATATTTTGTAGCCACTGCCTTTTATGTGTAGCACAGGATTAATTGTACAGTTCAATGAAAAACAAATTGAAAAATAAGTGAGAAGATTATATTAAGAAATAGATAGGATAATGTATCTTGGAGCTAAATTTACAGTGTAAAACCAATAGTGTACATTGATAGCACCTGAGAGTAATGCATGTACTAGGGAAAATTATATTGCAATATGCCTTGATTACCATCTGCTTGATTTTAATTAATTTCCTTAATTGGAGAACAATGCATTTTCTAATTACACATGAAAACACCACTAGCTACTGCAGTCTTTATCTACTGCACCAACTCTCCTGGTAGATCCACTGCCTGTCTAATTTATAAAGCCTCATCTCAGTGAACACGGGCTGTTTGGCAGACCCATGACAATTACTCAAATTAATTACATGTGAAGCAACATTCCAAACTTGTAATTTAGGTGCAATAAATTTCTAACAGTGAATAACTCAGCTCACACGGATATAAGGGTGAAATCTCCACCAGAAATGTAATTAGAAAACAGTACAGTTGAAGCTAGAATCAAATTTAAAGTGAAATGTACCATCTGAGTAAATGCTTTGGAGATAATGGCTTTGACCACAGGAATGGAAATTAGTCTTACTTCAGACCAAAAAGGTAGTATAATGTAAAAATATCTTATCAGGTAAATAATAAAATATTTAAGCCACAAAATCAAAACATCAAGCGCAGAGGACAAATTTATTCTACTTGTAGCTCTGTTGAGATCTAACTTAGTTACAGATGAAATAAAATTGGCTCAGTGATTTAAACTAGAATTTCTTCACATTAAATGTCCCTCTTTTCTGCAGACTAATGGAATAAATCCATCAAGGTATTTCTATCTTGTGGCTTAATCTTCTTTTGGATATAGTCCATCACAGTTCAGCAAGGTACCCTTTCACAGATTGCCATTTCTCAGTCTGAAGCTCAAGAGTGTCCTGAATAAGAAGGGGGAGTGGCTCTTATCTGATTTATCGCCTGCCTCATTTTTGCAAGATTAATTCTATGCCAGGTATTTGAGTTGTTTTGAAATGGGTTCACATTCAGCTGTGTTATGTGATCCTGTCTTCAAGGGCAAACTGTAAAATCGGGGCAGCGCCTTGGGTGGAAAGAGGAGCCAGGGCTTCAGACAGAGAACTCCAGGGGTTTTCTGTTCACCTTGGAGGGAAGCACTTTGCAATGCTGCAGCCAAATACTGCCCTTACGAACATCTGCTGTCAGTTATTCATTTGGACACCTCTGCTAGATGTACTTTGAGATCAAATCTGTTAAGTGGCACATTTCTGAAAGTTTGAAATGCGCAAAACCCCCTCAAATTACAAGTCCCTGTTCATAGTTTGCAGAGTAGGATGTCAGTGGTATGATACTGAAAATGTCAGCCTGGTGCAGAACTCAGCACAACCTTTTCAGCACATTTGACTAATACCTTACTGGACATGAGATCAAGTTTCCATGCGTGGTTTTGATCATCCATTCTTTAATACCACTATTAGATTAACAAATTTTGCACTAAGATTAACTTGGGTAAGAAACAGGAAAATTGTTCAAGCTGCAGCATACACAAGGCCTGGAAGAAGTATTAGACAAGAAAATTCAGGAAAATAATCAGCCAGAGGGCAACTGAAAAGGGTTTCATTTCCAAGGAGAGACTGAACAAGGAATTTGGGAGAAACTGCAGCACAGGTGAATACACAGCCTGCCATACACATAGAGGGGAGGAGAGAGGGAGGCCCTGATTACTTTGCTCTGCAGTTATGTCCGTGACTGAGATAGGAACTTTTGGAAGAGCTGATATATACATGATTGCAATATTTACACAGCAAAGTACATACTAAGTATTTTTTCTATAGCTGCCATTAAAAGAAACCAACAGAAAAATGTCTCCAGTGCATTCTGGTTTCTTGTTGCTTGGGTAGAATGTGTTTGGAGGCTTTCCCGTGCAGGTTTGAATTTCTCTGCAGGTATTCTATTGTCTACACATATGAAGTCTATACATTTGTTTTAAACTGACTTTAATCAAAGAAAAATGATGTTTATTTTGACTCTTGATGTGCTTTTTATGCTACTCTCATCCTCTAAAACATTTTATTCATCTGTTGTGCATCTGTTTGCCAGTGGCACTAATGACTGAATGCCGTTCCTTTAAAGAAACTTGAATGAAGCTCTTTGAATGTGTCAAAATGTTTTCAATTATTCAGTATCAGGAAAGCTACAAGGATATGGGAAATTGATCCTTGGAAACAAAATATCTGAATCAGGGAGAAGAACTGATTTGACTCAGAACTAACCATCCAGGTTGGGGTTTTGTGATGTTCTCTGATAATCCAGGTACATACTTGACAGTCCTGTCTGTGATCTCATGAATTTATTTAACCTCTTGTTGTCATGCTTAAATACAAAGGTTGAGCCTGGACCTCCACCTTTGAGGGCTATTGTCACCTGAGGTAAAAACCCAAGGTCTTCTGGGGAATAGATATTGCAAAATGACTGTGTTGGCACGTGTTATTTCTCTCTTTATCCAAGTAGATGGGCTCCCCTTGCTGAAGTTAGCTCCATGTAATCATTTTGCTCTAACTGCTGCATGAAAACTGTGTAACCTGCAGATTGCATGTCCAGGAGCACTGGGAACAACACACAGAGCATGGGAGAGGGCGATGTAAATTATATGAACTATGTGGCCCTGTATAGAAATATATACTGGTATGATAATGAGAAGATCTAACACGTAGACATAATGATGAAATGAAATTTTTCACATAGTTTTTAAAATGAAAAAAATGACAGCAGTCTGGTTTCTCTTGTGCCTTCATTTTTCAGGGTAATACTGACACTTACTAAAGCAGTATTTTGTTTGATTGAAAAAAAAACTGCCTGTAAGCCTAGGCTTACTCCATGTTCTGCTGGTTTCATCACTGAACTCAATGAAGTTGTCTAATACCAGCTTGAGTACTGTATTACAGCTGCACTGTGAAGTACGCCCAGGTTATCCCTTTGTGGCTCTTCACAAAGGATGTACTTGAAAACTTGCTGGCAAATAATCACTTCTTTTTATGTGAACTTTTAATTTTTTTTAGTGATTAAAACTCATTATATATTCCAGAGTTCTCTGGCAGCTGTTACCTGCCCTCCTTATTCTCTTTCTGTCTCATAAATGTTCTATTTTAACCCTATTATTCACATAAATAATGGTGATTTTTCTTTTTCAAAATGAGAGACCTACTTCATTATTAGAAATATTTATAATGGTCAAATAACAGTAGTAAAAACTCTTATATGTGATTCTTCTGTATCTGAAGGACGGAAAACAACTCAGGAGAATTTTATTCTCCTGGTTTTAATCATTTGCCTCATACACCACCAAGAAAGAATGAAGAAGATATTCAATCTCTCCTCATAAACTCACTATAAATATTGTGGTTCAAATATAATACATACAGATTGCAGGAGGGATTTTCTGGGACTCTTAGATGATTTAAATATTTCAGTCACAGGAAGTGTTACATTTTATTTAACTCCTACTGCTAATGTAACTTTCAATTATTTTAGAATATTTAAAGAAAAATTTAATTGTTTGAGAAATGTTTGCTCTCAAACAGTCCATCTCCTCTGTGTGGAGCAGGGATTCCTGGTTTGTTCCCTGTCATTCCTGGAGCATGCGGTCTTTCAGATTCCCAGCTCCTGATCAGTTGTCACAGCTGCCAGCTGGAGGTGGGAGGCAGGACTCTGTGCCACCCTCTCAGTAGGCACAGGCTTTGTGGAACACTCAGAGCTGTTCCCCAGCCCAGCTAGCAGGAGGCTGTGGAAGCTCTGGAATTCCAGCTCCCTCACCCACTCTGTGCCTCCTGAGCCTTCTCTGCGCAGCTGAGGCTGTGCTTGGTGACACTCTGTGCTTGGTGACACCGTGTCTGCCACCAGGGCTCAGAGACACCTTCTCCTGCACTGCTGTGATATTCTGCATCTGGCAACTGAAGGAAGGTTTTTAACCTACCTAGACTGCATTTGTTAGCAGGAACCTTTCTGCTTACTGCTAAGGGAATTCTGCACCAGCAAGAATTGGCAAGCCTGGATATCCACATCACAAAGGGAGGTTTCATACAGTCTGCAACCAGCTTTGCGTTCTCAGGCATTCTTACACTTGTTTTATCAAGATATTGCAAAGCCTTATTTCAGTTACTTTCAAATCCAAGCACCTTATACCAAAATATAAATAAAATGGGCAGAAAGTTACACTCCTTATATGGGATTACACTTTTTACAGCAGTAGCAGTATTGTCAGAAAAATGAGAGTAAGCGAATTTAAGGGAGTAGAGTTTTGTTCCAGGTGGTTTAAGTTAGTGTGCTAGGTGTAAGATGATATTATCTCTGCTTCCAGTCTACTAATTTTTTAATTTAGAAATATAGTTAATGAGCATACTGTATCTGACAAACTTGTCAAGTCCTTGTGATGCCATGAATAAATATTTAGATTGAGGACAGCTTTCTCTAGCTGAAGAAGCAGGCAGACAACTGAATTGAACAACAGTGATGTATATCATGCAGGAAATTAATTTCTTCTCAGCAAAGTTCCATGGAGATACTGGGCATAGCAGTGCAAGGCAGTATTAGGGACTTTATTTAAGATCTGTACCTAAGATTAAATCCCTGTAAGATTATTTGAGGACTGCCTTTCCCTATAGGACATTTTTGGCAGCATTTGTTGGAGTTCACAAATGTGGTGCCTTCAGGTGACAGTTGCCTTGATGCATTTTTGATAGAATCCTGCTACTTTTTCCTTAACAACTGGTGGGAAGCCAGATGGGTGCAGTACAGCAGGAGGGTAGGACTGACCTATTTGCTGGGTGGTCCTGAAGCAACAATCTCCTCTAACAATGATCTGTGAATTGTGGTGGGTGAATTTCTTGTCAGATGAGTTTGTACAATTACCAAACCTCTGCTAACTTTAACAGCAAAATTATGAATAAATGTCTCTACAGTCTTTTTTTGACATGTGCATGTAAAGCCTGCCAGCAGTAAGGGTGCAGTAATGCAGATTTGCCAATGAAGCTTCAGAGAACTGATCCTGTGAGATTTAAGCTGAAGGGAATGATTGGAGAGTAGCTGTATTTTAAATGGCACAGTTCTAAATTATCTCCCAGCAGCTTTTCAAGAGTGGTTTTGCAACAATCAGAATATTGTCTGTTAATTTTTTTTCCTCTGAGGGTACCTTGGGTTTTGTTTCTCAGGTCTTTCAAAGATTTTCTGCTGAACTATTAAACTTTCTGACTCATTTCTCTCTGAAGGAACAAAAGAGAAAATTCCAGGGTAGGCTGTAGAAGGGCTAAATTTCCAGAGAGCAAAGTATAATGATGAATTGTGTGCAAAATGGCACTGGTCCTCCTGCACCCTTCCCTCAGCAATTTCACTCCCCTGTCTGGAGGTTCAGTTGCCTAAAACTATTCCAATATCAAAAATGAGGAAAGCTTTCCAGCCTCGAGGTATATGATATTTCATGTCAACAACAGAAGAAAATGGATTGACATGATTAGCTACATTTTGTATCCAGCAAGAGTTTGCCAGGAAGATAAAGAATGTTATTGATGATCAATTAATCTTTTCTTTTTGAAAGCCTAGGATGGGAAAAGTCCCCTTAGGGTTGATTTTCAGGAACTTATAGGCACTAAATCATCTTTTAGATGCCAGTATTTAGATGTCACTAGCATTCACAAAAACCTTTACTCAGCCCTTGATTGACCATGGGGGCAGCTGTCCCTCAGCAGTGAAGATTTTTCTGGTGAAGCACCTATAAATCTTCTGTGTATTTGTGTAATTACTTGATGACAGTCTTAGCCTGTACCTGAGTTGTGCCAGGATTCACCAGCAGCCTTGTACCCATATGCTGGGGCTCTATAATGGTGGTAAAACCCCTCTGTACAGCGGTGCCTCTGGGAAACAGATGAGAACTGTCCTGCCTTGGACTAATGCAGAGTGGGGATATGAGTGTGGATCTTCCATTTCTTCTGACAATATCTAATGTCTGATGCAGAGAATGTTCTGGAAATAATCCCAGATCTCAGTTCTTCCCCTTGTTCCAGTTTATGTATAAAGTGAAACATTTCTTAGACTGTACTTCTGAAGTAACCATCAGACTAGAGAGTCACACTCAATTTGCCACTGGCCCAAAACTTGCTTAGAAAGGGCAGATAAAACTACAACTTTTAACAAAACAGACTGGGGGGGATCAACCAGTCACACCAGTGTTTTTGGCAAAGGTACAGTGGAAATGGTAACTTTATTTTAGAAACTTCATTTGTTCTACATATTTCTGAACAAGAATTTTAAGAAACGATCATGTCCATAAATTGAAAAGGCTAGTAATGTGCACAAAAGGATTTATATGTAGGGCTTACATTATTCAACTCCAGTTCCTTTCAGTTTATCCAACTGCTCTTAGAGGCTTCTCCAAGTGTGTTTTTATCTTTTAGGTGTGATTCTGAAACAAATAGTTTAATTTAGTCATTGCTTCTAATGGCAATCCTTTTAGAGAAATGCGAGAAAAGAGAGAAATGGGCAGAAACTGCAGAAGGTAAGATTCTACAATCTGACGGTTAATGCTGTTGGTAAAATATTACATTTTAGTACTCCCTGCTGCAAATTTAAGCAAAATAGTAGGCTTTACTGGTCTATCACTAAGATTCCACGTTTTATTTTGAAGAAATGTATTTTTCTTTTGAGAAGTACAGATGGCAGTGTTGAATAAATTACTTGAGCTGTATCTTCACAGAAAATATAGAAATTTAATTTTTGTGCTGATGAGCTAAAGCTCAGTGACTGTCTCATTATTCTCCCAGGTCAGTGACCACCTCATTGTATTATCTTAAATAATTAAGAGGGTAAAGCTTCTGCTAATACTGGAGAACAGCAAAGATTTTCTATCCTGTATAAATTGAGCATGAGTGAGGTGCTTGCCAGGTAGTTAATCAAAGTAAAGGGCAGCATTTTGAATCCAGCCTTTTAGTTCATCTAAAATGGTGCAGTTCTGTCGAATGCATTGAAATTATGCAGATTACATTACCCGTGAATTCATTGAATTCATATTTTGGATTATTTGTCCTAGAATGAAAATCTCTTTCAAGCTGAATTATTTCATAATTAGATACTAGTTGAATTTAAAGGCATTAAAGGCACTTGCTGGCTTCCCAGCTAGGTAAGGTCAGGGGCTGGCACTGCAGCCCTGGGTGCTGGGAGTGTGAGCAGTGCCACTGGCTCTGTGGGGAGAGCAGGCTGCACATGACAGAAACAATCTGGCCCAGTGATGGTCACAGCCCAAGTGTCAGTGGCCACCAAATACCCTGTGAATTCCAGCATGAGCCCTACTGAAGGCTCTGCTCCAAGCTCAGGAGCTGTTCCCAGTGCTGCAGAGGACTCAAATGTGGGGGTTTTGAGCTGTAACTGATGGAGCCTGGTTTCTTCTGGAGTTGTGCATTGTAGCTGAGTGCCTGTCATGTTAAAGAACCCCTGACTGAAGTCTGTGCCGGAGTAAAGATATACATAAAGTGCTTTATTTCATGTAGTTTCTCTGCTGTCTAGCATGGAATATTTTTAAGTCTTCTATCTTGTGGTTAAGTTTCAGGGAACCTGGCCAAGGAATTTATAAGGCAAAGGCTGAGAATTTTTTGTACCTACAGTACAAAAGACCCAGTTTCCCAAGAAGGAAATATATGTGGGTGAAGAGGAATGCTCAGAGTATGAGAGAGACCAGGACTGTACCAGCTCTGTGCAGCTGCGTGTCTTCTGCTTTGGGGGGACAGACAGAAGTATAACAAGTCTAGAGGAGAGACAGACTTAATACAAACTTCTGCCCAGGAAGGGGGTCCTCACCTGCAGGTGGTGGAGGATTGCCATCGCTGCAATCGCTGTCATCGCCAGGTACATTCTCTGCCTTGCAGCGTCATTC
This sequence comes from Corvus kubaryi, assembly GCF_017639235.1. Lineage (NCBI taxonomy): Eukaryota > Metazoa > Chordata > Aves > Passeriformes > Corvidae > Corvus > Corvus kubaryi. The sequence goes on along the minus strand of NW_024581136.1, from coordinate 2,402,264 downwards.
TGGGGCAGTCCCTCCTTATGTATTTTGTGTCTCTCCCTGTCATACAAACAGACACATAGACAAGAGGTCATGAAAACAGGCAACAGGAGATGCCACATACATCTCACCATTTCCTCTCTTCATATTTCTGTGGACTTTGTTCAGTGTGGCTGAGATGTCTATACTTCATTTAATTTTTTTCAGTTCCAACCACTCTCCCTGCTTCATGAATTAAGGGAAGTTCAGGCCTTTCTCTTACAAATAAAATAATATATTTTTCTGTAATCTTATCTCTTCAAAATTGACTGAACCTGTTGTGCTGAGGTATTGCCAAAATACTCATTTTGAAATGGGGCCAGACATTGCAGGAAAGTACCGGTTGGCTTTTAACACAAACACCATTTGCAAGTATGTGAAATGAGTCTAGGCATTCAAACCCCAAAAACTGTGAGTTTAAGGAAAATAGCAGCATATTTCAGAAATGTCAAATCTTAAACTGCTGTGGATCCAGGGTTTTACTTTGTGACATCCACAGTCACACTGGAAGTATGTTAATGCTGGCAGAAATGTAATACTATCACTTCTGTTCTTCATTTCATTTATCTCCTCCTACTTCTCAGCCTACTCTTATCTGAAGTGTCTGCTGAATTGTGCTGGAGTGTCTCATCCACAGATGAAGTCAAGGTAAAGCACATAATCCCATCTCTTTGTCAGGATGTGTTGAGTTCAGTGTACTCACCGCATTTCCAAGGAAAAGAGCAGGAAAGTCAGCAAAGGCAGCAGAGTTATGAAAGGTGTTTGGCATTTAGTTCTGCTCTTTTATGAAATGTGAGCAAACAGGACAAAGAAAGGGTGAATATTTTCTGTTTACATGATGCCCTGCTGGTAAGACATAAACCTTTAGATTACTTATCTGTGTCCTGTGGAGTACCTGATGGCTGGGGAGACATGTACTGAAGATCAAACTGCTGTGATTTTTGCATGCAATATTTTCCTAGGCAATGTTCTTGTTTTCCTTTATAATTGCATTTGTTGGATAACACAGTCATGCGTGGGCTGGCTCACCTGCAAATGCAATCACTGTCATTATCACAGTTACACAGAAACTGAAGGGCTTTATTCATATCTATATCAAAGCTTCCTTAGTCTTCTTTGGTGTTTTAAAGTTGCAATAAATATTCTTCAAGTCTCTTTACACTGTCATAGGGGGATGAAAAAACCTGGCTGATAGTGTCCCCTCAGTTGCTCACACCTGGGGACAAGTCATAGCATGGTTTGAGTTGGAAATGACCTTAAAGATCATCTCGTTCCAACCCCTGCCATGGGCTGAGACGCCTTCTACTAGATCAGGTTGCTCAGAGCCTCGTCCAGCCTGGCCTTGAACACTTCCAGGGATGGGGCATTCACAACTTCTCTGGGCAACCTGTGCCAGGGCCTCACCCCCCTCACAGGGAAGAATTTTTCCTTAATATCTAATCCAAATCTTCTCTCAGTTTGAAGCCCTTCCCCCTTGTCCTGTCACTCCAGGCTCCTGTAGAAAGTCCCTCTTCATCTTTCCCGTAGGTTCCCTTCAGTTACTGGAAGGCTGCAATTAGGTTACCCCAAAGCATTCTCTTTTCTAGGCAGAACAACCCCAGTTCCCTCAGTCTCTCCTCGTAGCCACGGTGCTCCATCCCTCTGATCACCTTGGTGGCCCTCAAGTCACATAATGCAGAGCAAGAAAATACAATCTATTAAGGACTGTATTTTTTTTTTTTTGCCTATATGCTGATTATCTTTGCATTCATTTTTATATCTAAATGCCACCCTTTTCTCTAAACTCCTCAAAAAGTAAATTTTTGGTGATTTTTTTTCTCCTAAGTCATTGCAAGAGAAAAATCTGTAGAGTGGCTTGTGAAAAATCAGTCAGTTCAGAGGTGGTTCTCTGTGTGAGGGCAGCTTGGCTGAAGGGAAGGCATGCAAGGCATGCTTGCATGAGAAGCTGACAAATGGGCAGATGAGGCTGGGAGCTGTGCCCTTAAAAGCATCCTAGGAGAGATGCACATGTTCAAGGGAGTACTGTGGAAACTCTGAGACTGTACTGCTTCATTTATCCTTGGAAATTAAAATGGAGAAGAAGATGCTGTGAGCAGCTCAATATGATTATCATTTGTGACATGCCACAGGACTTACAATTGCTTGTGGCTGTGGCCTTAACTGCTAATGAGTAAATGCTTCCCTTGGTTACACCTGTGCTGCTCCACTGACTCCATGGATCTGTTATGGCAAATGGGAATGAAACTGGAATAAAGCACTTAAAATGCACCGCTGTAACTAAAATGCTGATCACAACAGTAAGCATTTTTGGAGAAGAAATTGTAAGAAGCAGGCACCTATGTTTGGTTCGTATTATTTATTTACAGTCTACTTCTCTTTCTCCTGTGAATAAACTGTAAAGTGATCAAACACAGGCTGGATCATAAAAAAAAAATAATGTGTGAACTAAACATAATGAGTTTTGTTCCTTTCTGAGAAGATTCAAATCAGAAGGTGCAAGGGCTGCTCTGCTATATACACATATTTTTGGACACACATAGGAATTCTGTGTAGATGAACTTCACTGATACCCAAATTGGCTCAGAAACTGACATTATGGGATTTGAAATATTTGAAGCTGAGGCTAGGAGAGTTTCCTCCATTAATGTGACTTCATGAGTTAAAGCTCTGCAGCGTCCTTTTTATTCTTAATTACTCTCAAGAAGCCCTTGTTAAAATTCTTGCTGGTTTTGACAATAAGATAGAAGCCTCCTAGTGAATGGCATCTTTTACATAAAACAGTTCTGCTTACATCACTCAATAGCAATTTTGTCTGATATGTACTAGTTTTCCATCTTTGTGTATTTTGTTTTGCTTAGGAGTCATTCCCCTCACTTGAGGTCAGAGACATTTGCAAACCTTCTGCCTGAACCAGCTCCAATGAATTCTCTAAGCATAAGCATTGCAGTACCTTAGCTATGTGACTGATGAGCTATCAGCTCCATCAAAGGAACAATACTCAGCCACTGGCACAGCTGAATTAAGGCAGACATGGAAGAAGAACCTCTTTTAATTGTGGTGTCATAAGAATTCACAAAATTACCTACATACAATGGTGAGTACACACATGTGGGGACAGGACAGCTTGAGATACTGATAATATTCCATACAGATTACACAGCTGAATTTACCCCAGCTTAGAAGTAGCTGTAGTTGTTTGGTGTCTACTCATTGGTCTCTGCAGCATGGATAAGAAGGTTTCCAGTGCTAAGCAGCCAAAAATTTGGATCATTCATTAGTTGTAACCACTGTGGTAACAGTAAGATTGTTGTAACAAGTTAATAAGAAATAAGGCAGTAATGAAACTGTCATATTTAATTGGATATGAATTAGTGTGGCAGATAAAAGCTCTTCCCAGACCTGGTAGCAGCCATTCCAGAGCTGGACTGAAGCACAGCAGTACACAGGAGCTGCTGTTGTCTTTGCTCCTCTACTGATGAAAGAGGGACCTGGACCCCAACACTTCCAGTCTGGCACTTTTCACAAGAACGAAGAAACAAACTTGGCACAAAGGATGTGGCAAATTGAAAGGAGTTTGGTGTGTGGCACATTTTATGCAGTTGGTGTTGTGGTTGGTAAGAGAGTGACTTGCTGGGTTAACACGCTGTGAAACCTCTCCTGGGTTACTGTTCAGTCCATTTGGCCTGCTCTATCTCCTTATCACATAATCCCCTATTGGACTGAGGATATTTTCTGTTAAATCTTAGCTTTGAAATGATGAATCAGGGTTGATTACAGTCAAATGTGTCCTGATTAGATAAATGGTTTGATGGGCAGAGCAATTGTTTGATGGAGGTATTATTTATAAAGTAAAACACTCCTGTTGGTGACACCCTGGCTGTTTCCATCTGGGATGGGTGCCAAGGGAACTCATTTTCCCTCGGCAGCACAAAGCTCAGCTGCCTGAGGTTATGGACTCTCATGCACCCTGGGCATTGCAACCACGGTTACATTTTCTGTGCTACTCTTTGGATAATGCTGCAGGAGCTGAACCCATTTCTGAGAAAGAGTGTGTGGAAAAATGAGCTATTCTGGAACGGCATTGCTGAACCTTGTGTGTGCAAATTTTGATAAAGAAGCAATTTCCTGGCCCTTTGTGCTTCACCACCTTTGCAGCTCTAGCCCAGTGAGCTCAGCATAGGAAAGTTTCAACCAGGTGTCTCTGTGGCAGGTAGATTGTTTTCAAAATGTCTGGAACTTTAGTTCAATATGGAGATCTGCAGAGGAAGGGGTAACAATGCTGTTTTACTGTTGATCATGAAATAAGTTTGACAAAGATGAATTGCTAAATCAATGTTGCCTTGAAAATGCTCTGATATTTTCTTTACTACATTCCTGTTGGGTAAAAGTTTATTACTTCTTAATTGAATTTCATTTTATAATGAGAACATCTTGAATGCATGTTAATTGTGCTGTATCAAAAGCCATGGATTTCTGAAAATGTGTTAAAATAAAAATATACTCAAGAAATAAAATGCCGTATGTCCCTCCCCCTCTGTGATAATGACTAAAATTCCCTAATATTTTATCATTTTTTCAGCACAATTTTCCAAATTTACTATAGATAACACTGGTTATGAAAGGCAGCTTTTTCCAGTACCTTTTCCCAAGAACCAGGGTGGTAGTTAATTTGAATTTTAGCATGTGAGAGAGAACTAAGAACTATTACTAATGCTTATACAGTTTCCTGATTAAATATTAAATTCATCTGATGATTAGTGCCTGGTTTAATTCGATTGCTTCTGGTATTTGGACTAAAATATTAAGTGATCTCACCAGGAAACAACAGCAGACATGCAGCTGAGATGAGCACCAGCTCACAAGAGAGACAGGGGCAGATGAGCGTCTTGTGAAGGAGAACTACCAGGACAGTCTGCAAAATATTACCAAATTCTTGCCATGTGCCTTGTCATCTCACCAGGGTGAAATATTTCATTTCCCTTCTCTAGGATGTTGTAACTGTAGCGAGGAAAAAGTGAGATCAGGTCTCTGGCTCCTAGCTGATAACTTGAGGACAGCTAAGGCAAGGATGCAACTGGAATCAAGAATGTTGTCAGTAAAAATTTCAGGATGTCTTTAAACCTTTATCTCTCTGGTAGCTGGAAATCCCCCAAGGGTGTATCTACACATGACAAAGAGCCAGCTGAGTTCTCTTTAAACAAGATGATTTCAGGAAAGGGAATGGTATAACTTTTTTATTGTGTCATATGACTTTTATAATGTATTGTGAAACGTAAGTAACTTCAAAGAAGTTGTTGGTAGAAAACTCATGTTATTCTACAGCCCTTTCACAGAAGTATTAACATACACATGCACATGACTAAATGTTTATTTATTTATTTTAGTAATACCAGAGTCCTCAACACAAAAGCAATGTTTTACAACTTCTTTCTATATACATATAGTCATATGTCTTCAAATCTCCTTTTGTCTTTTCAAGGTATTTTCTTGTTTCACCTATCTTTCTAATTCTCTTTAGCTGGCACGTGTGTTTATGAACACTGGTGTTGTCCATATTCTAGGAGTTTTTGAACTGTTCCAAAATTAGTGTGGATTAGATTATATGTAAGAAACTAATGAAGAATATCCCTTTGGACAAAAATCAGTAGTGACTATGTATCAAATTATGTATCAAATGCTCATTTTAGCTATTTTTTAAATGCGGAAAAATAGAAAAATATGTGCTATCTATAGAGATTTTTGTATATCATATTTTTAGTGCTAATTCCATTATTTTCATGACATTCATCCTTCACTTCAATGTTAATGAGGTGGCTGGCAAGAGGGCCTCTAATGATCCAGATTTCTTTTTCACTGCCTGTTGAGAGGAGACCTCCTCCCATGGGACAGACACTGTTTGGTTGATTGCTTGGCTATTTGCATAATTATTCACTCAAAAAATAGTTTATGTGTGGATTTCAACAGCAGAGTAGTAGGTAACGTTATTCAACTTCTTTGATTAATGTATTACTATTTATTTTTTTGAAGTATTAAATTTTTACTACTTAAATACATAAGTGAAAGTATTAAGAGTGTTATAAGTAGTGAAATTATTATAAACAAACAGGTCTACTCTTCAGGTAAATTCTGCTTTCACATTTACAGAACAGGCTGGATTAGATGACCTGTAAGGGTCCCTTCTAATCCCAGCTCTTTTATGACCTTGGGGAAATGAAATGTAACTTATTCCCTGATCACTTGCCCCAAGGCTCCATTTCTCCTTCATTCCAGGTTCCTGTACATTTGTCCCCTTCGCCCCTGCCTGAAGCAGCACATGGGGATGGGGAATGGGGACTGTTGCCAGCCCATAACACCTCATCCTCACACCTCTGCCCTGCTCCAGCATGGGGCCTGCCCACAGACTGCCCTTCCTTCAGGACAAACCTGCTCCAACAGGGCATCTCCCCGGCCACAGCTCCTTCAGGGAACATACCCTGCTCTGGTGGGCTCTTACCGTTCCCTCAGAAGGAAATGGTGAGGTCAGCCAGCTCCTCAAACAGGCTGTGCTCTAACAGAATCCATAGCGTTTCCCTGTGGAACACCAACTTCCCTAGTTTGGAGGAGAAGCCCTTGAAGTGTTGGCACAACAACATCGGTTCTTCAGGCTCTTAAATACCGGGGTAATGTTTTAAGATTAATTGGAACCCACTTTCTAAGAAGAATAAAGTACTGTAAATCATGGATACATATCCTGTCAGTCTGAGCAGAGGGTGTTGGATACCTGAAAAACCTCAGCTCAGCATATGCAACACTCTTATCCTGGATTTCCTGTTTCAATTTAGTGTTCTCAGGATAGTACAGGTAAGGAAAAGGATTTCTCTTAGCCTCTAGCAAAGCATAATTTAGTGTACAACCGGTTGATTTTCCTCATCTTTTATAGCATACTAGAAATCAGCGTTTGAGAAAGTATTGGTAGGAATATCAGTGCTTAGATATTAAAAATGAGATCAACAAATTCCTTCAGATTGTTTTCAGCACTTTTTTTAGGAACAATAAAATAATACAAAGTGGATTCCTGTGTATGGTTAAGCTGGAAACCATTTTAGCCTGTGATGGCCCTTCTTGGATGTTAATCATCGTTGTCTTTAATGCAATTAGTCACAGTCGTGGTTTTTTAAAAGTAGTAGGACAGACCACTTTGGTGGAATCCATAATTCTACCTTTTTCTGAGGAAAATGTGGAGCAAACATTTCAGTATGACCAAAAATCCCAAACAGACAAACTCCAGGAGGGAAAAGTGTGAATTGGTCAGATGCTTAGGGAGAAAGAGCAGAACTATAGCTGTTACTTAAATTTAAGATGGAAAGCTGTATTTAGAGACATCATTGGGTTTGTGGCAACGTGGCCAAAGGAATATGCGAGGGATTCTGTGGAACTAGTGAAAGTGCTGAGAAGCACAACTACTGTGCTCTGTTTTTCATGCAGTCATTGCATCCAGTATTTCAGTTTCTTTGGCATTTTTGCTGATGCTGACAGGAGGGGTTGGATATTTATGCGAGGGAGATGACCGATTAGGGCTGTGGAAGGGAGCGTGTGTTTTGTCAGGGTATTAACGCAGCTCAAGGTCTCTTGTCACAAGTGTTTATGGTGACGAGACAAATACAGAGCAATTACCAGTTACTGGGTAATAATTTGGCAACATTTTCAAAGTGGTAAACAGAAGTGACTGGAGTAATATATGAGTTGGGGCATCATCCCAAAAACCTATCAACACTAATTACAGATTTGGTGCACCAGGTGATGGTTCAGCAAACATTTGCAACTCTTATGCTTTTTTTGTTTGTTTGCTTCCATGAGATGCAGTTGTCAGCATGGGACCATAGCTCTTCCCTGCCAGTCTCCCACACTGTGCTTTGCCTGCTTCCTTTCGCACGTGGATTTGTCATGGAAAGACAAGATACTTGAGAATTATGTGGGCTGGAGAAAACCAGTTGCGCCTCACGGACTATCTTTCAAGGGTGAAAATTATACTGTTAATAATTGATATATATGTTCATGTTTCTAATAAAGATAATAAGGAATATATTTAATTGGGAATTGTACACAGGACACTTGAGATCTGTTCTTAGCTCTGCCAGACTTTCTGTGTCAATATTGGTTAGGTGTCTGTGGTTACAGCTCCTGCTTTTAAAGAGAAAGGATACTTCTGTGTGAGGGTTGCAAATGTACCTGTGACTGAAGGCAGAAACCTCATCAATAAGGTGCATATAAATATCTAGAATAGATGTGAAATTGTCAGACAATATAGGTCACAGTTGTGCTGAGGGACATCTTTATTTGTAAAATCGAAAGACTTCAGTTCATAAATACACTGACAGGCATACATTCTTAATGAATCATTGGGGGAGGGGAAGCAAAAAATCCAAAACGCCCGTCCTTAAAAACACAACCAGAATACCCCCACACAGAATCCTAAAAGACAAAAGAAAAAAACCTAACCCTTATAAAAAGCCAACAAACCAACAAAACCCCAAAACAGTAAGATATTGAATATGGCAGTCCTTACATTAAACCTTTAAAGCAAAATTTTTCCAGCAGACGGAACAATTTAATTTTCAGCTTGTTGCTCCCATCTTCTCCCATGCAGAAAAACTCTGTGTGCACAGGTGAGCTCAAGCACAGCAGCAGCTGCACTTAAATTAGTGAGGCTCTACATCTACTTATCTGCACGGGCTGCAGCTGAGCTGAAATGAGGACACAATTAACAAAACTTTTGATTGTTTTTTTTCTTCTGGTTTCCTGGCAACTTTAAACACTTTTTCATGGCATTCACTCTCTTGTGAAAAGAGGGAGTATAGTGGCAATATTGTAGCTACTTCAGATTTATGTTTTTACATGCATTTTTAACACAGGGATAATGTGAGAGGAGCTTTCAAAGGGTGAAAGAGTTGTACTATGAGTTGGATCTTTCTTTTTGACGGGATTTATTTTCAAAAATATTTCTATTTAATGACTGTGTTACCATACTGTGTGTACTGATTTCTGAAGGGGAGTTTAATGTTCTTGTACTTTGGTAGGTTTTTCCTTAAATTATAGATGGAATGATTCTGGTGGGAATGCTACTGCTTGAAGGAGATAAAGCACTACTTTGGCATGCTTCACTTCAAGTCTCACATGAAGCCACCCTGGTGGTCTGAGCCCTGGCTGGTGACAGTTCTTCAGTGTGGTACTTGACCTTCTTTTGTGGTGCAAGCCCAGCCCTTCCCTCTAACAAATGCCCCAGACACCTGTTTCTAGGCTGTCCTCCCCCTCTATGGCTTTTCTACATCACCGAAACAGCCTCTGTGAGAACACGGTCTAAGTGACCTTCTGTGATGTGATTTGCACAGTCTCATTAACTTTCTTATCAAGCCTAGTCCTGAACACTGAAGTCTGCGGCTTTGCCAAGGGAGCTGACACTGCATAGAAACATTATAGCTTCAAGTGCCAGTGGATGGATTACTGTTAAATCTGTTAGGAGTGCTTGCATGAGCCTTGCTGAAGCTGAAAAAAACCCCCATAACTTGTAACATGCTGTCATAAATCTGTAATTTTTTTTCATTTGTAAAATAGGTAGCCTTTTAAGGGTAAAAGCATATGAGCTGGATAGCCCCTGGACACTTCTCCAGGCAGAGTGTATAGCTGAATCCCTGGGGCTTTGAGACTTATTCAACAAGGTGTCAAGAATTTCAATTTATGTTAAACAGTTTAAGAATTCTTTCCTTGAAACTGAAATAAGAGCCAGTATAGTAGACCAAGCAGTTGCCTTCTCAGGGTAGCTAAGGATGTTAAAGCATTTGACCTTAACTTCACATTGCAAACTGTTGGTGTTGTCTCATCACAGTTTTTGCAGGCAGTCTGTATTTATCCTGTCTTCTGGGAGTAGAGGAGTTGTGATATGAAAGGGTTTTTTGTGTTAATATTGACATTATAAAACAAGTTTCAATCTAAACAGTTAAAGTTGGCTAGTTGTTTAAAACCTAAACCTACTACTGAGTATTCCAATTAATGATGCAGTCATCTTCTGTGAACAGGGAAGACTTGCACTTTTAGACATACGGTAGCCCACGAAGTGGTGGTAAGATCTACTGAGTAAAAAAAGATTTGCCCAGTTAGCCTGGGTCCTTGTGGTTATTCTGGCACATGTTTAGATCACTGGGTTTGTTACATGTGTAAAAAGCAGCAGCCCTGTAGGTGCCTGCACTCTCTGCTCATGAGTAGTACAAAACATGTGGGTTTTTTTCTTTATTTTCTTGTGACTGCAAGGAATAGAGTGTGTTTCCACAGGTAAGTATTGTTTTGGACAAGTCTACCTCTTTTTGTTAATAATCCCACCCAGGTCCTGATTCTGACTGAAATTCATCCTTTAGGCTCAAGTTGTTTAACAGACTCTTCTGGCTTTTACCTCTGGGTGACCAGAATAGTTGGATATTACCAAATACACATAATAACTGGAGATTGGCAGGATCTGTAGAAGAACTTCTGCTCTCCATTAACCCTAACTGTGCTCCTGAGGGCAGAAGAAAAGCAGTGGTAGAGAGTTTCACAGCCAAGGTTGTAGCCATAACTCCTTCAGAATTATCAGCTCTAGTGGGTTATTTTTAAAGTGAATAGAGGAGTTCTGAAGGCTGGATGGGAGTTTTAAATATCTTCCAAGAAGGAGTGGCAAAGATGGTGAAAGCTGCTTGGTTTTAAAGAACAAAGTGAGAATATGAGAGGAGGAAGTGCAGCATCCAAAGGAACAGAGGAGTCTTTTAGAGCCCATTTAAACAGAAACTCAGAAGTTTTCTTTTGATACACCTTGGTGGTTTTGTTATACCTGCACTGTAATTCACAGTCATCCCACACACAGCCCAGTGTTGCTGTGTTAATTGAAGATTTAGTCATCCAGGAAGATTAGCCCAGTGTACTCCTTGAAAATTGCATATCATGTCATTAAACTAAAGTTAATGTTGGGCAGTTTGTTGCAGAAAGTTAATCATTTTGTCCTCCAGGTCCTTGGAGAGCCATGAGAAAAATTATATTCCTTTAACTGTTTTTCAGAATGTAGTCTGCATTTTATTTTTCTGGTGCTAGTAATAGTGCATTTAATCCTCATGGTGTTGTCTTTTTGGTTCTGTTATTCCATGACCATCACAAAATATGCAGCAGCAAAATGCATCAAGAAACAAAGTGCTACATTTACCAAGAGCTCCATATTATATTAGCCAAACTTTGCTATTAACATTTCATGAACAGAGATTAATAAAATGTTACACAATTAAATATTTCATATTATCAATTGCTTCTGATTAGCAAGCTCATGAACAGTGTGGGAAAATATGATAGGTTGAACACTCTTCAGTATTATATGTGATGCTGGAAGGGCAAACCTATTACTTTAGTAAGTCATAGTTGATTTGGTGCAAATCACACATTCATTTAGCAAATTTATTCTTTTAACCAAACTAATCACAAATAATTGTTATGTCACTATTTAGTTTATACTTTAGTTAGTCACAGTAATTAGTTTATACTTTAACTGGTGTGCAGAAAGTTTAATTTTTCAATAGGTTTATTCTTGCATTATTTATTTGGATAACATTGATTAAATAATTCTCAAATTGACCTGGAGGGGATTTTTCAGCAGGAAGACAGTATTTATTGCATGTGAAAAGATTTTATTCATGTATTCTGGCTTCAGAAGAGCTCTTTCATAAGATGCCTATCTTTAGAAAGTGTTTATGTGGCAATTTCATAGTATTTATTTATGCCCTTATGCACCAAAATAAGCCAGTTTGTAAAAGTCTTGCTCAGGCTGCTGAGGAATAATTTGCAGGAGTGGATTGAGCAAAGACAATCTGACACCACTAATGTCACTTCTAAAAGCTGTCCCTTTCCCCAGTGGTGGAGATTTTTCCCCTCTCAGTATGTTTTTTCTCTTCTCTCCATTTTTAAAGGCTGTATTCTGGTACTGGGAGAAGCCTAGTAATAGAGAGTTATACTAATTAAAGCACATACTCCTCTAGACACCTTTCCTTTCCATTTTTAGCCCTGAAATGATAAATCTCCCTATTCAGAGTTCTCTCTTCTCTGCATGCTTTCAGTTTTCACTGCTTAAAAAGTGAGTATTTTCATGAGTCATGTATTAAAACTTACCTGTTATGAATTGAAAAGGTTTTGGTCTTTTCTGCAGTGTTCACTGTGAAGAGGAACTATACGTCCTCTCACAGCTTGGCTCACTTGGGAATTCAGCCACTTTTCTGGGATTTTATATGGTCCCCTGTGGTATTTGATGATCATTCTTTAAATAGCAATATATTCTGTCATCCTCTTCTATCCCCTGAAGCTACTCTGTTTGTCCTGAAATGCTCTTCTATTTGTTGTGGAAGTTCTCAGCTTTTCTGAGAAAGGGACTGGTAAAAAAAAGTCTTTATAGAAATTATTCATCTGTTGACAATCCTGCAACAACACAGGGCACAGCAGCAGGGGGAGGCCTCAGGTGGAGGAACACATCTCAGTGAAATTAAAGGTAACTCAGACTGTCCTTCCCTCTGCCACACTGTTCCCTGTGATGGTGCAGTACTGATCCAATTTGTGCCAAGTGCCCTCAAAAGCAGGCCTGGAAAATGTTTGAAATAATGCTAACAAGCAAAAGATGAAATGTAATGACTTTCTTTTTTTTCTTCTAACTTTTTTTTTAAAATATAAATTCCTTTAAACCTTGATAGGTGAAGAGCCATTTAGAATAAGTAAAAAGGCTTAATCAAGACCCATAAAGAAACTTAATTTTCTTTACAACATCTTTTAGCCAACTGAGACAATGTTAAACTTCTAGCACAATTATAATCATGATCCAAATGAGAAATTCAGTACAGATGTTAATTCCCCTTGTTTACTTAAAACTGTGAAAACTGCAGTTGATGGCAGTGTAAGAAGGAAAATACCTGGAGGTAATTCTTTCAAAAGCAATCATTCGGGAATATCTAAACTGAACTTGTTTGAAAGGGAGGATGAGCAAACATTTACATATGAAATGTAAATTTCATACACAGTAAGAGTGCCCACAGTTAGAGAGCTCATCTGCATTTAGAAGATTATGAGAGAAATCATTTTTTACATAAATGAACTATGTAAAGTAAGTGCAAACAAAGAGGGAAGGAATTCATTGAACTCAGAAGCTATGGAAAGGGAGAGGGAAAACTAATTGTTTTCAAGGCAAGTTACCACTAATACTTTGAGATTTTTTCTGGGAGAAGGCACTGACCAAGAAGTAAGAGTGAACATGGCACAGGGGACTTTGTCTTTACAAAGGTGGAGATCCCTTTTAGAGGTAAGACTGGAAAATCTCGGTCCTAAGAGGTAAAGGTGGAATTCTGGCTGAATGAAAATCAGTAGTATAAACTGTTAACTTTTTGAAAAGAACCAGGATTTTTCTCATTGTTACCTATCGGAGTAAGCACTGATCTAAGAACCAGAACATTCTGGATTCTGACTCATAAGTCTATATGATAAATACATTCTCACAATCTCGTCCTCACTTTTAAACCTGCATGGTGTTTCTCATGAACTGAAGAGACAATTAAATAAAAGGTCCTAGTCATATAAAAGTAAATGTTGTAATCTAATTTATTAGGTTTGGTATTTGTGGTATGAACATTTTACAGTTGTCTGTGACTAAATTCTGTCTCACCCCGTGATGTAAGTGCCTTACAGAAGGACTTATTCAATTCTTTTATTTCATTCTGTATATGGGACCTGATTTTCCTTGCAGTTCTGAAGCTGCTGGGAATGCTGGGTGAATTATTTGGCTTATCCTGAGAATGGCATTCTCCTGCATGCATGTCAGTGTTCGTACCTAACTAGCCAAGCCCCACACAAATGTGAGAAAGGAAATGTTCAGGCTTGAGGTGTCGCAAGGGCACTGTTTGGTTCTGAGTGTTTGGGGAACTCACGGACTGCCTAGGATTTATTTGACACTTGGAGGTGGATCTTGCACAGCTGTTGGAGAAGGCTGGTGGCATTTAGTTGGGAGCACATTTGGTGCTATGAACTAACCTGGAGTGTAAGCAGCTGAAAAAAAATACTATTGAAGGTATGGTGAGTCACAATTCAGGGGCTGTTCTGAATAAAGTGAGCAGCAGTTCTAAGGCTTTGCATGAGCAGTCTGCTATGGGGATTGAGAGACAAGGAAGCAGAAGAGGAGGGGAAAAAAGCCCAGGTTTTTTGCCTGGTATTTGCTTTAAAGTAAAGCTCTGCTATAAAATGCATACCAAGTGCATGTGGACACCTAAGCTGTTTCTAGGTGCAGGGGTTGGCATCCCAAGCCAGGTAATTAATGCCCTGCAGTGGGGCTGAATGAAGCAGGAGAGGATTTGGTCTGCAGTGAGGTTCATTGCTGTGGATAGTGCCCAACCCTTTTGGCTACAGATTGATCCTCTCACTTTCAACTTGCCAGCTATTTGCAGTTAAGATAATCATCAGTAGCTTGATGCTTAAAACAACAACCAAGGATGCGTGAAGGAGATAGACAGTCTATTCCCAGCCATCATGCCTATTTCACCTTGCATGAAGCAGTCCAAGAATCACTGCCTGAGAGTGAACAGCCATGAACAGGACTCCCCAAGCCAGTAGTTAGAGGATGGAGAAGCTCTGGTGCCAGAACAAGGGCCCTACAGAACTGTATCCTCACAGGAGGAGCCCAGGAGGGTTCCCTAATCCAGGATTCTCTAATTTCTGCTTGAGAAATCAGCATGTGCCTGACCACCATGTGTACAGAAAGGCTGATATGGCTGGATGTGTTGCACTTACAAAGCATACTCTACAAACTTGACCATCCACCTTGAATATAGGAAGGAAAAGCATCCATGTTTTTCACATGATTTAAAAAGTAAGAGAACAGTCAGTGCACAGCATGTTAAATGCCTTTCAATGAAAACTAATGGGTGATATAATCACAGAAATTCTCAGTTTATGTGTCACTGGGTACTGGCCACAGTAAAAACATCTAGGTTTGTGTGGGCACCTGAGACTCCTCATGTAAATACACATATACAAACATTTGTAGTTACACCTGTATTGTTTATGTATACATAAATACATAGATTTGAAGAAATCTGCAGGTTTAGGAGACCATTTGAATGAAAGTTCAGAAATTAACAAGGATTTGGGTCTAAAATAAAAATTAGTGAAGCTTTTAGATGATTTGGTTATCTTGGGCTTCCAGTCCTAAGTAAACAATTTGAATGACAAGGGAATATTGTGTAGGTATTTCTTTCTGTGACTTCAGGAAAGCACTTAAATATGAAAGTTCCATGAACTTCAGTGTGACTTACATGCACCCAGACTTGTACACATGCTTCAGTCAGGACTGTGGAATGCTTTTGGCTCTCTGATTGATAGAGAGGACTTTTTTTCCTGGCTATTTTCAGTTAATACTGTAATTCAAATGTAAACCAGACTTTAATACAGTAATTTTTTTCCTATGGTATAAAAGTGGTGTTTTTCAAGTACCACTGATTTTGAATACTCAAATAGCAAACTGTAAGGTATCTATAAAGAGTAAACCTTGCCCAATATTTTAAAATTAAAAATTTAAGTATTTGTACAAATTTCTGAAAGAATTTTGGAAATGCTTCAGACCTTGAAAGCATTTTGAAATTAATGTACTAAAAATATTTGGTTAGTTTCCCCTCAAACATATTTTGTTATCAGGATTTAATTAATTGACAATGATTTTGGGTAAAACAGACATTTATCAAAAGGCAGGCATAAGAACTGGTTAGAATTTCCCAGTATTCAAGTTTTTTACCACTTTTATGTTTTATTCAGGATTGTGCTTAAATATTTTCCCAGGGTTATCCAGCATTAACCATTTTCTGACACAGGCAGCCTGGTTTGGATTCATACTGCTGACCTACAGATGAATGACACCATATCCAGTACAGCTGGAAAATATCTGCAAAAATATTAATCATATAAACGATTGATGAATTTTTCTACAGTTCATTGAATAATTTATTTTCATGACTGGTATTCAATAAACTCTACAGCCAGCCTTAAACCTGCTCTAATAAGTAGGCACCATCCATCACCTGTCAATGACCAATGCAGCACCCCTGCCATCCAGGTCCCATAATTCTCCATTTTAAAGGGAAAAAATGGTAAGTCTGGTCACCTTTTCTTCAACCTTTAAAACCTCTTCTGAAGTTGAAAAATTGGATGCTTATGTTAACCTTTCTGACAAGTTCTTCCAGACTTTGTGACAGATTGCCCAATTCTGGTCCAGTGGAGCCGTGGCAGTGGCAGCGCCTGGCGGTGCAGCCGGGCACCAGCTGGCAGTGATGGTGCTGCTTTGGGACAGAGTGGAAAGGAAGTTCTGAGTCACTCCTCCTGCAGGCTGATCCTTAGTTACAAGGCTCTCTGGGTAAAGTTACCCATTACCTTCCTCAGAAAGCTCTCTCCTACTTTTGGATGTAGCCATCCTTCCCCTCCCAGCTCTGTACCTGAAAAAAGTGGAAGTGATTAGCAATTCCATCTGACATCCAACAAGAATTCGGTTTTTTGCACACCAGTAATAACTCTCAGTTAGGCATTCCTCTTTCTGTCTGAAGCCATGCTTCATTCACACAAGTTCTCCCGTAGAAATTTTGAAAGAAACAGTTTTTGGGGTGATGATTTTTACCCAAAGTCATGACTGCTTCAGTTTGTGCTAATTAGAGATTCCTAGACTGTTGACCTCCAGAAAGATTCCAACAGGTCTAATGTAGTTCACCATGACAGTAGGCTAAATTTTGAGGGTTTTAATCTATAAGAGGAAAAAATGAAATTAATTACTATCTTTTATATTGGTTCCTTTACATAATCATCTCAACCAGATAATGAGTCAGTACTTATGAATATTTTCTTCCTAGAGGTGTTCCAGCTATCAGGTGGTACCATGTGCAGGTAGTTTTTTCATGCTATGTGTTATCATCAGTTACTCAAGAGCTGAGTTATCAGCTGCACGCAACCTTCTGTGGTGACATTTTTTCTCCCCTTTGGATTGTCTTTTCTTCTTTAGGCCTTTAAATTTTGGAATTTCAGATATGAAAATTTAATTACCTTCTTTCTAAAATGATGCACATCCTGAATTGAGAGATAGAAGGTGGGATAGAGTACCCACAGGAGCCACAGTCCATCTGTATGCTTTTAGCCTTACTGGGTGCCTTATTTCTACTCTTCCTTTGTATGATATTTTTCATATGTTAGTACATGTTAATCAACGATAAGAAGAATTGGGACATTCAGACTAGAATGACACACTTGAATTAATGAGAATTAGTATCACATTTAGTGTTTGAATGATGGTTTATTTTTTGTTTTGAATTAAAATTTATTTAGTCAATGCTGTGTTCATAGAAAGTTAACTTAGATATGTATATGTCAATAATAGAAAAATGATTCCAGAACAAAATGGTCTTTTAAGGAGGTGCAATTTCTTCTTATGTGTGTTAAGTTACACAGGTAGGACAGTTACAGTATTCTGAGTGGACAATTTTAAAGCAATGAGTGACTTAAAATTAGTATCATGAGAAACTTTTTGAATCACTTTGAGATGCAAGAATATTTGTGAAAGTAATGGCCAGTTCCTAAGGTTTTTTTGTGTTACCCTTTTTAATGGGAAGAGAAGATAGATGGGAAAAGTGGTGAAGCCGTCTTTTACATCCCTGCACAGGTGTGGAAGGGAATACATTTGATATCAGGGTTTATCAGTGCTGGTAATAACGATTAAGAGAATTGTTGCCAGACTGCAAAGTGCTGCTCCAGGCCCACATCTATTTTATATCGTGTTCTGCCTTCATCACATCAAGAATAGTGAGCAATATTAGGACAGGACCCAAAGATCAGTGCCTGTCTCAGGAACTGTGAACAGTTTGCAGATCTACATTCAAAGACACAGTTAACTGTGTTATTCCCTCCTCTGTAATTTCTTTTCTTCTCTGTAATAACAAACATTGTTTAGCATTTACCCTCATTGATATCTAATGAGCAAAAATCCAGACTTCAAACCTAAAATCACCAAATTAAGTTAAAGAACAATATTTTTATTTTTAAAATATTTTAGCCATTCCAATTTATGACCCTTTTCCTACTTCTTATGAATTCTTTGTGATATTGTCTTTGATAAATATCCACCATCTTCCTAATAAAATGTGCAGTAACTTTCTTTACATAATTGAGAGCCCTTTAAAACTTATTCTTAATTGCTGAGGGACTGCCTCTGTGACTTTAAGATATATTGAGATTTATAGTTTTATTACTTTTGCACTCGAATGCTGCAGTTTTCTCCTATTTGAAGTGCCAGAGAAATTGGTGAAAATATTTCAATTCATACAAAATGCCACTGCTGGAGTTATCACTTGCGTCAAAAGTTGAAGTATGTTCATGCTATTCTGAAACTTTTTATAACGGCTTCTGGTTCAAGCCTTTTTGCATTTTAAGACTTTTCACTTGACTTACAAAAGATCCTTGTTGGACCTTAAATTTGCATATTTGCATGATTTGTCCATCCATGCCTTTTCAGCCTCACTTATGTTTTATTGTCAGCTTTGCTCTGTGCCTTCACTGATGCGCAGCTCTGACTTGATGTGATCACCTCAGGGTTAGATCCGTGTTTAGCTTGTGCTTCCAGCTTGAGGACTACCTTGGATGCAGAGCAGGCTGTATGGTCATCTCCATTATAGCAGGGCCAAGCCAGTGTAACTTCACTAGATTTTATGTTTGGAACTATTTTTCATTAGTTGTGTGTCAGACTGACTGCCTGAAATGGGTTTATCATTTTTATTGCCATTGCATTTGTATATTGATCTGTTCTTCTAAAGGGCTGTGTTTGCTATGGAATGTGCAATATCCTCCATGCTGTGGGAGGTCATAAACATTTGTAAAGTGTTTAGACCCAACATGGCTAATCTTGAGAGTCTGTCATAAATCATGTATCAACACAAAACCAATGTGATCTCCTTTTGCGCAGCTGGGCTTTGGGAAGGCCATGAAACACTGATTGTACACAGGCTCTTCCTCTTTGACCTGCTCATGTGGGGCTGGCTCTTTTCAGCAAGAGCCTGCTGAATGGCCAGGAAGAGGCTACAAGTGTATGGAAGTTTCCCTCATATTGTTTTGCCATGGGAATATTTTCTTGACTACACAGATGGAAAAGGAGAGGTAAATTCTTGAGACTGCAAAAGCTGCATGAAGTATCGCCCTTCCATGATCCTTCAGTGCACAAGATAATTAGCACTGAGTGTTGCTCAGCTTGAAAGCGATGTTCATTAGCATTAATTGCAAGGCACAAAAAAGAAAATTTATTTCATACCTCAGGAAAAACGTAACATCAAAAGTTCCACATATTTAAATTTTCTAGATTTCTGAAAAATCAAATTATTTCTTTTTTTCTAATAAAAAGTCCAGCAATCTCTTAGACATTCAAGTGTTCTCAGAAATGGAAACTAGGAATTTTATAGGTCAATAGAGACACAGTAAAATCCCCAGCAGTCAGATATCAGGAATTTAGATGAGTCTCCTGGCCTATCTAGTACCTGTGTGAAGCACAAATTCACTAATAGGAAAGGCTAAAATGTCTGCTGCACTTCCTCCTTAAGTACTCCCTTGTTTGTTCCTCCAGATCATGGAACACTGGAATAATTGTGTGTTCAAGTCAGAGCAGCCTTGGATTTGACCTCCAGGAACTCAAAGTTACCCTTAATCATAGCTGCCACTATCAGCTCAATTCCAAGGGGAAACTTGATGCAGCATTGTCAAAAATATTAATATGAAATGAAATAGGACAGCATAGAACAAAACTTGGAAAAGAAAACAATGTCCTTTGAGCTATTTCTACCATCTTCACTCTCTCTGTTATTCAGAGTAGTTAAATGTGACTTACCAAAACCACCATCAGTGGTACTTATGTATTTATCTTAGGCTTTGTTTAATACAGCAGTGATAGTGTACCATTTAATACATATTTATATTTAGATACTACCAAATTATGTCTTCTCATTTGTTCTATGTTTACTGAATGGGAATGTTATAGATATAAACCCTTTCAACACCAAAAATTCTACAAAACCTATAGGTATATTCATACCTCACCATGTGCTCGTACCTTAACTGTTGGAAACACTTCAGTGAGAGCCCTCTATTAACTCCTTCTTTTAGAAAAAGAGAGTCACAACTGGACATCAATAGTGATAGGATTAAAAAAAAAAAGTGGATATTTCTATTGCTAATTTATCTTAACATAATTTAAGACGGAAGGCACATCTTAAGGTGTTAATGCCTCACAGACCAAGGTCAATTTTGTATTTTAGTAAATGATAAGAGACATAGACAAGTTATTGTAATGTAATTGCACATCGGCAGGGCTTGTGTAGATTAGACAAGGTGCTTCTCTTTGTGAAATGTTTGGTGTTGATGATCATGGCATTGGCTTATCTGATGGAGTAAGGATTATGAAGCTCAAACATAAGCATTTGTATCATGATCTGATAGAGTTCTGTAAAATATCAAGGTCTGAAGCAGTTAAACAGAGGATAAGTATTCAACATTTCTAATTATTCTAGAGCTAAGGATCACTTGGTAAAATTATTAAGCCACTGTAAATCAAACAAAGATTTTTTATTTTCTTTTTTTGGATGTTAAGCTTTGGAGTGATTTGTGGAAACTGACCTACAAATCAGCTTCAAAAAGGTTAGACATCTCTTTTCACAGTTACCAAACAATACAAGCTCTACCTCATATTTTTAAGTGTTTTTATTTTGAAAGCAGAAAAGTCTAAATTAGCTAAGTAATAGTAGTAGTTTGTTCCGTTTTCCCCAGTCATGAGGTTCTGGACACTACACCTTAGCTCATATTCTCCATTTAGTGTTTGGTGTATATTCAAGACAAGACTTAGTTCTGCTAATTAGAAAATGACTTTTCTCTTAAAGTTTCTTCACTTAAGAGTGAGCTTAAAGACTGTTGAATGTGTCAAGATGATAAAAATGTCAGTTAAACATTTGAAAGAGAACAAAACTATTGTGAATGATTACATTAGGAAATGAAAGGGCTGGATGCCAAATGACAGCAATGAAACAGGTTATGTGTTACTTCAGGATGTCAGAGAATGAAAAATTTGCTATTTCTGCTACCCAATTCTTAACATGATTTTCTGCTGACACTATAGTCTAAATTTCAAGAAAGGATTGAAGAAAAAAGATTCTGATCTTTGAAAGTAACCTTTTAAAAAAACTAATTTAAAAAAAATCAGCATGCCTTTTGGTTATCTGTATTTGAAGACTGTAACTTCGGCTGGCATTGTACCCAAGTGTGGGGAGCTCTTTGCCAAATAAGCTCAGTTTCTTGCAACAGGCTTATCTTGCTTTGATCTTCACCAGCTCCTCAGAGTGTGATCACAGCTGTTTGTATGTAATAGCCTATGCTATCAACCAGATGCCTTTTGTTGGAAATGCCGTTTACATCTTGCCTAGGAGAAGGGTACACCTTGTCCCAGCAAGGCATGGGTCAGATGGCTGAAGATCACAAAAGGTTGGCCCATCATTATGTGCCCAGAGTTTGGCTCCACAGGCTCTGATTGTCAAAAGCAATATGTATTTTTCCTTGATTTATGTGTTTTTAATGGCTTCATCTTGCGCTTTCACACTGTCTAATCATATCACATTCCAAACACGATGTGATGTAATGCAATTCACTTTTTTCTGTCTCTGACTAAATTAACAATGGAGAAGAGGTATGGAAAATGCTCTACAGAATAACTTATTCACCTTCACCTTCTTAGCTTTCTTTTAAACTTCTGCAGGATTACATTTGTCTTTTCTTACAACTGAACAGCTTGCTCCCTTGAGCCATTTCCTCAGGGAGTTTTCTGTCTTTTACCTTGCCATTTATCATTATTACTTCCTCCACTTGCACTGTTTCTTTCTGCAATTTCTTTTTCTGTTCCAGTTGTTTTGTATTTCTTTGGTTTAGGATATTTCTTTTCATTTTCAATTTATTCTTGTTCAGATTTACACAGTGTAGATTCAATTTTCTTTGCCAGATGTGGCAATATTTTATGATATGCTCACTTTTCCCCCTTGAAGATTATTCACATGAATCCCCATAGTTCAAATCTCAAGTGACCAATGTTTTGATCAGTTATTCACCATGCTTTTATTTTATCTTTCACAGTCTGTATCATTCTGTTTTGATTAATTTCTTTGTATATATATTTGTTCTGTTTTCTGTTTGCCCCCTTCTGTCTACACCTCTCTTGCATGCTCAGTCATCTCTTTAAAATGCACAAAGTAAAATTACTGACCTGTAGCTTTTAAAAAAATGTATCCCAGATGGTAACCAATTATAAACTCCAAAGTTGGCAGCTGCTAACAGGACCAAAATGCCTTCTGCTCTTGTCTGCAGTTTGACACCTCTAAGTGCAGACTGATTTGCCACACAGGCAAATAGTTAATAAAACTACTGCTTTGAGTTTCCTCTGTCTCTGAAACAGAAAAACCTTCTGGAGGCTTGGGGGACACATTTTAAAATGTGAACTAATTACAATGATTTTATAAAGGACTTTATGCTATCATGTGTTATTAAATTCAGATGAACAAGGATGTCCAAATACATAAGAAGTAATCAGGCACTTACTGAAACTTGATGAGTTCTGTAGCCTTTCCTCAATGGGTCCTGCAGCAGCTGTGCCATTATTGATTGCTGCACTAAGTAGTTTTTAAATGTTTGGTGTCAGCATTGTAGACCTCATCATTTATGAATTGCCATTTTCTTTGTCCCTCATTTGTACCTGTTAGGATTTTTGCAGTGGGGAAAAAGAATAATTAAAAAATGTTTGTTTTAAGTCACTCAAAAATTGGCTCTGAAAGAATCCAGATTTTATGTTCATTTGTGCCAGAACATCTTGTATGCTGATACAGCTCACAGAATTTGTTGCCTTTTTTTTTTGGTCTGGATTCCCGATTTCCTTTTGGTTTTTCTTCAAGCTACACAAATAGTCATCTATATAATTTTTACTTCTAGCCAAACCAGACATTATTACTATCAATATAGTGTAATGTTTTTCTCTCTGTACTGTAGCAGAATTTCACTGTTGCATTAGATGCAGGAGTCCTGCATGTCTAGAAATTTCTCTGTGCATTTTCTCCCTGAATGATCGAAGACCCTGTTTTCAATTTGATTAGAAAAGATTAATAAATGGGAGTGGAATTTTTAGTGACAGATGCAGTAAAAAATGATGATGAGAGGTTTACTTTATTTTTCTTTAGATGAAGGAAAGATGACAAATGTCTTATTCCTACCAGAATAGAGTTACTTTATTCTATGCCAGTCAGTGATGAGTTTTCAGAACTGTTTGTGATCAGTGGTATCAGAAACCCTGAGAAGTGTTAGAGTGCAGTCAAAATTGTAATGATTGACATGCAGTTGACATATTCTGAAGGAGTTACTCAACTGTAAAATAAATCCCTTGTGCAGTACCATGATTATTGCAACAATGTTTCTTAGTATGAAAGCCTGTTGTCAAAGTTTTATGTCTATCCTCAGACAGCAAAAGGAATAGACTGGTTTCCAGCAGCATCCACAGACTTTTTCACTTATTTCCTCAAGGTAATTAACAGTATTTAAGTATGCGAATTCTCCTGAGTTCCGTTTTCCTTCAAGCCAGTAGGAACTATCCATGTGCTTCAATTTCTTTCTGGAAAAGGGCTGCATATTTAGATTCTCAAAATGGAATGGGCACCATCTGCCTGGGGAGGTGGTGGAGTCACCATCCCTGGATATGTTTAAAAAAAGATTGGATATGGCACTCAGTGCCATGGTTTAGTTGAGGTGGTGTTAGGGCATGGGTTGGACTCGGTGATCTTGAAGGTCTCTTCCAACCAGGTGATTCTGTGATTCTGTGATTTAATTATATAGGGGTGGGTGCCTAGATTGGATTTCTATGTTTGCTTATCATGGATGTATTTCAGTTGATTGTGATAACCAGAGATAATATTTTTCAGATTAAGTATCATATACTTTTGAAAGGTTTGTTTCCCTTCATTGTGTGTTGAGGAACACAACTGAAAATCAAATCATTTATTCATGCAAGGCCTTCACATTGCTGGACATATTTACAAGTGCTCAGTGGCAGGGGGATTCTAGAATTGGACAGATGTTATACTAAAAGTGGATTGTTGATCAAGAATCAAATTTAATGTATGCTCTTTTGGGTGATTCTTCCAAATTAAAAACTTTAGAGTTCAGTTACCCAAGGGACAAATAATCAATCAATTTCCATTTTGGTGGTTTCTATTTCTTTTGTATCAATCTTTCTGCTTTCTCCAGTTACTAAGTAAATGGATGGTTTTCATACAACCACTTACAGTACCTAACTACACAACTGCTCCAAGTAATTGTCATTTGTTGTGAGAACTCTTGTGAAAAAGAGGCCTATAAATGAACTGTATGAAATAACTAAGAAAATGATTCCTCAGCTTTCCTCCTTCAGTTATACCTTGAACAGTGAGGATGGGGTGACGGTTACTTACCCAGCCATAATACTCGTAAAGCAAAATTTGTGAAGCTTTAAGACTGCAATACTCATGTTTCGGATAAGTTTTCTTTAAGTTTTTTTTTTTTTAACCTAGATGTCTTCTTGGGTCAGAAAAACATTGTTAAAGTCAAATTGAAAAAGTAATCTGTTGCTTACAACTGCTTATTTGCTCTTAGAAATAATGGATCACTGACAACTCTTATATTACTTTTGAGTCATGCACTCTTTGAAATACAACAGGCAGAACCAGTGCCTCTTGTTTTGATTTAAAGCAGCCTCCAACCTTTAGAGAGAGATTGGTTGTCCTTCTTGAACTAGTCTGTGTTGCTCAGCCCTGACACAATTCCCAATCTGTAAACTGCACTGTCACTGTGTAGACAAGATTTTTCAGAAGATGTTAAAGGAATTAAATGCCCTCTTCCTCCTTGCATTGAATTACACAGTTTTAGGTGCCTTATGCTTCTTTGGAAATAAATTGATGTTAATACTAAGTTCTGTAACATCATTTTGCATCCTTGAGATAAATGTGAATGTGAAGTTCACATCAGAACATAGGGTTTAATTTTTACCCCAGCTAGCATTTCGTTCTCAAAATTCCAGTATGATGGTCTTCCCTGTCCTTAGATTTTCAGTGTTTCCTAGCTCAGGTTTGTTATTCTTTTTCTTACAGAGCTGGAGCAATCTAGCTGAGGGCTGATCTACCTCAAACACCCATCTTGTCTTGTAGTTGGCTAAGAAAAACTTTTTGAACTGGCTGAAATTTAACATGTTGACTAAGACTTAGCAACTAACAGCACACAGAAGATCCCAGACAGACACTATTCTGAACAACTGGATCATGACTCTTCCTTCATTTTCCCATTGCCTTTGTTTTCAAGGGTCAGATATTCTGTGTCTAACCAGGATCTGATATGACAATTACATAAGGGTTTTTTTCCAAAGTCCATACTCCCCTTGTCCATAACCAGGCACTACTGCCTGGGTCACACATATGATTCACACCAGAATTTAAAATCATGTATTGTCTTCTAAAGTTCATATTCAAAAGAAGATTCTGTGTATTAAAACCCTTTCATATTGACTTTTTATTTCTTATTTCAGCCTTTCTTCTTTCAGTTAAGCATGACTTCTGTAGTTTTTCTAGTGAATATTTAAATGTCTTTAAAGACTTTGCTAATATGTACATAGAAGTCAAGTACCTTTGGGAAAAGTGTTTAAGCATATAAATGTCTCTCTCTCTCTTTTTAAATTTGACTGCAATCAGGCAACCTTCATATTGCTGACCTGCTTCCCTTTGTTCCTGGCACAGATCCTATTTGAGTCACAATGTCTAGCCCTGCAGATAATTGGTTTGTATATTTCTGGGCAGCTAATGAATTCTTCAAGATGACAAAAGTTTTAGACCTTTAAAAAAAGAAGCTTCAGGAATGTTTCCCAGCGTGCCTTTATGTGTTTGATAGTACCAGTATAAAATTCAAATAACTTGAGGCATTCTTTAGTTTGTTTGCTACAGTCAGAAAACCACAGCAATAAAACCAGGGATGAAAACAATCAGGACAGTTAAAAGATAGAATTACTGGGAAAGATTAAAAAGCCCAGTTTCTAACCAGGTTTCCTTTCTGGAGAGAAAAACAGAAAGAAATTAGCTATGATGAGAATAGAAGGAAAAGTGAAGAACCATATCCCAACATTCAAATAATTATTTGCATTTGAGCATACTGTATTGTGCACCTTTGCATCTCAGTAGTTTGCAGATGCTACTTATTAAAAAAAACCAACAAACTTGTAGCAAAAAGGATTCTCTGCTCATGGCAGTTTTGCAGAGCTCTATCAGCTTTAGTGCATCTGGGCCTGTTTACATTGTAAAGCATTTGCAGTAAGACTGATGCATTATGTCTCTCCAAGATAGCACGGCAAAAACTTTAGCTTCAGGATTTGGCATGAGCACACAACACAATTACTGATGCTCAGCTTTCAGCAATTAAAGCCACACTCCTGCCTCCAGCAAATACTATGATGTACCCTGCTGTTTTTCCTTATACATTAGTGTTAATTAGCAACCTTACCCTTCAGCTGTCTTCTTCAGAAGCCAGAAGCAGGATAGGTGAAGTACTTCAATGTTGCTTTTTTTCTCTCCCTGGTTAGCAAAAATGTAGGGCTTTACTGCAAACTCTGAATGAATACTCATCATCTTTGTTTTGCATCTTTCACTTATCCTTAGGTGTAAAAAGTCCCATATCAGTTCCAAAAGTGTTATAAACTTTTCTGGCTGCCTAACTTTGTAATTTTCTCAATTGCTTTTAGATTGGCTGTTTTTTTGGGTTTTCTTGAGAGAAGTGAAACAAAGTATGTTGTTTAACTGTCCAAATATTTAGCTTCAAACTGCTGTGAGACAGTTCTGCAAAATTTCTTTGTTGTGCTTGAGCTGAGCTGCCTGGGAAGAGGTTGTTCTTCCCCAGCTGGGGCAGGAACATCAAGTAACAGGATGCACCTGTGGCACCCCAGCTGGGGCAGGAACACCTCATAATGGGATGCACCTGGGGTGCCCGGGAGACCTGGGACTGATGGGAGCAGGAGCTTCACACACACGGGAAGGTCACACGTGAGGTGTTCTTGCAGGGAGCTGCTGAGAAACAAGGAAGGTAGGCAACAATTCCACAAAATATAACAAAATATCTGCTTTGGGGAATATTATGATGCAGGGGCTTTGTTTAGATTGAAAGGGTTTAGAACGTGTATTTCTTCAGGAAAATGGTGGGCACAATGAGTGCAAGAAAGCTGATAGCAGCTTTGGTGACCAAGGAAAAACTGAGAAAGGAAAATAGTGTTTCTTGTGTGGTAAGGTAGCACTGGTAATTGCACAGATATCCATTAATTGGTTGCAATGTTTGTGTTCATTTTCAGGTTTCATTGTTGCCATAATATATGAGAAATAACAGTGGTTTCTCACTCCATTAGCTGGAAAAATGTGAGAAATAAAAGCAAGGTGCCTGAAAGGGAAATATCCTCTTTTAACTTGTTTTCTAGAACCTTCTGTTACTGATTCAGTTTTATACTTTATATTTGTCTTAAGGATATGTCTCCTTTTTTTGGTAAGGTTTGTTGTTTGTAATGTCTTATTAACACCATCCTGCTGCATTTTATTCTTGTTTCTTGAATTGTTCAAACTGTGATACTTTTGACTAAAAAGTGCTTTATCAGCCTCACCCAGATCACAGATTTTTTTTTTTTTCTTAAAATAGTTGGTGCTTTTGGTGCTTGAGGCTCTGGCAGCAGCTTTTTGAGTCACTAACACAGGGTGTGAGCTCAGCTTCCAAGGGAGCAGCCGCAAAAGCCACTCTGGAAGTGTAACAGCCGTAAGAGAATGAGAAATATTGGCCAGGGCCATAGAAACATGGCAGACTGCTAATAAGTAAGGAGAACACTTAGAGACAGGGTTGAGATTCGAAATGTCTTAGCAGCCAGGACATAAAGACCCTTTCCTGATTAGCTGGCAGAAGGCACCTGAGCTCTGCCCAGCTCCAGGTGTGCAGCCTCAGGTGTGGGTGGAGTAGCTGAGGGGAGCGGAGTTAGTGTTGTGTGAATTACTGCTGCATTCATTGAGCTGGGGAACTGCGCTGTGCTTGTAGCCCATGCTAATTATGAAAACATGCATGCAAGTTTAAGGAGTTTCAGCAAGCTTTACTTTAATTCTGTGCAAGTTTCATAAAGATTTAAATCAAATGCAATTTATTTGACAATTACATGCAGAAAACAAGCTTTATTGCAAGTGATAGTAATGGAGGTCTTTCCCAGCTGCTGTTAGCGGTGAGATTTGCTTCACCTGGTTTATATTAGAGTCCTAATTTTTTGATAATTATGGTCGTTTTCTGCATTTGGTGGGGGATGCTTGAGTTATACCAATATTTTTAGTTACATGTCTTATAGATTGGTCAGCCTCCAGAAGTGAATACCTACTGACTGCAGAGGTAGCCAAGATGAAGATCTCTGATTAGATATTAACTTTTAGACACCTCAAGTCAGATACCCATTGCAAGGGACAGGCATCACTGGTGTATCTTAAAATAGTTGTAAATAATATTGCTCTTCTGGAATACCTTTTCCTGCTTATTCATCTGAAGAAACCCAAATGGGTGGAATAGCTTCTCAAAAGATTAAGGCTCTGTAGGATGTCCACAATTTCTGTGTGAGCACAGAAGAAGAAACAGCTTTCAAATGATAGGTAAGGAAAGCCGTTAAAATGAGTTTTTATAGGAGCTGTGACTGGTTACATTTTAGAATAACTCTGAAAGTGTTGATCCAAATATAAAGGTCTACAGAAATGAACTTTAAGTTATACTATTTATTCCTATGAAGAAAGTGCTACATACCACACTCTGTACTGTTATCCCATTCCCAGCATTTTCAGAGGTAGAATGAACTGCAAAGAACATATTTCCAAGTAGTGTTCTGATTAAAAAGGGGACATGGTGTATTGCTGCTAGAAGAGAGAGTTCATTTAAATATTAATCTGAAGTGCAGTTGTTCTTTAAAGCTTCTAGCTGCTCTTTGAAGCCCAGGAGTAACAGTTTTCTACAGGTTTATATGAGGAGAAGTGTGTGCACTCAGCTTCCAGGGAGGCTGACATAAGCATTTGTTGATGGGACAGTGGCACCAGAGTATCTATACAGAGTTCACTTCAAATATGCTTATAATCAGCAATAGTCATTTAAATAATACGGGATTTTTATATCCCTACTGTGTCAGGGATATAAAATAAGTCATGATTCAATGCATTTCCCCCTCCTGTAATAGCAAAATGAAAATGTATTAAGTGAATTCTAAAGAGAGTTTTGATGTTGGTGTGTGTTGTGAACTGCTTGTCAAAGTGCATTTTAGACTTTTAGAGTGGATGTTTTAAGTGTTCAGATGAATGCAGTTCAGTATTTACAGTCAATGCAGGCCACTAAAAGTAAGGACCATACCATGGAAAGAAAAGGTGACTTTTATGCCTCTAAAAGAAAGGTCAAAAATGGGTAGCAACAGTCAATATGCTGCATCATGCTGAATGAAGTGTGACCCGTTCCTTCTAGAACAAAGCTTGCAAGGAACTAGAGTCAACTTCTGTGTGAGTTAAACTTTGCTTGTAATGGCAAACTATTACATGCTCTGTTGGTGTAGAAAATGGCATTTTCCTTTGAGCTGTGTTACTTTTAAAACTATTTGAATAATGGTACACTTATACATCCAAATCAATTTATTAGAATAAGTCCATGCTCTTGAAACAAAGTTGACTTGTTTAAACATGTTTAATTGTGATTGAATTTTATTCTTCCATTTAATGAACACTGTTCAGTCATACTGTTCAATTGCTAAATTAATTAACATGTGCACATGTCAATCAAAATCAAAGGAAAAAGTGACAAAGAATTTGCCTGGCAAACAAAATAGGCCTATTATATGAAATGAAAGTAAATGGAAAATTAGAATGAAGGGTGTTTACCTACAGTAAACAGGCGTTATTGTTCTGTTTTTTTATATGTTCCAATTATTTTTTAAAGAAATCATGCTTGTAGAATTTGTTAAATATTGCATAAAACTTTTATACTTATATTGACTGCCACTCTGACTGATAATATGTGCAACATTCCACATCATCTATGTACTAATTGCTGTTATAGTAGGGACATATTTCTCTATTGAAAGGTGACATTCTAATTTTGAAGGGATGAGGTTTATTCTTAAGTATTATATAATAGTATTCACTTATGTATCTTTTGGGATAGGAAAGGCGAGGAGTATCTCAGTTTCCCTCATAAGTAAGTTAATGAGCATTTTCATCTGACTCTGCTGAATGTTTTTTCAATCTTCTTAATTTAATTTGCTATTTCATGTAATTAAAAAAAACCACAACTCAAATGAGTCCTTTATGAATACACTGCTGTGAGTTCAAAAAGTAACACTCGGATCATTGCATTGTGTTACTTTGTTCAGGCTGAAATTTTTTCCTCTGTAAATAATTGTATAGAAGACAAGCAAGACAGTTTGGTTTGAAGAACCTACAAAAGAAGAGGACAAATAAAAATTCCCGGCATTTTGCAAAACAACTTAGGTAATTTACCTTTATCACAATTGGTTTCTGCAAGCAAATAGTAAAGGAGGCATTAAAATGACTGTTCTGAGCAGCACTAACTGCAGGACAGATGTAGGGAGAGTTGTAGAGATGATATAATGCCACTAACGTGACTGAAGCAGTTGAGTGACTGACATTGTCAGTCGTGGTGCCCTGTGTCCCTTCATTAGCACTGTTTGCAAGGCTGCAACAGAGCCATTACACTGTAAATTAGAGTATTCCATGAAATGCTCCATGTACCCTTTATAATGTCATTGGCAATAACCCATACAATTTATATACTACATATGGTTTAATATCACACATCATTCTAGTGAGACATTACACTCTAAAATACTCTAAAGTAAATTAAGTTTACAAATTAAGAAGATTGAAGTAAAGAACCAGAGAGTATGATGATCACTTGCTATCCAGAAGCCCTTAATGGAGAGATTGCACATGCTTTCTATTTTCCAGAGGAGTGAAACTTCCTGCATGCTCACAAGGGTTTAAAATGAGCTGTAGTGTGTGGTGAAGATTTGTTAATGGATCCTGTTCTGATTTGGGGCCATACTGTCCTGTCACTGCAGCTCTCGTGCAGCAGGGCAGCTCTTGAGCTCTCCTGTTGTCACATGTGGATTGTGTAGGCACCCCTGTAGTACCCTGTGTGCACAAGCTCCCTGTGCAGCCCTGTTCTGCACAGGCTTCACCAGGGATTATGTTTTAAGGGTAATTTAACTTCAGCATCAATCTTGTCCCTAGCTGCCCTTAGTCATGCTAAATCAAACACATAATTGTTAGTACGGATCACCCACTGTGGTGCCTATTATGCTACTATAAAGTCATTCTCCTTTACTAACAAGAGGTCCTGAACAGGTCTGCAAGGAAAAGTGATGGTCAGTGGTAGTTAGGAATTGTCTAACTACACTTTTCTTTTGCTCTGTATTTGGAAAATATGATCCAGAGGTCGTCATAATTCCTGTTAATGGGTAATTGTAGCCTGGTGTGTGATCAACAAAACACAAAGAAAAATAAACAAAGAAACATATTAATATTTCTGAATGTTAGAAACATAATATAAACAATATTTACTTTATGGCCTTATTGAGTGTTACTTGGCTGTTGAAGACAGCCAAACGAGCAAATGGAATGGGGACTTCCCACAGGAAGTGCTCATGGAATTAATACAGGTGATGAGCTAAAGTCAGGGTCAGCTGGGAATGATGCTGGAGGTGCTCCTTGTTCTATACAGATGCCATTTTTCCATTATATACCACGAAGCCACTTTGGGTGGAGTGTGCAAAATTGGTGAACTTGTGCTTCTGACAGTTTATACAGCAACCTAGTGCCCAAAGGTTCTTTTTCTATGCAGTGTCTTTTACCTAGTTTCAAAATGCACTTTTCCTTGTAATCCTAGTGAGTGAGTAAGTTGCCTAAAGAAGGTGAGAACTGAGAAGTACTCAAAGAGTACTTGAAGAATAAAGTTAGGCTTTGGGTATGTGCCATGTGGGTTTTGGTTGGGGGAAAAGAGGTCTGAAGTTAGAAGTCTGAAAATGCAAGCAGTTCAGTTTTAGGCCAAAGGTGCTGCAGTCAAATCAAAAGCTAAGTTTTTAGCAGATTCTGTGAGGAGAAGTGGCCTTTTAATATTGATTTATTTGATCTTGTGAATTTGATTTGTCCTATTGAAAATGAGCAGGAATACTCAAGTGTATTACTCTCAAATCTGATTGGATCTGTGTGATACCAAGGTTGCACTTTCTGAAAGAAAGGAATTTCACTTGAGCACAAGTACAAATTTGAAAGAGAATACACTGAAATGAGGGAATTTTCTTCCTAATTATTCAAAAAACAGCATGAGAAAAAAATCATCTTATAGCCATCTACAACTCCCCAGGAACCAAAAAGTAAAAATCACATCAGTTCCTTTAAACAAATGACAGCTCAAATATTGCCATGGAAAAACGTGCATACACAACCTAGTCACAGTTCTTTAGACCTGCTGCTTTTAACATAGCAGACATTATTAATGAAGTAATTTTGTGTTCATAAAAATGTCTTCAGCATTTCTGTAGTTCTTAATTTGATTTCAGCAACTCTGCCATGCAAATAAGCAACACCAAGTTTGGAACAGAAACCATGACAAAAAATATTTGCTTCTTTGTTAAGAGCACATGGCTAAGGCCCTTAAATATGGCTTTGAGACTTAATTTCTAAATACACCTAATAGTGGGGGTCGCCCCACAACGTAAAATGTGAATTTTCAGGATATTTCAACAACATAAATAGTTCACAATGGATCTTGGAAGCCACAGCTGAAGGGAGGAAATGAGCATATGGGATTTCAATGAAAATGTATAAAAATAATATTCAGTAAGTACTTAGAAACTGATAACTATCTACCAATTATTAGGGGAAATGAAGTTCCTCTTGACATAAAATAAGAATTGTATATGTGCTTAGCAAGGTTACAGCTCTATTAAGTAACTTCTGGTTCTGCTTAGGACTAAAGTTCAGTTAATGTCAAACTCATTTGGTGACATAAAGACATTGGATCCTCAACTTTTTGAAGCACATCAGCATTCAGTATAATTCTCAGTTTAAAACAGTGTGATGCTAACCAGTATAGCATGTACACAAGTTATTTAGAAAAAAAAATTCTTCTGTCTTCTCTTAAAAAGGATGGACCAAAATACAAAATAATCAGATACACAACTTGAATGTTGGAAAGTTCTGATCCAGTTCTCTATTTAGTGCTGCACAAAATAAAGCAGCCCAATTTCGTACTTTGTAAAAAGAAATGGGCTGGGTAATGAAAGCAAAATGACTAAATCAGCAAGGTATCCCACTGGGGCTATATTCCATTTTTTTCTGCACTGTGCCATGTAGACCTATATTCTGTGCTTGGGTTAATATTCAGTGCTGGAACTGTGTTCCAGAAATGATTGCTGAGGTAACATTACTTCTGTGTCTATTACTTCTGTCAGAACACATATAGATGTAGATTGATTTGAATTTATGAAGTGTATTACTATTTATTCCTCCTAATAGCAAAATAGATATTTGCAATAAATAGGAGATGACGTTCATTCCCTCTGTGCTTTTATGAGAGTAAAAGAAGTTTAAAAGGTGCTGGCTAGTCTGTAAATTAAGAAGACAAAAAGCTGTGCTATTGAACACAAAAGGATCCCTTCAGTCTCTACCACATCTCAAGTCCTACAACCAAGAACTAAAGAAGTCTGGTTGGTCCAGCAGACCTTAATTGATGCCATTGTGCTTGCTTGGTGCTGCATCAGGTCACTATAGAACAAGAATAACTTTTCATAACATTTTACCACTTTCCAAATGTCAATATGAAGAAACTCCATTTTCTGGCTTAGTAGATAACATCTGAATCGTGGTTCTATTAATAGAAATGTTATTCACAGTAGTTGCTTATTAAGTTCCATGTGTATCCAGCCAGACCCACGAACTTATGCAGTATCAGAACTTGATAGGATAACCATATGTCCACAACATGGTATGAATGGAAGACAGTCCCTATGGAAGCTTACATTATTTTCATTGATGTTTTATCACCAACTAACATTCGTTCTATTATCCTTTTGAAATAATATTTATTTACACATTGCAGTTCTGTAAAGAATATAATAATCCTCCTTTATTATCTAACAACTTCATTGTCAGACCTGCAAAAACAGCACTGCTAAAGTTACATTCCTTGCTTGGAAGGCAGGGTATTTTCATTTGTGCCAAATGAGTCAAGTCTGGAAACTTTTATTTCTTTGTAATTTAAAATAAATTTTTTGTAATTTTGTTCATTCTGGTGTTCCAGAATATAAATCTATCATTGTGTATGTGAGAGATTTCTTCACTCCCCTCTGTATTCCAACACTTGAATGCTTCCTCTGTGCCACCACTATCAGTTCTTGCCCTCTGGCAACAAGATCAAAAGGCAAGTGGAATAAAAGGGAATAGCATAAAAATAAAGAATACAAAAGAAAGATGAACTGGGAAAAGAGCAGAAGAAATGATTGAAGAAAGGGAAAATAAGAGAGATGACAGATGTAAAGCTGATATATAACAAGGTTATGAATGTTTTAATGCAACTTTTATAGAGACAACCAAATGAGTTTATTTCAGCTTACTTGAAATTCTGTGTGCGTTTATTGATTCAGCAGTGTGAAAGTAGTCAAATGCTCATTATCTGTCAATAAAGATCACAGTCACTGTGCAGGAAAGTCACAGACCAGTTTTTCGAGGAAGAATGTACTAATCTACCACTGAGAAGCAGAGGTTTCAAGGAGCCTCTCTCTAACCATCTGGCTGTCTTGGAACACAAATATTTGAGATGAATGGGTTCTGTGGAGAAAGAGACAGCCTGGAAAGGATATTAGAAGTAGTTTGCTAATGTCAAGTGCTGCAGTGACTGTGACACTGCAACTTCCCCAGAGGGAGCAAAAAGGGAGGGTTCAGGCGCATCTCCGACCCAGGGAGGTGAATCCCCTCCCTGTAGAGATGTGGTGTGTGTTCAGAACAGAGCCAAGCTCAGTGTCAGATCCAGTGCCT
This sequence comes from Corvus kubaryi, assembly GCF_017639235.1. Lineage (NCBI taxonomy): Eukaryota > Metazoa > Chordata > Aves > Passeriformes > Corvidae > Corvus > Corvus kubaryi. The sequence continues at coordinate 2,367,024 of NW_024581136.1, read as the reverse complement.
GCTTTGGGAGACGGTGTTTCTCAAAGCCTGAGACAAGGAAAGAGCTGTCTAAAAGAGCTAAGAAAACTTAAAGCAGTGCAGCAACCACTCCTGATAGTGTCGCTGTGTATTCAGAGCTCTCCTGTTTTACCAGACTGCGTTCTTTGTGTGATAGTCAGCGGATTCTGTTCTGTACCATGCTAGTGAGCATGCACAATGATATTCGTGTGAAAGGAGGGATGGTGCACAGTCCACAGGAGGGAGCAGTCACTCCTTCAACCTGTGCCTGATCCAACGGAAGACTGGGATCCTCTCGGGGGATATAGTCTGAATGCAAACTCTGCACTGTGTGAGACCTGTATTTAAGCTTTTTGCAAATTTATTTTCTACATGGTTTTTCAAGGATCAGTCACAGCCTAACCCTGTGGAGAGACATGAACTAACAGTTTTTGTCTTATGAATATCACTCAAGGAGTTTGGGAGACCTTATTAGCCGTGCTTATATCCGTATTTTCTATGTCCTGCTGTTCAGCAGTTCAGCCTCAGCTCTGTTCTGCTGTTGAGACTGCCTAGAGATAAATTTCTTTTGCTAGAGAGGTGGCTCAGGTAAACCCAGTAGCAAACTCCTGAAGGATGAGTAGAATTACTGGCAACAGCAGAGATAAAACAGCACGACTTGGTTGTTTTTCTAATTTTCATGTGGAACATAGATTTGAGATTTAGGTGGTCACTGTTGGCTTCTTAATAGAAGTGGGCATTGTAGTGCTTTCTACTGTTAATTCTGGCTGATGTTTAGGGAACATTTTTTTCTCACTGTGCTCAAGAGGAGAAAAGCAATTAAATAATTATGGTCTTTGAGATCATAATGTGCACAGAGAAATCTGTGTGTTGAAACTTGAATAACTTTCACTTTCGATCCTACAAAATAAGAAAGACTTTGTTTTCCAGCCCCATTTTAAAACCAAAACAAGAACAATTGTGTTTGTAACAGTATTACACCAGCATTTGAATATAAGGTGTAAAGACAAGGTGATGTACAAGTTTGCAAGAAACTTGATAACCCTGCTGGCTAATAATCCTGCCTAGGAAAGGGGACTAAGTTAAAGTTTTGAGGCTCATTTTAAACTGGTCTTGCACACAGCAAGAAAAGAAGTGCAGGGTTTGAAAGTTCATTAACTGCGCCTGTAAAGTTAGTATTTCATAATGCAGAAAACAATTAATTTGTATTGATCTGCAAATGTATATTTATTAAAAGTGTGTGCTTTTTGATGTACATGTCCACAGGGGCTTCCTCTGGCAAGTGCAATAAGTTGTGCAGTGGACACTACAGTCATTTTTCTTTTTAAAGTAACATATTATGAGTTTCCTACAACAAAGGCTTTTTTTTTTAACTTATGTTTCTGTCTCTTCAGTAGCGTGCTGCCTTACACAGTGCATGCCTTGCATCTGTTGTGAAATGACAGCTCTTAATTGTTTTCTCACTTATTTGGACTCTTAGATTTAGCTTGGTGGGGTTTTTTTGTTTATTGTATTGGTTTTGCATGGCCTGATTTTGGGAGTGCGGGGTCCACGGAGGGGGCTTCTGTGGGAAGCACGGTGCAGCAGGGCAGCGGCTCCTCTCCTTGAGCAGCAAGAGAAATCACGGGTGATGAACTGACCATAACGCCCATTCCCTGTCTTTCCCCACTGTCGGTGGGAGGGATGGGGGGGTAAGGGTGTTTTTAAGGGCTTATTCTAATTCTCATTATCCTGCTCTGACTTTGCTGGTAATAAATTCACTTTATATCTCTAAGTCGGGCCTGGTTTTGCCCTTGATGATAATTGATGAGTGTTTTCTCCCAGTCCTTATCTCAACCCATGAACCCTTCATTATATTTTGTCTCCTCTGTCTAGTTTCAGAGGAGGGTGAGAAAGAAGCTTTTGTGGGTTCCTGACATCCAGCCAGCATCAGGCCACAACACTTAAGTAGAAGGGGAAAAATTCCTTTGGCTGTGCAATCAGAACCCATCAATAACTTCAAACATTGCAAGAACATGTCATTCTCTCCTCCCTCTCGACCACCACTTTCTCTCTGCTCTAAGGCTATGATTCCCTCTGCGTCTGTAGCCATTTTGTAGTGTTTTGTGGGAAGTAAATCCAGTCCCACAGGCAGGAGCAAATCCAACGGTTTCATTGGCAGAGCTCCAGTAAGCCTGTACTACATTATGCAGCAGCTGTTGCAGCATTACTGACTTCTACCCAGATACCCTCCTGAGCTGTATCTTCATTACCTTAAAACAGTGCTATGTGCGCTGCCTGTCACTATCTTCTGGTAAAAAATAAAATACACAAGAGCAACTACAGAGAGATATTGCCCTACTTCAGACCTGGAGTCCATCCACCTCTTCAGAGGTAGAGCAGTATTTGAGGGGAAAGCAGAAGTTTTGTCCAACTTTTACCCCTATCACCTTGAAAAGAGGGAACTGATAATTACAGCAAACCAAAGTTGTTGCCCCTTCCTCTGTAGTGTCACCTGTGTTTGGATTGCACTGACAAGAGGTTGCTGTAGTTTCCTCCGCCAGGGACAGTGGTTCAGGGCACTCAGACTCTGATGTAACTTGCTGATTTTTAGAAAGGTAGAAAAGGGCTTGTTTCTCATTTTTAAATTTACTGTGTTTATAATGTCACAATGTTGCATAGATTTTTGGCAGCTCTATCCCCATAGGTAACATGGGTAAATATTTACAGAAGTACCAATAGGAACACCAATATGAATCCTCAAGAGGAGTCAATATCCTGTGAAGTGTATGACTTCTGGTATAGCAGAGTCTCTTGGGATGTTTTGAAGTATTATAACCATCTCAAAACCTGGCTGTTTTGTTCTGATGGTTCTTAGTTGTCTTTGGGAACAGGCCATGTTCACCAACATCGCATTTTACCAATGGCAGTGCAAATCGTGCCACTCCTTCTCTGAACTGACACATTTCAAAAATATCTAATGTTACTTCTGTGTTTATTTTCCACATAGCTTGGCACATCACAGTCTATTTACTGACTGATCATTCCTTTTCCACTCAAGATTTCTTTAGAAAAAATAAGAGAAGCAGTTTTGAGATCTTGCTCTTTGCAACTTGAACTTTTGTTTTATTAGATAACATGGAAGCTCAAGCTGGTGTGGCAAATGAAAGTTCATTATTTTCTTTCTTTACACACTTTTACACAGAAATAGGCCATAATTTTTTGTTAGTCCATATGGCTTTAAAGCAAAACTGTGTAGGGTTTTGTCAAGATAGATGTAGCTCTTGGGAGAGATGTGTAGCCCAAAGTTTCCCTTACATCTATTAAAAGACAGAGGTTTTTCAAGACTTCTTGGTAACCCATAAAGGAGGTTTTTTGTTGTTCCCCCCCCGCCCCTCTAATCTGGTTTGCCAGTTCAGCAAATCGATGTGCAGAGCACACTACTTCTCGCCAGTTTTATACTCCAGTTACATCTGTATCCAGATACATCTGCTGTGTTGCCTACAGTCACATCATTAAGTAGAGTTTGGGTACTTGATGGCCAGCACAGGGTAATTAACACTGTATCCTAGGAAGGCAGCTTGATTTGTTACTTGCTACCAGTTTTACTTAGAGCCGCAAAACCTGGCTCTGTCACCTTAATGCATTAATCTGTTACACACTGGCTAATAAGAAGCTGAACCCAATTTCCAGAACTGGTGAACTTTTGCTACTTCAGTTGAGGTAATTTACGTCTAAGGCTCTTAGTGTCTGTGAACAAATTAGTATTCAGGTTTTTAACCTTGCTTTGAGGAGGTCTTTAGGAGTTAGATTGAACAGTCAGACCAATGTCTCGGTGTGAGGACCAGAAGCGCTTGCAGAGCGCTCCTGGAGGTGCTGTCATCATTATGGCTCACCCTTCAAAGCAGTATCTGATGACTGGGAGGGAAATGACAGAACCTGAAGTTACTTGGTGTGAACAGTGCAAGTGGCAGCAGAGATGCTTAAGCAGCACAGAACACAGCCAGTGAAAAATATGAGGTAGCACTTATTGCAATTTAAATACATTTTATGTAAGTCCTAGTATAGCATTTAGACTGCTCTTGAGAAGATAGATCAGTCTCAGGAGAGTCACAAAAAATGTTTGGGTCGCAGAAATTCTAATTATGGAAGATCATACTATTCCCCTCTGGACTCCATCTAGAAGTAAAACCTTTTCATTATGTGGTTATCTCACTGGTATTCCATCGCCTTTACAGTTTGGGGTGAACATTTTGGTGGCTCCTAATGGAATCAGGATTTCAGCTCTGCATTAGGTGGCGAAAACAAGTTCAGATACAGAGACATTGACCTGTTAACAGGATAAAACCAGGAAGAGTTCACATTAGTGTTTTAGCCAACTAGTGTAAGAGGCTAGAGACAGAGAGATGGAGCTGGGTTTAGTCAGTTTATGCCTCAGATAACTGACAGATGCTACATCCTGGACTGGGTTTCCTGCACTTTCCATCACAGCAGTGGTCATGAAGACAGTTCATCCATTGTCACTTTATGTTCAAGAGTGCTCTGAGGGCTGTTCCAGGAGGTGCATGACTGAGGTGTATTTTCTCATCTGGAAAAAAACCAGATGATAAGGTGATAAGTATTGCCCTGAATTATTAATTAAAATTAATAGACTTTTTCAATGATCTTACTATGTGATACCAGTAAGATTACATAAAATATTTTTTTTCCAATTTTCTAAAATAAAAAACCCAAGACAGATTCTTCTCAATAGAAATGATTATTCTTCCCATCTGTGCTCTAGGAAACCGTATGATCTGCCTATGGGACAGCCTGCATTAGCAGAGAAAAGTAAAAGTTATGCAGGGACCAAACCCAAAGCTGTACTTTGAAAAAATGCTATAAGCTTTGGCATGTTCTGGAAAGTTTCAGCAAATGTTGAAAAAAGTCCAACAAGCTGAAACTCCACAAAAGCACAAACATAAAAAGCAGTTTGCCAACTGCAAAAATTCTGGCTCCTTTCCTCTCCCCGTATTTACCACAGCCTCATTAAGCACATGAATTGGATGACTCCAAGAGCTCTTTTTCTGTAGGGCAGTCTGGCACAAATTTGCAACTTGTTCCAGGAACTCCCAATGAACCTCTATCAGAAATAAATAATTATATTGAATAAGCAAACAGAAAGTTACCAAGAAATAACTGTACATGTGTCAGGACAGTTGTTGCAACCTACTTGCTTGTCAGAAGATTGGGCACTTTTTTCGGTGCTGAAAATTAATATAGTTACTTCCCATTTTCCTCTTTACCTCTGTGTGAAGTGGTGATTATGAGAGAACTGTGGCTAAAGGGAGTACTTTGGTAAATGTAGAGAATACTGTGATACACTTAGGAATGAATAAAAGAGGTTTTCAACGCTTCAATTCCTTTCAGATTCTCTGTCATCTGCTAACAAATAGGTATCCTGGCTTGGTCAGTTTTGAGAGTGTTCCCCTCCTCCTTTCTCTTGCTCTGCTCATTGCTCCTTCTAACTCCCATCTAGAGGCACTTCCTGTCTGGCTCAAGACCCCTCCTTACCATCTTTTGCGTTGTCTGCAAAACACTTGTGTATTTGTCCTGTACTACAGAGGTGCTGACAGTGGATGCACAGTAAAGAGAGGAGCTGTAAAATCATACCAGATGTAAATGGTGCAAGAAGTGAAGACAAGGCGTAATGACTATTTGAGTTATGTTCCACAGAAAGAGTGAACATTCTTTAATAAATCTATTTTCCCAGTTATTCTCAGCTTATATCTTTCCTTACGCCATAGAAAGTGAGGTATTGAGCCTTGGTTTAAAGGTAAAATAGGAACTGAAGGCATTGAACTGCCTGTGTTCAATTTAATATCTCTAAATGCAGATGTACTGAATCAAGTAGCTGCTGTCTAGAGAGCCATGATGTTTTATGCTACCTTTTTGGCCTTTATCTTACACAGAAAGAATGGTCTTTTTCTAAAATAATAAATGAGCAACTGCTGTGGTGAGTAGAATGAATAAACATCCATGCATTTAACAATGCAAGAAATTGTGTGCTTGTCTTATACAACTGTGTTAATATTATACACTTTAGAGAGAATGGAGATAGAATGATAGAGTTGTTAATGTGCTTAAAGGTGAAAAGGCAAAATAATTTATTCAATGGAAAGGAAGGGCAAAGATAATACTCCAGAAATATCAAAGATGTTTTTTTTAATAAGAAATCTGTTTAAAAATATCAGCAATCTAAAGACTAGATCACAAATAATGTGTCTATACTCATGTATCTTCAGGTTCATAAAAAATACATACATTTAGTATTTATGGTTTTGTGTTGGTTTTTCTTTTTGTTGTTTGGTTTCTTTTTCTTTATATCAAGGTGTCTCTGCTGTCTTAATATAAACTTTACTGCTCTGTAAAAGAAATTCAGTCAGTACTATGGACAGATTCCATTGTGAGTCATTTGAAAGAGGGAAAGATCCTAAACCCAGGAAGAGGCAAAGTTGTGACTCTTCCTAGAGACATTTTGGTATTGCAAAGTGGAGGATGACAGCGTTTTAGCCATTTAGCTGAAATGGATTTAGTTGTAGCTGAAATAGGTTAGCTGTGCTTTGCATCCCATTGTCCTTACAGGTTTGGCTGGATGAATGGATTCACCTGGTACCAGTTACAGTGTTCAGAATCAACTGCAATGCTGGGGTGAAACTTCATTTCAACACAGAGTTCCTGTTGTGAGGCGTAATCATTTTTATTATACTTTGAAACTTAATTTTAGATTTTTTGTTGTTGTTGTTTGGCTGGTTGGCCATTCTTGTCTGTTACCTGCAGTTTAGAGAACCTGAGACAGAAGAGAACAACCTAAATAGCCCTGGCAGCAAATGAAATTACAGCCTGCTGGAAAGGTCAAAGCAGTGCTGCTCACAATGGTAATCTACAGAATACATGAGGCATTCCATTTCAAATACATCATTCCTCTGTCAGAAATTGCAAAAGAGCACAGCAAATGACAGGAAATGAATCCATAACTATTGGAATGAAGTTGGGAAGAACTTAGACTTAACATGTTCCAGGTAAAAAATAGCCATTTGTACATTACTCTCAACAGTTGCACTTGAATTACAGGGAGAGCTGGTTCCCCACCTGCTCTTCTCTTCAGTGTAACAGCCTTTCTCCCATTTTGCAGTGAATACTGGGGTAATCACAGAGTATGCGTGCAGCAAGAGTATTTTAAAATAAGTATAAATTGTTCCAAAAGCATAGGTAGTGTTCACGGTGGAACTTGATCAGTTGGGGCAAATGGTAAACTGTTTGTTGCTACAAAGAAAAGAGGACAACCTGATCTCTGCTGCCAGGGCTGATGGATGGAAGCAGATCCCACAGACCAGGCTGTGATACTGACTGATCCTGTCATTTCAGTGGGCTCTCTGTCCCATGTGACATTTGGTGTTCGTGTTATTTTCCTTTGCAGCTCATATTTCCTTGGCTGGTGGAAGCATATGAGGTGTAAAATGTCATTTGCTTTTGGGGATAATTAGCTGCTACAAAGAGGAAGCAATCAGGTCAGGGGAATAGCATGAGCCAAATTGTCACAGGGAGAGAGATAAGAAGCAATGCTGAGTGGTTCTGTCAGAAGCCATGATGCTTTTACAGTATGCACAATTTCCTGAGACAGTGAGCAGAAAGATGTTGGCCAGTAGGGACTACTAACTTTTAAAATATATAGTGAGAACTCTGTGCAAGGTGAATTCTCCCTCCAGTGCTGTGGAAGGCAGGAGGACAGAGTGCTTCAAGCAGGAGTAATTGGCAATCCCTGGTGCTTAAAATGAAGTGGTGCCTTTGAAGCCAAGCACACCAAAGAATATCTTTGAATTTAATTCATCTCATCAGTCTCAACTGCAGCTGTCAAAATTTTGCTGTCAATGGGAATATGATTTTCAGTTTACTTAGTAGTGATGGAAAGAAGGCAATGATAGGTTGTGTTTTGTCATCCTCATTGTTGTTTGCTGATTCCTTATTTGGGAAGCAATTTCTTCCATGGGGTACAGGCTTGTGCAGAGAGAGTTAAGTGTCCTGGTGTTGCTTGTCCTCAGTGCATGATGGAGCAATGCTGGACATGTTCAGCACCCAAAGAACTGACTTTTAAAGCAGGCACCTGGAGGTTGATAGGACATGGCAGCTGCTAGGCCACAATGCCTTTCTCAGGGAAACACTTCCAGGTTGTTTCTTTCCCTTATAAAAACTTCCTCTTTATCTGTTCTGCATTAAAACTTCAAGAGTGCTGGAAAGCCAAACCCTTTCTGCTGAGGGATTTCTAGTTTAATCCCTGTCTTTACATGATGTATGTGCATTTATTAACTTGTGAGATAACTTTTATATCCAAATGATTTGTGCCTGGGTTTGCTCTGTGATTTACTGTTTGATTTTGGCTTCTAAATACTATTTCTTGGAGTTACAGCTGAATGGCATAACTTCCAAAGATGCATTCTGCATAGCAATCCACATTGGTTTTGTTTTACTTTTCAGTGTTAAAAGTGGTTTACAAAGATGTAATTTTAGATGTAGGTGACTTCATCAAACTTGCCTTGCTTTTGCTTCTGGGTAAAGTCTCCTTGTCCATTCTGCAATTACTCAACCACAGAGGAGGAACTGACCCCATATTTTTGTATTAAACTGAGAACAAAAGGATCACAATCCAGATAAAGTTGTTCAAGGCATCTCCCATTTCATTCAGTTTGACTTCTTACTAAAAGTAATGACAGTATGTACACAACACTGTTAATTTTCAGATGCTTATTTTACTTAAAAATAACTTCAGTTTATTGCTTTAAAAAATAGAATAATGTTTCTCCAATCAATATTTGGGAGTCAGGTGTGCTTATTAGCCTTTAAGTAACTTTTTCTAATTAAGAACAGGATGGACAGTACATAACACTGTTGCAGGCTTTTTGAAGGAGAGGAAAATGATAAGGAGCTGTGGATTCAGGGCCCTTGACAATAAGGGAATTCTCATGGCTTAATTCCTAAAGAAGGAATATGCGGTAAAGTCCATGGCATTTTTTTCTACTGCCTCTAAAAAGAAGATTCTTAAAAGACAGACATTCAGTGCTGCTTCTTGAGAAAGAAGATATTGATCCTGGAGATATTTCCATTATCTCTTCATTGTCATGAAAAAATTACCAGGTCTGCATGGCCACTTTGGTTCCAGCTGGCTATATAATAAGCACCCCCCTTGGAACAGTTGGATTTACTCCAGCAGGAAGTGTGGAGAATGACCTGGAGAGCATCTCTTGGGCTGCCCCTCTGCCTGTGGGCAGCTACACCCAGTAAATCCCTGACTGACTCTTGTCTAACTTCCTACAAAAACCCATAGCAAAGGAGACGTAGCAATCAAGTCCAGTGGCTCAGCTGGAAGGTTTTTCAGGGATCTGACCTAAAGGCTCTTTCCTCCATAAACCCATTCTGTGTTGTCCCTTCCCCTGTGGATAGGGGAGAACAATTTCTTACCCATGTCCCTGCAGTAGCTTTCAAACAGGTAGGACCTGTTACCTCCCGTCAATATTCTTTCCTTAAGCCTGAAAAACCTCAAATTTGTGATATGGACTAAAGAAGTGTTGCTACTTCTTTAGAAATATCTTTAAAAAGTGAAGTACAGAGTAATCAAACTACTGTAAGCGGGCAGATCTGGAAAGATGAAGTAATTTATAGGAGAAAATGAAACTTGTACTGGGAAATAGTACAGTGACACTAAGCAAGTGCTTAAGCTGAGGAATAATTATATACAAACTTTCCAAGAGTATGTTGAGGCTAGAAATCAAAGCATGGGTTTTAGTCATCACACAAACGAGGTTCTAGAACAGCCTTTTAGTACAGAGAAAAAAGCCCAGCTAATTTTTAGGAGGAGCTTGATCGGTTTAAGAAAGTGATTGCATGATGTAATTATTTGTGAGGGTAGAGAGAACTTAATAGTCTGGGCAGTCTCTTCCAAATCTTCTGTTTCAGCTGAAGTACCTTGTTCAAAAGTCTCGGTAGCCCCAATGTCTCTTGGAAAGATGGAGTATCTTATCGTGGGATCCAAAATATAAACTGAAAAATTTAACAGCAAATACTTTTTGTTCTTCCTTCTCACTTGGTCAAAACTTACATCAGAGGGAGTTGTGCTGAGTGAGAGTATCTGTGTGTGTTTCCACATAATAAGTTCATGCCCCACTGTGACTGAATTTTCACTGTACACAAAAATAGAAATTGGTTTTGGGGAGATGAAAAGAATGTCAGATGCAAGTGCTTTATTAATGCAAGCAGCAGTCCCATCCTTAAAGTGTGTTGTGCTGGGAAATTTTCTCCAATGATATGGGTTTGCTTTTTTATTTGGAGGTCAAAATTTTCAATAGCAGTGTTGGTAGTGACCCATAAGGCTCATGAGAAAAGCTTTAGCAATAAACATTCTCCTAAATGCATGAGAATCATTTGTATTTTAGAGGCTGTGCTTTTCAAGGTATTATTACTTTTATTCTAATTTGTTTTGGCTCATGTTTTTGTTTTTGGAGGGTTTTTTTGAAAATGTTGTTAAGAAAAGGAAAATTTAAATAGCTGCTGTCCTATACAGTATACTTTAAATTTCTTATTTCAACCAAGGATTGAAATCAAAATAAATCTTTCTGGGTTTATATCATATTGGAATACTAAAGGATCAATTGAAAGTAGGTCCACTCTGAAAGCTGGAAAACTTTCCCCACATAATTTGGACAGAAATTTTACTAAGATTCAAAACTATCCTGAGAAAATATTCATAATCAAATTTTCTTCAAAATCCTTTCTCTAGGATTGGGTTTAAAATGCCATAACATGAAAGGGACAGATGCAAGTATTGCAACTTGAGCCTATCAACAAGATAAAGTTTGTCTGCTTTTGTGAAGATTTGGGTTATTTTGACTACTTCCCCTAAGCATTCATCTGTATGCACAACAGAAGTTCTTCTAGAGTAACCTAGGGGACTTATATTTCAAAATTTGTCCCAGTATGTCACCATGGAGAAGCATATGATGAACTTTTAAAATACTTCATACTGCAATAAATGTAATACTAAGCAGAGATCATTTATACATTATGTATGGTAATGCCTCAGGAATATCATTCTGGAAGAAAATCAGGAAGGAGTGCAGGAGAATACTAAAAAATCTTTTCAGATTAAATTCAACTTTATCACTTGCGGGAGACACCTCCTACTGAGGTGAGCAATCTCATCACATCAGTACATTTCTGCTTCTGCCATTCCTTCAGCAAAGTGCTCATGTGGTTGGATTAAGCCATCTCCTCCTGTTCTATATTTATGTGTTAAACCTTTGGTCATATTTTTTGAGAGAAAGCTACAGATGAGTCTGTGTGTGTGTGTGGGCAGTTGATTCTGTGAGATCTGAGACTATTTTCTCTCTGTCTGTAGCCCTACGAGTAGGACATCATGGGGAGCTGTCACACACTTCACTTGAATTTAACTTTGTGCAGAGTTCTGAAAGTTTCACTCTTCTCCTTTAGTTGACTTCTACCTTCAGAACTTGTCAATTCAGATATTTCTGAAAGGAAAAAAAAGTCACAAAGATGAGTTGTTCGAATATTGTTAAGATTGCTACTTATCAATGTTACTATCTGGTAAGCTTTCATCTCTCCTACAGAACACAAGCCATAAAAGCAAGGAAAGCGAAAGAACATAATCTATTGTTTCTTGCCTATATAAACCAATGCTAACCATGTCTCCCTGTCCTCAGATGCTCAAATAGTAATGAGCAAAATAATTACATTACATCAGGATACATAAGGAAAAGGGGATGGTTGAGAACCTGTACAAATCCATACCAGGAAAAGTGAATGAGCCAGGTTTTTATTAATTCATATATTTGTGGATTTTTATTTAAAGGTGATCACTACGTGTTATTCATCTGTATCCTGCCACCTCTCTCTTTTTAGCAACTAATTTCTGTCTACATTTTAAGACTACTTAAAGGAGTAGCAGTAGTGTCAATTAAAAAAAGCAGCAGTGATATGAAATGCTCATTTATTGAAACTTAGTGCTAAATATTTGTTTTGTTATGAACCTATTTCGTATTCTTAACTTTGAGTTACTTCAAGTTCACGTGTGTGGGTTCATTCTAGAAACAGCCTAATGGATAGGAGTTGTGATCAACCATTATTGATTTTCTCCTGTTTAATAAAAGGGAAACCAGGCTCATTTAAATGATTTCATTAGAGGAAGACTCAGTGTGAGTCATTCTGTTCTCTTCATGCAGTATTGCCAGCTCTCCACCACACAGAGGCTCAATTTCCTCAGAACTCTGCCAGCCAGCACCTCTTCTGCTTAGAAAAGAGGAGAGTCCAGGCAGCTGATAAGCTGAGGGAGTTTAGATTGCAGCATCCAGGGAGGATGGAGAGCTGAGAGAGTTCAGCTTCATCAAATAAAGAAAAGAAAGGTGAAACTTCCTGTATGTTTTGCAGTCAAGGGAGAACCTTTGCTTTTCTACCTTTCCCCCTACATTTGCTAACTCTGGGTCAACTTTTAATTTTCTCAATATTCCTGTTTCTTGCTGTCTATGAAGTCGTGTCAGTCAGTATATAAAGAATAGTGAATTTGTATCTCTCATTTCTTTCACCCTTTTTACCTATCTGAGTTTGAGAAACCCACTGTAGAGGAACAGATTATTTTCATGTTATTTTTTCATTTCTGATAGTACTGAAAAGATATTTCCTCAGTGCTGGTTCAGGTGAGGCAAATCTGCCTGGCGTGCCGCAATTTCAGGTGAATTTTATGCAGTCAGTACAATTCTGTATGCAGAGGCCATCCTGGTCTGAAGGTATGGTTACAGAACACAATTTCATAACTGGGGTACAGACTGTTCCACAGTAATACATGATTTCCCCTTTGAGGCAGTATAAAGCTTCATCTTTTAGCCATGGGATGACAGCAGTGGTGACTCTGTGCTTAATTCCCTTGATATGAGTAAGTGCAAGGAGTCCAGGGATGAAGAGGCAACAGCAGCCTCTCTTGGAGCCAATGCAACACTTTAGAAAGTGTGCACAGCATCAAGGGGTCTCTCTGGGGATGGCAGAGCCCTCCAAGGTCCATGGTGGCCGTCACAATCGTCGTATAATGCCCATTTTAATATCCCCTGAATTACACTCAGTTCAGTGGCTATTTAATTAACTATTACCTAATTAACTACTTGCTTGAGAGATATCATAATGCTTCTGCAAATGGAGTAAATAGGTGATATGGGAGCTCTTGAAAGTGTATATTAGGGGTTTTATATATATGTTATAGGTGTATACGCATATATATTAGCAATTAATCAGGAAGTTGATGTGTATGCAGAATTCTCTAGGAAATGTTTGTGGTGCCAAACTCTGACCTATAAGTTGCTGGAAGGGATGGTTGAGGCTAAGGAATTCCGCAGTCATTTTCCTTTAAATGCTAAGGAGGATACTGCCACCTTCTTCTTAATGCTTGGGTAGGGACGCAAACGTTTGCATGAGGAAACGGATATTGGCTTTTGAAGTGGAAAATTATTTCAATATGTTTTGAATAAAATATTTCACTGTACCTAAGAAAAGTCTCAATTTTTTTTCCCAGCTTGTTTTGAAGAAATACTCTCTTTAATATTCAGTGACAAGTCAATTATTTCAGCTGGGATTTTCATAGTCCTTGTTTTCAAAAGATTGCATTGTGCTCTCAAAACTACTTGAATACCACTGTTATGGCTAAATTACTGCATAGGAAGTTGTGCAGAAAAAACCTGAAGCATTCATAAACCAGAGCACAATCAAATTTGTGACTAATACAACAATTTTGTTTTGAACTTTCTTCCAATATTTTTAATCCCAGATGGTAACTTTCTAATGTAAACAATATCACCTGGTGTAATGTTTTCACAAGGTTGAATTTGCACCTAGTTTAAGAAAAATCAATATTTGTTAATAGAAGCTATTGTTTGTCCTTCAGTCATCTAAACAACCAGCATGGAGCTGGATAAAAGCTTAAAGAGATAGAAGGAAATGAACACAACAGTATGAAGAAATAAGCACAGAAAAATTTAGAACAATTCTATTAGTAATGCAAGGCTCACAGAATTGGGGTTTTCTTTGATTCACTGCTGAAGCTCTGAAGCATCAGTAAAATGGGAGAGCAGTCGTGACACTGCTGTGCTGAAACTGGATTTGAGAGTAGTGTCCCTTTCATCTTCCCTCCAGGGCGTGAGGTGTCAGCTGTTACTGAAAGCATTTCTTGTTTCCAGTCACTGGGACAAGTCACCTCCCAGTTTAACTTCTGTGGTTTATTCCCTGCTTGTATTTTCCTACTGCTGCTCTACAGTCAAGGCCTAGAACGTTCTTAAGTGGAGCTGATCTGGATTTTGCCAAAAAGACTGCACTATCGTCGGAGAATCATTTTGACTGTTTTCTTTTAGCAGTCCAGCACCACGATTTCCTTGAATTTTTTGTTATCATACCGATTTTAAAATATTTTAGGATATTCTCAAAATCAAAATAGTTAATGGGTTGGAGAATAGCATTTATAGGGTCATGGTTTCAATGTGTCTGGAGCAATGAAATTGTCTGGAACAAAATGTTTGTCAAGGGGATAAATTAAATAAGCTGCAAACTACTCTCCCCTTGGGAGTCCTCTGGCTCCAGCCATTGCTTGGGCATTTTGCCTGTCCTTTCCTCACTCTGCTCCTTGAGGTCTTTGCCACCCTATTGTCCCATATCCTCCTCTCAATTTTAGCTCTTTGAAGCCTGCAGCTTCAATCATTTGTGCATTTAACCCTCTGCCTGTTCTATAGTGCTTATTGGGTGCTAAACATTTTTGAATTGTCTATTCCTATTTAATTTCATTAAAATAATAAGGTTAGAGGATGTGCTGTTGATTTGTTTTTTCTCTCAATATTTTACTATTTGCACTATGGTTGGTGTTTGAAGTCAGTGGACACAATCAATCAGTAGGTTAAGCTGTAGTATCTCGTTAGCTGCTCTGTGTTAATTGCAGGTGTAGGTACTACTCCTCTGCTGTCTTCAGTGACTGTCAAATTAGTGCTGGACAATGAATAAGTCTTTCTGGGTGGTGTAAATTTGCTTATATTCTTTGTAGGTTCTAGGAAATCAAATAAACTTATATGTGTCCCATTTTTCCTTACCATTATCTTTCTCTACTTATTTAATGGGCTTAAAAAATTCCTTCATTTGGTAAAAATTTCTGTGCATCCAAGAATTCAGGGTCGTGTTTTTTTTTTTTGCTCTATTTCAGTTAATAGCATTGTGGTGCATTTGTAGCCCGTATGCTAACTCGGTGTCGTAGTTAATTTTAATTTTGAAAAGAACATTCTTTACTGAAATGCCTAAGGTTTTACTGCAGTAGCATCAATGAAAGGCATTTCAAGCTGTCCTAGGGAGAGAAAATGAGAAATGAAAAAAAAGCTATAGACTTTGGCATTATCTTTAGTTCACTGACAAGGAATTCTTTAATGTTGAGTTGCGGTCATAAATGGGATGTGAAAGATGCTTCGGGAATAAAAGATACATAAATATTCAGTTGAATTTGAATGGTAAGTTTTTTAAACATCGATACATGTTTTGCATTTTATTTAGAGCTATTGTACAGTGATTATAATACAGCTCTGATATCGCATTAGGTATAAAGCCCAGTAGCAAATGTGGAATGAAAGAAAAAGTAATCTTTAATCAAAGCTTAAAGTTCAGACAATAGGTGATCATTTTTAAAACTTACATAAGAAATAGTAGGTTTTCTTCTAAACTGTTAACAAAGAAATCTAAACTTCAGTAAATAGGATGGAAGGTTTTGCCAGAGAGTTAGCAACTCTGCCATAATAAACCAAAAT
Organism: Corvus kubaryi; assembly: GCF_017639235.1. Lineage (NCBI taxonomy): Eukaryota > Metazoa > Chordata > Aves > Passeriformes > Corvidae > Corvus > Corvus kubaryi. The sequence goes on along the minus strand of NW_024581136.1, from coordinate 2,351,182 downwards.
GTTGCCACATTTGGAGGTGCATTTTCCCAGAACAGAGCACTGCAGTGTATTTTCATGACGGTACAGTGCCATGGAGAGCTGTACAGTGGCTCCTGGCAGAACCTCGTCAGTGTGGTGCTGCAACTGAAGCTAAAACTGCCCGGTCGATTTCTGCTGTTGCTATAATTTCGTTACAGCTACATAGGGAACCTCCTTCCTGTGTTCAAGGGAATATTGCAGGTGTGCCTTGGAGCAGAGAGCTTTTTCCAAAGAGTACAGGGGGTCTGACAGCACAGCAAAGCTCCTGGTGGATTTTCAAAAGAGCTGGACTTACTTATGTAAGCAGTAAGGTTTCCATAAAAACTCAGCTTTAACTATGGGTTAAGTGAAAAAAAAACCCTACCCCACGTAACAGCAATAGGGTAGAGAGGCACTTGTGTGCTCTGAGAGCTTTCTCATGTGAGATAACTAAGTAAACTAGATCATTTCCACAGGATCATATGTGACTAAAAATATAATGTTTCTTAAATGGAGCTGCTTTTAAGTCCCTGTGATACAAGTGCACAAAATTAAGCACTTTGAGATAGTCTGAGTGAAGTGGATGAAAAAAGGGAGGAGCTTCATGTGAGAGGTGCTTTGGTGACTGAGAAGAAAGGCCCTGGCCTCAAGGCCATGCAGATTTCTGTGGTCACTCAAGGCAGAGAGTGGTAAATGATGGAACTGCCTGAGCAGAGAAATGTGCCTTTTAGATGTGATCCTGAGAGAAACAGGCAATGTATTTTAAATGATACTCAACAGGAAAAGAGTTTAAAAGCCAAATAAGCCAACGTCTGGAGGAAAATAGTAACAGAAATTCTTAGATGAGAGGAAATTATATTATTAAATTTGACTATCAAGCTTCTTTATTTCTACCTTTGTGTGTGAGTCGCAGTGAAGGTTTTTGTTCATCTCTTCACACTTCTGCTTGTTCTTAGTGGCCAACAGGTCACCAAAACAGTCTCTGTGCAAAGCCAAGGCAGAAGTTGCACAGTATTATACATTCTATTCAGGATCTGCAGTACAATGTTCCCCCCGAAATGTCTTTTCAGAACCATCAGATTTGAGTCTTTGCCACAGAGCTTCAGACAGAGTGTGTTATTGCCAAAGACAATTCCAAAAATAAAATTAGACATATGGTACTTGGTAATAATGAATGAGCATCCAGGATTTCAATTTGGTTTCTGTAAGTGCTTAGGAATCTGGGTGTTTATCTAAAATAGAATTAAGCAGATGAAAAATGGGTAGGAAATTTTCCCCAGATGAACTGTATTAGAGACTTTTAATCTTTTTGGGCTTGCTAGGAAGAGTCATCTTTTATTCTGCAGTCTTCAATAATTATCAGATAGCCTGTGTTTTGGTTTTCCCTTCCTTCTATTGAACTTTGATCAAGTTACTATTTTATTCTCTGCTCCTCATCTATTTTTAAATAGGTAATATGTCCTTTGGTTCATAGGATCATTGTTAAAGATAAACCTCCTTTCTGAGCAGCAAAGTACTACAGTTATGTAGAAGAGCTGGACATTTGTTTCAGATTTCATCTGAGTTCCTGTGAGAATGTTAGTTTTAGTATTACTCTTGGGTTTAAAATTCTAACTCGTCAAAGAATTTGATGTTGGGTAGTGAAGGGAAAGAAATTGAAAGAAAACAAATAGACCAGCTTCTGTTTAAGCTTATGGGATCCTATGGTTTATTCATGACCAGCCCGTATTTAATCTAAATTACCTCTTTCATCCCAAATATTTAGTGAATATCAATCTAGTAATTTTAAAATCTGTTTTGTTACCTTCTTGTACCATAGCCTGTACTTGATATTGTTGTTTACCTCAACAGTGCTCGTGTGCACTAGCATGTGCACAGAATTTAATACTGGATCACAGAGTATGCCTTTAAAATAATGAAAGTTTTACAATATGTTACATTTTCACGAATGTGGAAGCCAAAATATGTTTTGGGAGTGGAAGTAAAGGGTGAGAAAAATCATCAGGTCAATGTCATTTTAGTCTTTTTCATGATGCATGACAGGAATTGTTAATAAATAATGAAACTAAAGCATGCTGAAACAGTTTTACATTCAGTGGCTGCATCAAAGGAACAAACTGAAACAAACTAAAAATTACCAACAAACTTGAAGTTAGCAGCTTGTCCACTGCGTAGAGCAAAGCACAGCTGATGGATGAGCTGATGGAGGCAGAAAAAAAGCCATGAGAGACAGTTCTTAGAACTCTAACTTGACTTTGGAAACAAAACTGCTGTGAACAGGTTCACAATCATAACACATATTCTGCGTCAGACAAGCATCTGGAAAACCTGATGAAGGCTAATAGAGGTTACTGGTAGGAATTAAACAAAATAAAAATTAACTTTTACAGTAGTGAGTATGAATATGTGCATGAGTAGGAGTGCTATACAGTAATATGTTATTTTTCTGGAATAACAGTGCAGAATTAACACATGAGGAGAGCCTGGCTTCTTGCTTTGGAACTGCACTGCCAGAACCTTGGGGCTGGTGAATGAATAGTTGTGAAGACTTTCCCTACCACTTTTTTTGTGTGAATTTTAGACATGAACTAATAAATCCTGAACATATACACCCGAGAGTGATTAAAGAGAGAGGAGTCCTAAATTAAATAGATCTTTGATAGCAGTCCTACTCTGCAGACTTTTTATGATATATGCTGTCATATCCATCTCCCAGTCTACTTCAACTGACTCATAAACTGCAATTTTAGTTTCAAGGAGTATTTTATGAAATCAGTTGGTTGCTGGTATCAAGCTCTTATTTTGATAATGTTAGTATTTTTCTATAGGAAACTACTAAATAATGTCATCAAGGATGACAGAAAGCTTTTCTTCTGTTTATTATTGGTCATGTAAAGCTGCAAACACTGACAAAAGAAGTCAAGGCTTCACCAGGCAGGTCAAACACTCTTCCATCCCATTAGACACTATTTTTCTTTCTTTCATTCTTTCTCTATTATTTTGGTTGTTGCTGTTGTTTTTTCAGCAGTTCTAGTGAATACATACTCTGGAAAGATTCCAAAATGCCTCAAGACTAATGCTTTGGGCTGTGAGAGATAAGTGAAATATATGATATCGTCAGTGCTGACACCTTCAAATGCTTCTCTCTAAATAAATTGCATTGAAATTGACCTCTGTAAATCCTTCTTTACATTACTTGTTCTGGAAGAATCTGTCAGTTTACAAAAGTCTCTCTTTTTGCTTTTTTTCTTTCTTTCTCTTTTATTTTTTAATGAGATACATTAAAAAAGTGTGTTTTGTATATATGGTTAATGTGTCAATGTGTTTGGAAGAATAATTATTACACTTGGTAACTGACAATCTGAAAACAAGTAATTAAGTAAAAAACTGAAATATGTTTATTGTGTTTTTATACTATACTTTTTGCTTGAAATACCTAGGTTTATTGTCTGGATTCATCATTTTATTTTGAGAAATATACAAAGGGTTGATGTATGGTTTTTGTTTTGTTGTTTTGGTTTTTTTTTTTAACTGATTTTCTTATGCATACAGCCTTTGGGAATGAAGAAGCACCTTTTTTTAAAACAGTTTTGTGTAACTGTGCTTTTATTCTGTCTCTTTAACAGGCTAAATAGCCTATTGTCAATAAGACTCCAAATGGCTGTAAGAGAAGCTGGCTTTTAAGACACCTATGTTAGGATAAAAATGCCAAGGGATTTATTGGCATAGTCCAGGCAGATGTTTGCAGAATTGCAATCATAAGAAATTCCTGTAAAGTGATAAGCATTTATTAAGTTGGACAGTGACCAATGAATGTGACACATGCTATGTAAAGGGAAATTAATTAGACATTAATCCACATCCCACTTCTCAGCAATGGGCCAAAACTATTAGCTTATATAACCACATAAACTAAAACTCAGTGCTCTTTTAAGTACTGATTTGCTGTTTGAAAATGAAATTAACTGCATCTGACCAGACTGTAGGAAACCAGCTTAGGTGAAATCTGTTTATCACTGCAGGAGGCTTCATAGTATCTCTATATGTGACCAAAAGTTTGCTGTCCTTTGTGGATGGCCTGTTGTGGTGAGATGAGCATCTGTGAGAAGCAGTCCATGCACCAAACCAATAGCATGTTGCAGAAGTGAGGTTTGTACAGGGGAATAATCTGGGATCAGCCATACCTCCTAAACTGGCGTTTTGTCCGTTAAAACAGGGCTGCAATCTCTTGGAAATGGAGAATGGCGCAGGTATTTCAGCCTGGGGTATTCACAGGACACAGCAACACACAAGTCCCATGTCTGCCTTCTGAGGGCTGACAGCACAGTGCATGCACTCCACGCTTTGCACTGACAGGGATTTTTAACTTTCACTGTCCTACTGGGCAACAGGCACAAGCTGCAGAGTCACATGATTGTTGCATATCCTTTATCGTTATATTCAAGAGTGAGTAAAGAATTTTAGCCTGTGTCTCATTTGTCAGAGACCATAGGATTCATGTTTTTTAACCTTTCTACAGATCATGGGATGTAGTTCGCTTTGTAAACTTCCCGTGGCGTTTTCACTCTGAAGTTTATTTCCAGTTACAGTAATCTATGCCATTGCAAATCTCTTTGTCTCTGCAGCTAATTTCTTTTGGTATTGTATATTTCCATTGTAGACATAGGGTCTTGTGGCAAACCCTGTGGGTTGCACCTGTTCCTGGTGTCTAGAGGATACATCAACATTTCTGGTACTTGGTTATTCAAAAAAACCCCTAACCAGTCCTGGAGTGAAAAGGGAAAATTGGGAGACAGGTAAATTGGCAAACGAAAATGCAGGTTCCTGGGATGTAGAGTGTAGTTCAAGCAGTGGAGCTGTTATTCCAGCCAAAGTGTTTTAGTTACATTCCCATTGCACTCCATCAGTTAAAGGCTTAGCTTTAAAATTTTTTATCAGTAGCCATTAAGGTGAGATTCCAGGGTTGTACAAACATGCTCTTGTTGGGGAAATTACAGAAACAGCCAATAGATGATTTGAATGCTGTCTTTAAAACTACCAGGGACAGTTGCACTCCCAGTTTCTGTGTAGAAGCAGATCTCCAATATCAGCCCTTGGCTAACAGACTTTATCACTGTCTCTTTTCAAGATTAGACAGAAAAGACTTTTCTCAGGAAGGTGTTTGTGCAGAAGAGCAGCAGCAGCCTGGTTTGTGAGCTAAGTGAGCAGCACTGAAGCACAATTTATGGTGTGCATCTGCTGGTACTTGCCACCAGGCAAGGATATACCCACTGCACCTGTGGGAAGAAACTAGTCAGGGGGATAAAGGCAAAGGATAGTGCTAGAAATGGTTTATTGAAGCTCATCTGGAATCTAATTCATTCCAGCTCGTCCATTGAGATCCACTCAGAGTTGATAGTTTTTTGTTGTTGTATTGGAAATGCCACATTTTCGAAGTAATTTTATGATGGTGGGAAATGTAATCACTGGGTAGATAGCTAAGAATTTCCTAAGATGCATTTCAACACTCATGGTTGTAGTGGGTTTTTATTACTTTATTTCATGAACCAGTATTTTAGCAAGCAACAAATGTCTGCTGTTCAGGATTGCAAATAAACATCCCAGCTTTCAAGCAAATAGGGAATGGACTATGAGGAACTTGTTAAAAAAATATGTAGCTGGTTAATTGGGAAATTTTTCCACTAATTGCTCCTGTTGTTAGGAGAAGTTTCTAATTTGTTGAAATGGTAAAAAGCGCAGAAGAAATTCTGCATAAAATGTTCTCTTGGGTACGTACCAGAACTTCTACGGATGAGGTAGGAGGAGCAAGAGTAATGATTCCAACATTCACCTGTTGGAAAAGCCTTTGCTCTGTTTTACTCAGGCCATCTGACAGTTTTGGTGATGTTGGTCTCAGATCTCATTGGGCCTTTACAAACCAGCTTATTTGTTCCAGAAGAGCACTGGTCAGTGCTCAAGGCACAAAAATAGGTAAAGTCTCTACATGTCAGCTTGAGAGCTTTTGCAGTCAGGTTGTTGGTACTGCATTAATAGTTTTGATTACTTTTGTAAAAAACAACTAACCAGGATCAGGCTTCATTATGCTGAACCAAACCAACATGGAAACATCATTCCCTTCTACCTCCTCCAAATTCCCTTTTTTCTAAAGCTCTCTTTCAATTACTCAGAGTGTGAGTAAGAGCAATGAACTCAAGGGATTAGTCACTTGTGTGTGTGAATGCATTGTGGGTTTTTTTCAGACTCCTACATGAGGGATCTCTTCCAAATTCAGATATTCCTCTCAGCTCACATGCATTATGAAATTGGTAAAGGCTTCTGGGATTTATACCAGCAGAAAAATAGTTCATTTTCTTGTAATCCCTTAATGTTAAGGTTAAAGTAAGAGAGAAAATCAAATTGTCACACTTCAAAAACAGTAATAGATTTGCAAATATGATTATAGGGCCCTGCTGATGAATATTGGTCTGGGTTTTTCTCTTCTGTGACATTTTTCTGGGTTTGGCTGTTCTGATGTTGCATCAATGAGTGGTGTAGTTGCTGCTGAAATCTGCACTGCTGCTTTCCAGTATGGTCAACAGTAATGCAGAAGTATCAGCTAGAAAATTTGTCTTTAAGTAGTAGTAGCAGAACTTGCAAAACACAGCATTTATGAACTCTCAGCAACATTTTATTTTACAAAACATTTACTATTTGCAAATATCCTTATACTTCTAGAAATAATAAAGAACAAGTGCCACTAGATGCAATATTTACACAAATTTGATATTCCTATCTTGTTTGCAAATGTTTGCAAAATTCCTCAGCCTTGTACTTTAAAAGTTGGGAAATAATATTATTCATATGAATTTATGGAAACCACATATGGAACTTCTTGCCTGTGAAAAACATCACACTACCAAATTGAGGTAAATTGCCAGTATCTAAGTGCTGTTTGATAATACTTCCCTAACTAATAGTCCACCTACTTTCTTGGATATGAGATGACATCAGTTAGATCCTCTGTCATCCGTGTTGAAACTTTGGCAGATGGGAATTCTATTGAGAAACAGCTTTTTCCCAAACTCCATTCATGTGATTCTTGCCAAGGTTATAGCTTTTCACATAGAAAAGGCTGAATTCAAGCATATTGCCAAAGGACGTGACCCTGTCACATGGCAAGGAAGAGGTTCCCTCTCCTCTGGAAAGAGAAAGCACAGGCTGGCAGTGGCACTGGCTCAGGGAAGCTAACCTGGTGCTGATTTGCTTAGGTGAGTGCTAACTGTCATACACAGTAGACGTTCATCCACTGTGTTGGGGGAAAAGGTAAAACTGGCTAAGAATAGAGAGGGAAAATCAAATCACAATAATAAACCCACTGATTCTATAGCTGAGCAATGCAAGATTATTCTGAAAAAGAAATAAAAATATATAATTATGCATAATATGAAAGCAATATGATCCAATATAGACAACACAGAAACATTAAGTTAGTAAAAAGTACACGCAAAATCTCAAAGAAAAATTATGGAGATGCTTACAGCTTTTTACCGGCTAGGCTTGTAGTTCAGTGCCTTAGAAAGCCTCGGGCAGCATGGGCAATCCAGCATTTCAGTAGCTCTGAAAGCAGCAATGGTAGCTGCAAAGCTGATACCACCAGTAGAAGCAAAGAGGGAGAAATATAGCTTTTGGTTGCCAATTCCTGCAATTAGAAGCTTTCAAATAGAAACAGAGACAAGATGTTCGCAGAAAGGGCGCAAGCCGAAGAGGGTGGGCCCCCTCTTGGGTCCTTCTTTTATTCAGAGAAGGGGAAAGGGGAGGCCTGGGGGTGGATCTGGGGTGATCGGCCAATCAGACACTGCTAAAGAGTTTGAGTTACATTTGGTTTTGCCCGAGCTTGGAACAAAGTGGTTCAGAGCACATGGCAGAGGCAAGTGTCTTGGGGAGGGGAATGGAAGCTCGGAACAGGCAGCAACAAAAAATGTCATGACAATTATCTAAAAGGCTGAGACAGGCAAGATTATTCTGCTTTTTCCTAAAAGTGCTGTTTTTCCTTACACAATGGCATACTGATGTCATTTCCATTTCTCATTTTCCAAATGGTCCCCCTTTCTGTGTGCTGCTGAGAGGGTTCTGCTGCTCCTTACATTACCTAGAGCTGGGAAAAAATACGTTGGCTGGGCAGTTACTGGGTGGATTTAGTAAGTGTAGTAATTCAGTTAATTACCAAGGGACTTAGCTGGTATATGAGCTCACTGGTCATTGTCACTAGCATTCCCAATCCCCTCCAAAAGAGAGGAAGATGTCCTCCCTGATTTATGGCTTCTGTTTCTCACATTAAATGGATGCTCAAACTGCAAGAGAGTGGTTCCTGTTGTCCTGTAGAGTTAAAAAGCCATTTTCTTTTTATGATCTACTCTCCCTTTAGTTGCAAAGTAGGTATTTGTTTATTCTTAATGTCCCCACACTTCTGGTTCTAAATTCTTGTCGTGTAGCTTTTTTCTAACAGCTTGAGGCTGAATGATCATAGGAAGGTAATCAGATGCCATTGCCGAGTTGTGAATTTCTGTTCCAAAAGCAGCAAACTGCACCTTGATTGAGTTGTTGAGAGGCGGGAAGAGTAAAAATTCTGGGATGTATCAATTCATGCAGCTTTAAAGATAGCTTTAAAATGAGTTTAGTTGCATTCCTACTTCCTTCTGGCCAAGAATCATGGAATGCCTTTCCCAGGGCTGGCACTGGCTCTGCTGCACACTGGGGCTGCACAGGAGCCAGCCGGAGCTGTCTGTGTCCAGCTGGGGGCAGCCCTGCTGCCAGCTCCCTGCCACCCACACCAGTATGAATGATATCTGACCAGAGGAGTAATCTTTGGGGTTTCAGAAATATTTGGGGTGCCCTGGCCTGTAGTTCAATCTGGCAGTGCCAGGCGTGGTGCAGCGGCAGGCACAGGTGGGTGATAAGGCTTGGAGCACCTCCTGATCCCTGCAGAGTTTGTCCAAGGCCTGCATTCTCATTACCTCAGGATTTCTTAGACTGCACTCTGCCCTACTTGTTCTTGGAAATCAAGTTAAACAAGTCGAATATTTGACATATAAGTATGTAATGAAACTCAGAGTTTCTTTTATGTGCTGTATCTGTTAATTCACAGCAGCACTGTGAATGCCAGGGGAAGAGCAAGGGTTAAGCAGCAGCAAGGAGCAGCAGGCAGCTGCCAGGCACATCTTCCCAGCCACAGGGTGCCACCATCACATCAGCTGATGGAATCCTGACAGCAACAGGGTATGCATCACCTGGAGATTAACAGGAACGTGAACTACTTCAGTCTAGTTTTCAAGTTAATGTTTATGCATTGATATGTTATAATCACACACAATAATAGTTTTCTGCATTTGAGAAGCTCTAAAAGATGTGTAATCTATTTAAATTAGGGAAAGGAGTCCCCAGAGAATGTAACAATGTTCATAAAGTAATCATTACACTTTCCAGAATTGTGTTGACCTGAGTTTGGTGCCACATTATGCCCATATCAACCACAGGAAGCCCCAGATTGTCCATGAAATAACCAAGTGATGGGATGCACATGTTCTGTGAAGTGACTGTGGTGAAGAAATAGGGATGCCTATGTCTGACAACATTTCTCATAGGCAATAACAGCTGCCAGAGTGATAGAAACCAGTCTGGATGCTGTGTGGCAGCTCAGCAACATTTGAAATGGCAAACCCAGAAGATTAAAGATTGCTTTACGAAAAAACAGATCTTTGCTTTAGCCAGTGGCATCCTGGAGCAATAACTGTTATTTGCAGGTGTACTGGGTGAGGGTTGAGTGGCTTGGGTTATTTTTTTTCCTGGTTTAGGAATATTAGTTATGGGTGTCCACCAAAGCTGATGGATCTTTGAGAGATTAGCCTAAGGACAAAAATTTAGTCCTCATGTTATGAAATCCAATTAAAATTTGGAAAGTGCATGAAAATACTGTTGATAGCTATAAAACTGAAAGAATAATGGAGTGGAGGAAGTTTCTCTGGATTTCAAGGACTGCTTAGTGGTTTTTCACTTAAAATTAATTGGATTTCATGCTAAAACAGCATAGGGAGCTGAAGTTAGAAGCTAGGACACTGGCAAGGAACTTCTGTTCTCACTGGAATACAGAATTAGGCATTTTATAATTTATTTTGGCCCTTCAGGCCTTTTATGTCCTGATCTGTCTTTATCAGCAAATTATTTATAAATTAACATATCCTGGAGTTTATTCTATAAACAGCAAAACTGGTACTTCTATTTCAGGGTAACATTTCTGAGTGTTAGATTAGAAAATTTCAGATTGGTTAGATGTTCAGGCAGTGAAGGTAGTGACAATAGCCTGAGGTCTGTTGCCTCAGGTTTTATTACGAGGTCTGTTTTATTTTCTGTCTAATCTCTGACACTTACTTTGGAGGGTAATTTTGTAAGAAATATTCTGTCTGGTTTAAATAGCTCACTAATTTAAGTTCACAAGAATCCAGTTCCTGTTTCTGTTCCTGTAAAAGGCCATGTAAAAGAAGAAGCAATACTGATTAGATCCAAAATTAAATTAATAGACTATTTTTTAATAGTTTGGGGTTTTTTTTTTACTGTAACAATGAGCAAAAACTTAATGATAAATAGGTTTTGTAATAATTGTACAGCATCACAGCAATTTCAAGTCTGGGTTTTAGGTTCTGTTTCATTTGCAGTGGTTTGGAAGATTAAATTGTTTCACAGGAGTGAAACTGGCAAAATTGACTGATAAAGCACAAAGGTGTGGTAGTTTGCTGATAAATGACTACTGGAGAGAAAGCCTAGGTGACTCTTAAACCAGAAATTCTCTACTGCTCTGACCAACCAAATAGTCCCACATGGCCCTTAAGTACACACTTCAGTCTTTATCATTTGGGTAGAATCCAGTCCTTTATATCCTTAACGTACAATTTCCCTTCAAGAAGAATTCTTAGTTTATTTTGCTGAAACTACATTAGTTCCTCTGTAAGGAGCAGGAATCACCTTGCAGGCAACCTAAAGGATGCAGTTTCGTAGCATTCATGTACCTCACACTCAAGAAAAACAGTACTGTTGTCAACTTTCTTTTCTGTTTTGAAAAAAAGAGTGTCAGAATGCCTTTTCTGCCACAGTTAAGACCAGCTGTGGTCCAGTTTATGCTGGGACACATTATGTGCAAAAAATTATATTTAGAAATTTCTGCCTTTGTGTTGTCCTAAAATTAATGCGGTCTCAAGTAATAGAATACGGTGTATGTGAGTCTGTAGGAGGAAATATTCAGCTCTCCAGTCTGATCCTATAGATGGAGAGAAAGTTCTATGTGTCTCGAAGGAGGCTGAGTTGGAGCATTTTGCACTGACTGTGAATCTGGTTTGGAATCCTTCTTTTTCTCTCTGCCCCACAAGACTAACACCAGGACTGGCAGGAAAACAAAAAAAAAAAAAAAAAAAAGAGCCATTACCTTCCAAACTCACAACCAAAAATGCAGAAAACATCATCCCAGTTGTCTACTTAGTGCGGTGTTCTTTCAGGTTTGACTCAAATTTTAGGCTATTTCAGACAAAATGGTGTGTCTGTGGCAGAATGTTGGTCTACCTGTTGGCAGCTACTTGGAGCCAAGTCTGGGACTGTACAAGTTTTATACACTTTAAAGTTTTTAAAATTCGGGTCCTTTGGTTGTGAGATTGATAGATGTAACTTATAGACACTAGAAATGTCGACAGGCTTCACAAAACCCTGCTTTTTTAAGAGTATGATTGTGAAAATCACGCAGTGTGCTAGGCCCATGAGCTCTGCGTTTGCCCAGTCTAGAGTTAGGTTTGCATTAATGTGTATGGGATGGATTGTCTGAGAATGAGTCTGCAAAAATGGCACTCTGACAATTTAATCAGTTGCCCACCTGCTGCAACAGATTTTGTTACAAATTTCGGTTGAGAAATGTGTTATTTCTGTAATTTTTACTAATCTCCCTAATGTCTGAACCAGATCTTAGACTTTCAGACAGAACCTGTGTTTGAGCTAAGTCTCTATAGCAGAAATTCAGCCCAAAGGAGTTTTTCATGGCCAAATTATAAATTGCTGGAAAATAAATTTTGTTTTGAAAATGTGGATTCAGCCTTCAGTGGCACAGCACTTTGCTTTCCCAGTTAATAACGTAGTGACCTATATGTGCAAAGTTTCTTTAAGTATTTCTTGAGGCAAGTTTTTCTGCTCTGGGTAGGAAGGGATTTATTATTTTATGTAATTCACTTGGCTCCAGTAAACTGTGTGATTAAAGACTTCTGTAACAATAGCAGATGCCCAGAAGTAGAGTTGATAAAATCTGGGAGTTCTAGAAGTCCATGTAGTTTAGTCCTGGACACACTTTTAATTGATGCAATTATGTACCCCTATTAGCTAACCTCATCCTTTGTGTATTTTTTCAGAATTATTCTGTGGACAGTAACATTGTGTTATCTGTAGGAAAAGAAAAAAAATCTCCAAATCTATGTAAAATGTAAAGTTTTTCTGAGACTTGCATAGAGGGTGAAAATTACTCAGTGATGAGATACATCCTATGGGAACAGGTCAGTCCAGAACAGCTCTTTTCACATGGGCTATTTATGAAAAGAAAAGTTAAATCAGTAATTTTCTTACTAAAGTTGATAAGGACTACTGGAAGCTAAAAAATCTCCATACTCCCATATTCACTCAGTTATGTATTATACAGCACCTTTTGTATGCAGCTGGAAATAAATGAATGCATTCACTGAAATGAATGAGGATCTTAAAGGAATCAACTTATAATATTTAAACTAAATCTTTTTAAAAATCTGCTTCCTTTAAGACAAATATGAAAGAAAAGGATGCATGCCATAAATAGAGGATGATATTTTATAATGAGTCCTTGCAGCCAGAGGTTTTGGCCTGTTTGTTTGGTTAGTTCAACCAGAAAAAAAATGATAAATCATGTCAGGATAAAGAAGTCCTTTTACTGCTTCAAAATAAAAAGAAAATCTGATTTTAGAATGTCAGGTTCAGGATTTAGGAGTAGGATTCCCATAATCAGTCACTCAGAATGAATCGTATTATTTAAGATGTATTTTCAGGCAGACAAGCTGAAAATATTTCTGTGTACAATGCCAAGTCAGTTTACACTATCTCTCAAATCTAAATTGCTTTTTCACCCTATGCAGATGGAAACACACACACAAACACAGACACACAGTTTGTTAGTGCTGAGTTCCCTTATGAATACTTAAAAATTCTGACGACAGTGCACAACAGCAGAAGGGGAGGGAGTTGGAGGTTTATCTGTGGTATCTTACCTTGCAGACCACTGAAGGTAATGGACACAATAAAACCTATTATAGAATTGCCCTAAATGGTATTTAATACTGATAACACTTAGAGGGGGACCAGCTAGTAGGAACGGGCCCTAAAAAATGGGCCTCTATTGGGTCTATCCTTCAATTATTTAGAAATATGACAATTTTGACAGACTTTTGACAAACAGAGAGGGCAGGAAGGGAAAGAGCTGGGCAAAACTTTACTAGGCAGATGTCTTTGTTCAGATATGCCAAGGTAACTTTTGGTGTTTAAGGAAGGGATTTTCTTTAATTTTGCATATAGCAGTCATGGCCCACAGTACTGCAGCGTTATAAGTGAAATGCATGCAGTGAAGTAAATATGTAACTAACTATAATAGCTGCACACTGTAAATGGCATACTTGACCCTTTAATAGGTCATAGTGTGCCAAGGTACTGGAGTGTCTAACTTTATCATCTTTCAGAGCATTCTTATACTGATTTTTCCCTTAACCTTTCATCATTTCTTTTGACTCTTTTGACATGGGAATTTTTTCCCAAAGTTCATACCCAGCTCTCTGCAATCAGAGGTCTAAACCACCAAGGTTTATATTCTTTGGGAGGATAGGAGTGACTATGAGCTAAATCAGTGCAAGAAATGGTATGCCAGCTCCACCTGTCTTCATCAAAATTTGCTTCAAAAAGGTCTTTCCAGCTCTCAGCTCTCTTTATAACTCTGATAATGCAGAGATTTAAGGATTAACATAATCCTACACATATCCTCTGTGCAAAGTGATTCTTGTAATGGCACAGGGCTGAAGGTGGTCTGAAGCAGGAGGGTTGTGATGGGTTTATGGTTTCAGAAAAGCATGTGTGGGGGCACCTACAAAAAATGCTGGCTTGTGTGAGTGGACACTTGATACACGTCCAAATTTATGTAAAAGATAAGCCCAGGTAGGGGGGCATGTGAATTGGATCCTGATAAAAGACAAGATATTAAGGACAAGAAAGCAAGGACAAAGAATAGATTTGGGAACACCATATATGTGTTTTTTATTTAAGGACTCTTTTTTTAAAAGGACCTTACTCAAGCAGTAGTCATGACTTCAGATGGACACACACAAATTCTTCTGAAAGGTGGTGAAGGAATTCTTGCTATAGGTTGGAGAACAGTGTAAAACCAAACCCAAATGAGACTCAGCACATCAAGGAACAGTAGGAGGTGGAATGTTGGGGTGTCATGCCAGACCTCAAAGTGCTATCACTGCCTCCTCTTCATGGGGGCAGAAATGGGGAAAGAATCTGATGAGATGACTGAAGCGATGCCTTAGCAGCTGAGAATGCGCCTATTCTAAACTACAGCTATGAGTAGATCCATGAAATATTGCTAGCTCCAGAGTGAAAAAATTCCAGAGTAAAACTCACTACTTTTTTTCGTCCTGAAATGGGACTCAGCACACAAGGCAGGTTATTACATGCCCATAGGAAATCTTTCTTTCCCTCCATATCTCTCCATGCTGCTCTCTATCACTATTTCCCCCCCCATCCCTTAGTGCTCTTCTGTATCCCTCTGCACAAATGCTATTTCTACAGCTGCAGTTTGTGAGGGTGGACTGTAGGTCAGATGAATTATCTTGGCACACTCAGTTGCTCCATTTCTTCCTACTGCTTCTCTGCAAGCAGAATTCCCAGCTTGCTCTCCTTGCAATAAATGAGAGACCCCTCATTTCAAAATAAGTTGGGCACTGCTAAACTTTTTGGCAGATGCACATATCTTGTGGTCAAAATCTAGTATCCTCTTGCCTTCAAAAGTATTAGGTGAGCCAAAGTTTTAATTTTTACAGAGCTGTGCAAATACGTGCACAAGTTGCTTGAGAGCAAGTCTGCTGAACACCTGTGCTTAGTACTCCTGCCTGCTTCAAGGCCGCTTTGCATGTTTATCCTGTGACTGAATTTTAAAGGCCAAGGTACTCAAACTTTCATGTTAATTTTGTGCTATTTTCCATTTTAAATTTCTCAACATGTGTTTTTATGGATCTTACATTACTGGATTGGTAAAAAACCTGAATGTTTCCACAGGCAAGTAAAAGTGTTCCAACACTGCAGAATGCATCATAAAATGGGGATTGTGTTTGAAGCCAACAGCCTTATAACCACAGTCTTGTTGGTTGCTTTCTTTGGGAAGAGCAACAAGCAGCAATCTCCATATGAATTATACTATCTAAGGTAAATAGTATGTGAAGCTTTAGGGTGTCCTGAGCTGTTGCCAGGACACTGATGCTAGAAAGCACAGCTGCCAAGTCAGATGCAGTTTATTTAGGAGTTTGGAAGCATGAGCCCATGACAGCAGCATGATGTAGAAGCTCAGTTTGGGTTCATTTGTTCTAAGAAGCAAAAGGGAGAACAGCAGCATCTTGATAGAGCCTTCAGCTGTCTGTAGGAGAGAGGCAGCAATCAAGAACGAGGTGGGGAGGGGGAAGGAATTGCTGGATTTTGAAAGCCTTTTAACCTCTGACTTCAGAGAAGAATGTGTGTCAAATCTAATGAAACAAGGAGACAGATCTGGACGGGCCTAATGGTGACACTTTTATAAGACAGCAGACGAATCTGTCTTTGCTGAATGGAAGCTGACAGTAATTTCTCTTTTCACAAAAATGGCAACTTGCTGAAGAAAATAAAAATGGTAATGTGTAGTTATATGTGCATCAAATCCCCCTGACTCCTATGCCTATAACACTGGAAAATGGTAATGCTGGTGGCTTTCCATCATTTAATAAATCTATCCACGCTCATCATGTTTCCTTTTAAATTTGGTGCAGCCCCTTTTACAGCAGTACTTCCCTACCATAAGTCAGCAGAGGGAAGATAATGTTACAGAATATACTGTCTGTTTCTAGACAAATATACATTTTCTTAAAACAGGGGTATGAAGAGGTGCTTCCACTTTTAAAATTACTTGGCATTTTACCTATCCTTCATAAATTGGCCTTGATCTCCTTCTTTTCTTCCCAAGCAACTTTGAAACTGTAACTCTTACAATAATTGTGTTTGCTGCTCAGTTGGTGTCATAAAGATGTTGTTTATTTTTTACTGGGCTGCCAAAACTTAGTCAACATTGAACAAAAATTTGCCTATGATTAAATTTATTTACATCAATATCCATATTGAAGTGTGAGACTAATTTCCCATATAGTTCTGGATTCTCCTAATTACTATAAAACTAGCAGATCCTTGCAATGTTGCCAAAATACCTGCTTTTAAAGGCTTAATAGCTAATAAGTGATGTTTTATGTGGACTTGGAGAAGGGAGATTATAACCCAATGTCACAAATACAGAGAATATTGGGTCAGCATATTTTAGTTGAAAAATGGGGAGGTAAGATGTTTAGAAAAAATGCTTTCACTTGGTTGAAAAATTCTACAAAAAATCATCAGAAAATACTGTTTTATAAAACCTGAAACATTTCAGTCAAAATATTTCTTAGTGACTTTATGTCCATGAATCCAAGGCAAGGCCTTAAGGGACTCTGCATTTGTGGCTTATTGATTTGCCTAGACATTCTTTGCAGACATCAGAAACATCAGTTTCTCTGAATAGGATCAAGTTCTGAATAGTTTTGTGTTTACCCCAGTTTTATTTTTATTAATAGCACGATATCGAAGAAAGTAAGAAAATCCCCTGTGAACTCAAATCTCTGGAGGATCAGTTGGTTTTACCTTTTCTGCTCGAGGAACACGAGCTAATACAATTCTATGTAGACATTAAAGGGAAGTGGAGTGTGATTAGTTTTAATTCTGGCTCCCAATTTTTAATGGGAGTTTAGAAGCCTTTTCTAGATTAAAATAAAGTGAGATGAAGAAGGGAATATGAGGTATGGTCCCTCATAATACAAGCAAAGCATTTCAGGTGTAGAAATGCTTTAGCCAGATGTAGTTCAAGCAGGATATTAAACAACTTAAGCTCACACTTAGGTTTTGGAAGGTAAACCCCCATTCTCTGGAGATTGTTTCACTTAACAGATGGTATTGTGATACAAGCAGTGTTTGATAACTGAAGAATGTGCTGAGCTAGTCCAGGCTTCATGGGAGGTCTTTACACAGGGCTGGAATAATGTCCCCAGCTGCTGCATCAGAATAACGCCGCTGCCTTGGAGTCTGAGGCATTGGTGTTCTCTGCACTTTCAGCTGCTGGATAAACTGTATAGACACCATAAGGCTTCTCCTGCTGAAAACATGTGAGACAAGTGGAGAAGCTGCTTTTACTAAGATTTGTAAGGAATTAATATTAATTTTGGTACTGTGACTGTCTCACTCCCTTGACTGCAGTTTCTGAGTTGTATTAGAGAAAGCTTAACCAAAGCCAAACAATAGGAGCCAAGTGTTATCAGTACAGGAATGAAGAATGGGCTGAGGTACCCTCATTCTCAGAAAGAGAAATTGGAGAGGGACCATAAGGTTCTAAGCCTTGAGTGTGGCTCACACACATCTTCTAGTAAAAAATTTTGATTTTTTTTTCTCTCATAAGAGAAAGCTGCAATATAAGTAGGATTCATCAGATGCTGCTGCTGCTTTACAGATATCTTTTCCTGAGTGCATATTTAGATCTTGGGGTGAATATTTCATTTTTGCATATTATAGATTTTTGTTAGTGCTGGTGTTTGTGCTATAAAATATGTTCTGGTTTAGAATCATAGAATAATCTTCTTTGGAAGGTACCACCAAGGACTTTTAGTCCAACCTCATGCTCAAACAGAGCTAATAAGACCAAGCTGTGCAGGCACTTCTCTTGAAACCTCCAAGTGCTGGGAAAAGGTGTTAAGATAATTGAGAGGACAAGTTGTCCTCAATTTAGTGTACACCTGTAATCAACTCTCAGGAGATACTTATCTCCAATACTTTAATAAGATGTGCTGAAAGAATGTAGCCTTTAAGAATGAGCACCAGTAAGAACAAAGATATCAGATATCCTGTCAGCCAGCAGACAGTCTGAAATACTGGATCTTTTGATTCTCTAGAAGACAAAGAAGATAAACTTTAACTATTTCATCTTTCATGTGTAAACTTTTTTTCTGGACAAAGAGTGGCAGTGTGGATGGCAAAATTAACTGATGGCAGGATGGTAGAGATGAAAGATTCCTGAGTACTCACTGACAGAGGCATTATTTTACCTTAAAATGGTACAGTTCTGACAGTGCTAGGTCTGACATGAAATTCTCAGGATTTGCAGAGCTACAAAAAATTTCCTTGAACATACGGAGTAATGATGCAATTTTAAATGAAATCTTTATCTTTCTGCATCTGCTATAGGCTATTTTTGCATTTCCTTATGATTAGATTTCTCGTGGGCTAGACTTGGGTCGTGATAGGAGGCAAACCAACCAAGAAAGCTGGCAATGGAAGTAAAGGAGTGCTATGTATTGATATTTCAGGATGTGGTGTCTTGGATTTTCAGTTAAAAACTGTTATGTTTTTGCCTGGGTAGAGTTCCAAGGACTGGACTATTTGAAGTGAAGGAGTCTGGTATCTGGACTGAGGGCCTAAGAATGTATGTAGCCTGTAAATAAGAATCCATTCCCTGAATTTCCCCAGTTAATTGTTATTTTTAATTTCATGTCATTTCCTGCCACTTGGATCCACTGAAAGTTTGGAAAGCTGTTCTTATAAGGTTTGTTAGGAGCAGAAGTGTACCTGGAAAACCTTTATCTAACTTTTGATAATCTGCTTTTGCAAAACTATTCAGGCTTCTGAAAGAATTGATTTAAAAGCAAAGTGAGAGACCTTGCTCCACAAAAGAAAAACAAAAGAGATTTTCAAGAATCTCAGTTGGCTCCTAAATCTCTTTGCTGCTGTGATTTGTGCTCCTGAATCCAAACTTCTGAAAATCTCTTATCTTCTATTACATCCATCATTCACCATTTTTCTAATAGTGGAAGAAAATGAAAGGGGAAATCTTGTTAATGGAAATGAGTGTCCAGCTACTGAGGCAGATGAAAGTAACTGTGGATTTGGCTGTTATTGGATAATATACCACCTATTCCCAATTGGAGGCTGAGACCTTGTAACACATATTTAAATGTTCTTTCCATTTCTTAAATATTTTAAAATTTTTTTTAATATAAATTAACTTTCTGGACATTGTATCTTTATAAACATTTCCTGCCACTTCTATTTGTAAAGTTTAGTGATAAGTTATGCTTTCCGCTAAAAATTAATAGATCAAATGATAGTTTTCCCCCCATGATTTGTTTGTTCAATCAGTTCCTGATTTACAAGCATAGAGAAGAAAAATTCTTGTCTGCCATAGCGTCCAATACTGTGCCCTACCTGTTCACTTAAGCTGATGCTGTAGATGGTCAAGAGCATTGAACAGAGTGAAAAAGACAGCTGGAATTTTTGTATTTCCCTGTGGGAACAAGGCCATTTTATTTTTCTATGCCCAGCCTGTAACAGGAAAAAGAGAGTGAAAAATTAATTGTATCTTTTTCCTACCATCTTAGGTATTAGTATTGATGCCACTTTATGAATAAAAAGAACCTAATTTTCCTGCAAGTTATGAACAATAGTTTAAACAAAAGGCCATCATCATCACTCCGATGTTTCTTCATTGCTGTACTGCTGGTTACACAGGGCAAGTTTGGCATTCTGTTTGCAAGCTGCTGTTGATTAGTGTTGTGCTGACACTAATGGAGTGAAAGCTGCTATTTAAGGAAAATAAAAATGTTTTTGAGTTTGGGAAAAGAATCTCAAAATCTCTGAATACTTTGTGGAGATATCTTCCCCTCACTCTGAAATAAGTTGTCTCAACACAGTTCTTAATTCTGTGTCTTAAAGAGAGACTGCAATAGACATTTCTAGCTGACGTCTGCTGCACATTTTCTGTATGCAATACCCCAGGAAAGTCTCTTTTCAGCAGTCTCTCTCATTACTAGGAAACGAGCTTGTAGCAAAACTGAGCTGGGAAAATAATGGCAAACGTAGAAATTGGAAAGAATAAAGTTGGCCACAGCAATATTGTTATTCTTTTGGGCTGTGCAGATTCTTCTCATTCAATCAGGCACCATTCCAGTTATGAGCTCCACATTTTTCTATCTCTGAGTACCTCATCCTAGGATGTCTTAGACAATCCATTTTCCAAGTCCGCTCTTATCCTTGCTGCTGTTTGCTTGTCCATTACTTCTTCATTTGTCCTTTAAAAGAATATTTCTAAGAAGCAAGTAGTTTTGGTTGATACTTGGAAAATACTCTATGCATTTTTATTGATACTGGAGCTCAATAAAAATACGCTCCCACCCATTCACAGTGTGAGTTGCACCAGAGGAGGTTTAGATTGGATACTAGGGAAAATTGCTTCACTGAAAGGGTGTTCAAGCTTTGGAACAGGCTGCCCAGGGCAGATGGAGTCACCACCTCTGGAGGGATTTGAAATGCCTCTGGATGTGGTTCTTGGGGATATGGTTTAGTGGTGGAATTGGAGTGCAGGGGTAATGATTGGAAGCAATCTTAAAGGTAATTTACAATATAAATGATTTCATAATTCTGTGAATGTCAGACTCCAGACCATCTCTGGGAAGTACAAGGGGGGAAGCACACATAGACTTCACTTGCTGGGGAGTCATGCTCTGGATCTCCCCATTTGACCTCTGTCAAAGGAGGTGTGAGGAGGATTGACAGATTCAGTTCAATCACTTCTGTGTTTCTGTATTTTTATGATCCAGACAGTGTTCCAGAAAGAGAAATGTATTTTTAATGATGAAATACCAATTAATTCATTGAGATGTCAGAAGTGTATTCACCATTGAAACGTATTTAATCACTGCAAGTGCTTGGATTTTGAATTTAGTAATGTAATATTAGTTAGGTACCTCAAATGCTTCTTTTTCATTGCTGCTTCTGGTGCCTATAGTGCCCCAAACTGCTTGCAATTCATCAGTGGTGTCTGAAAAAAGGTTTTATCAGAATTCTGCCAGAACTTCCTAATTAGGTGTAATTAAAATGTTCCACAGAGATAGCTAAGTTAAAAATGTTCTTTTGTAAGCAACAGCACTAACGAAGCTCGGTTTTCTGAGAATTTATCTTACATGCCAATGGAAGCAGCCTCATTTCTTCCTAAGTCCCTCTGTTAAATTCCTGTGTTGTCCACCTTTTCACACTTCCCCAGGACATTCTCCAGGACGTGCCCTGAAGCTCCTGTGATGCTCTGCTCCTCTCCAGGTCCCACGTGGTTCCCTGGGCATGAGCAGCTGTCCTTGGCCAGGGCTGTGCGTGTGCTCACAGCCCAGCAAGCAAATCCAATCCAACAGCTCCTCTTACACTGCACATTCCTTCCCTTTATCCATCTGGAGATTCTCATAAAACTCAAAAAATTCCCATCCTCAACCCGAAAACCAACAGAACCCCCTCACCCCAAGAAGCAGTGCCAAACCTCAAACCCACCAACATTCTTTCTGCCTTTGAGATCTCTTTCAAAGTTTGTGATTTGGCCAGTAAATTAGGAATGCGTGAGAGTGTGAAAGATGAACAGATGATGTGATTGTATAAGTCTGCTTTCATTAAGAAAACAGGGCTGAAAGTTCTGGTAGAGCCTTGCTGGTAGCTGACACTGCCTGGATCTGCTCTCACACAGCCTGCTGTGCTTTAACAGATGAGGTACCTCCCATGCCTCCAGCTCTGATGCAGCCTTTTGTGGAGAACAAGGAAAAGGACTGATTTTTTTATTTTAGATGGGAGCAAAACAATTTTCAAAATTCTGTTTGAAATATGCATGCCCTGCCGTACCTTTCCTGGAAACTTGCTTTCTATAAATGTTTGGACATTGCTCACAGAAAATAAAGAGGTGGAGTACTAATGTCAGACTGCCACAGTTTATAGCTTGGAGAAAATAGTCATTAAAAAAAAATGACTGTGTTGGGTTCAAGGTTAACTGAGGTATTCTGAATGTTTTCTTTGAAATTTCAAAAGAACAAAACCAAAATAAGCATTTGAGTGGGCCAAGAACTTCTGGCAACAGTTTTTTTCATAAGGAATGTCATAGTATGAAAGTGGCGTTTAAGAGGAAGTTACGTATGTATCTACTTTTTTGTTTTGTTTTGAAAATCATAAATCTGCTTAGCAGTGGTTTTTTTTTTCCTTAGGTTTTGTTGTTACCTTCGGTTTTCTGGACTGCATAGATTCAATCTTAGATAAGTCAAGCAATGCTCTTTTTAATGAGTCATCTTGGAATGACATCTGGTAGCCTTCAGTTAACTACAGGATCGGGTACCACTTTTCCACCCTTTGTCTTTTGGCCTTCTCACTGCTGATCCACCTCTTTCATTTCTGAGAAACTGCAATAGAATGCCCCATCTTTACTCCCTGCCTTCTTATCCAAATTACCATCCAGTTTCATATTTATACCTCTGAAAGATCATAGCATCTAAAAGTAGATGAGAACAATCCTTCACACTTATGCTGCTGTTTGTAATTGAAGAGATGATTGTGACTTAATTGTTATTATTATTATTATATAAATAGACACTGCTGTCTAACCAGTATGTACTTCATATAGGTCATCTTTACTCACCTTATATCACCCTACAGTCGTTGTTTTTAAAAACATAATCCTACCTCTGATGTCTATGAATCATATCTTACATAATTTGTGTTATGCATAGAGCCCCTCTGCCATTTCTTCTGTTGAAAATATCATATCTCAGCATCTTAATTTAAGGTAGGTTGCAAAGAGAGAGCAAAAAATCCTCCACACAGCTAAAAAGGTTTTTATCTCCCCATAGCTTTATTTTTATTAGGTTTTTTTATCTTTTCTCCTTATGTTTCTGTATATCAGCAGCAGAACTGAACAATAATGATAAATAATGTAGGCTCAGCCAGTACTACACATTAGGAATGGAGGCACTGAACTGCTGAACTATTCTCTGTCTGTCCACAGGCACAGGAGGCCACAGTACTTTTTCCTAAATATTTCCTGGTGTGTAGTTCTTCCCCTACCTAGAAAGGTTAAGCCATATTTTTTGTTCTTCCTTATAGATGCTTTTAGTGAGGGTGAGGAAAAAGAAAAGTGGAGGTTGAATTGTATGAGTGGAGTTTCTGTGTTAACTTATATTTGCAGCATAGCTCTGGTCTGGTAATTTGAGTGTAGCATGTTAATGGAAGCAGAGATAATTTAAAGGTGGTCCTTTTAACACAACTAAAATGAACTCGTTAACTTTACTTTTCCACTGTATCTTTTTTCCCTTTCAAAAGTTTTGTAGAGGGTACCTGTGAGTCACCAATGGGTGATTCCCTACCAATAAATTTATTTTCTCTTCTGAGCAAACTGTAATTTCAGCACACAAGGGAAGGGAAGAGATTTTCGAGTCTTATCCCCAGTGGTAGTACTGGCATCTTCTTTGGTTTTGGACAAGGAATTCTCTCTGCTTTTATGAGGCACACAATAATTCATTGACTGACCAGATCATGAACTGGGCTGATTTGAGCAGATAATGCTCATAACTGCATTAAACCCTGCAGATGAAAGCAGAATTTAGGCTGGTGTTTGCAGAGCATTCAAACACATGCAGTGACCTGCTTGTGTGTTGCTTTGATTATCTCTGAGTTACTGGGGCTGTGCGTGGTGCAGGAGCAATAAAATTGCTTCTCCTGGTGAGGTTGGATAATGCTCTCTGTTTAGCCAGGACTGTGAGAAGTACTGCAGAATAGTTGAACAAGTGTGGGGTCATTTTTATTTCCATATTGAACTTCTGATTGTATTGATTAGGCCCTGATTCAATAGCACAGGTCTTCAGATATGATTACATTTTGTTTTATTTTAACACCTTCCCCTTCCCCCCCCCCGCCCCCCCCCCAACCCTCGACCCTCACTGAGCTCCCTGAGTTTTTTAGTGTATGTAGCAAGAGATTTCTTAGATTGCAGAGAGGAGGGGGGGAATCACTGAATAATTGTGCCATGTAAAGGATGTGAAAATTCAACTGCTGGCCACAATGAAATGTCAGCGTACTTTGGGAGCACCACAGCCCCAAGCAGTGAGAGTACCTCCCAAAGTATAAAGAAATAATAGTGATTACAGAAAAACTTGCTGCCAATTACTGTTCAGAAAGCAACTGTGGCTTTGTCTGGCTCAGAAAACACATTCCATGAGCTACAGTTACGAAATAAAAAGGGAATTTTGTATCAGTATGAACCTGCATCCTTAGGATAAAAAGAAAATTAACCAAGTGCCTATATGTTTTCCTGGGATATTCCCTGAAGTTAATGTGTCAATTTTTAGTCTTAATTGCAGCAGCAAACTATAAGCAGCATTTTCAAACTCAAGTCATAGTGATATTACAGATAAAATGTAAGAAATTGCAAAATGGGTCTGGATATTTAGTGAAGCTCTTTAGAGGTTCACGTTGCAGTTGCAATGGTCATTTCTGAGTGCCTGTGAAGCAAATCTGTGACCAAATTAAAGCAACTTTCTGCAAAAATAGCTCTAAACCACTTTGAGACTTGGCCCACCAGTATTCACTCACATACACATAGGTAGTGCCTGTTATTTTTTTGTGCATGCCATAACAGACAATATTTAACAGAACCAGAACCTGAAGATGGAAAACCAGGTTATGCAGCTTTTTACCATGCCCAACAAGAAAATCACCTGGTCATTATTTCTAGTGATATATTATAGACAACAAAGAATTCTCTTATTCACCAGTAAGAAAAATGCTCTCTATTTCTCAAAAATTATTTTACATTACCATAAATCCAGACTAATTTTATGAATGATTGCAGAGATATATCAATATTAATAGCACAAACCAGAGAGAAATGGATCACCAATGTAATTGTTTGTGCTAATTCTGGTTTTTTATGAAGGTCATAACAAAACCAATCATCTTCTTATTTTTATTTCTTATTCTCTTCATCATCTGCAGGAGCTCTGGGGTTCAGTCTGGACCGGGCGTAGACGGACGGTGACGAGAGATCTCTATAGTCAGATCTTGGAACATTTCGATGTCGCCTGTAGTTTTCATATTCCCAAAATCTTTTGTCAGGCAATCATATTTATAAGGCTTTCCTGTTTCATCTTCCCCAACAATCATCAAAGCTGGTCTGGCAACAAAAAATTAAATGTTCAGGGAAACAAAAGTGCCTTATAGATATTTTGCCAACCTGATACCTTTGTGATGAGTTAGGTAAATCCATTCTATCATATCTTTTCTACTCACCATTGAAACTAAGCACAAGGCAGGCTGGCTGAAACACTCCTGTGAACTGTAAACAGAACAACAACGTGTGTTGGTAACACGGATCTTCTTGAGGCACTTGGAAACTCTCGTAATGACTGAAAAGGTGAAGTGGTCACATTTACCTTTAAAGACTGCAGCAAACAGTGCCAGGGAACACAAAGTACCATTCAGGCCCCTTACCTGTCTGATACTGTAGTACCAAAATTAGAACTACCCAGCTGCAGAGCTTTCTGTGTTCCAGGACATCAGAGATCACTTTCCTGAGCAGCAGCAGGGCTGTGCTCAGGCATTGGCTGTCTGGGCAGCTCTGGGAGATGTGTTCTGTGACCTGGAGGATCTGCAGGACAGCAGTACCTTTAGGCTGTGTGTGCTAAGCCTGTGTAGGAACTTACAGTTTTGTAGGAATTGCAGTCTCTTAGATTGCAGACTGGAGTATCTGGTCTGCCTGCTGAACTACTGAGAGATCAGTTGCCTGTAACCAGGATGACCCACCACTGTCCAAGGGCATATGATTTTTGTGAAATGTTTATATCTCCTCTGCATGTTTCAGAAAGAGGTGCCATGTGCCTGTTCTCTGTGTTTGTATAAACCCAGACAAATTTGACAGGATGCACTTACCAAAATTACAGGATAAAATAAATATGTTTTTGCAGTGCTGACAGATTCCAGGAACTTTACGTATTCTGAAATTACAGTCTAGTAAAAAGGAAACTACTGCGAGGTTTTCACTGGAGAAAAATCTCCAGAGGACCTAACCTTAAACTCCAAGGAAGCAATCAAGGAGGTAGCTTATCCCCCCCTATTTTCATCCTTATTTCCTAATAGTTTTTGCCCTGTTGTCTTCTGTTGCAAACACTGAAACCCTTTCTTCTAAGTATTTATTGCTTTGGTCTCTGTAAGAAAAAACCCAAACCTAGTACTGAGACAAGCAAATAAATCCTTGAAAGTGTTGCAGCTGTTTTTTCTCTTTTAACGTGAGTCTGTGGCTGCTTGCTGTAATATTAGACAAATATTTGTTACTACTAGATCCTCTGCTAAGACACGAGCATTGTAGCATCCAGCTTCTTGTTAGCTAATTTTGTGCTATTTTCTTGAACAGTATTTCACACTATTGTTTTTAGCTGCTAATACTTTATGGATAGCTGTGCAAAATAGCACAAATCTAATCCAAAACCAAACTTGAACCAAGGTTTTGCACCGCTATACTTTCTAGTGAGGCCAAATTTACTGAAGACTGAGGGAAAATGATCAGACATCTGGATGTGCAGAAGAGAACAAGTAGTGAATTAATTTACTGTGCTTAGTTCAAATCAGCTTGTTAGAGCTGGGCAAATTCCTCAAGCATTTGCATAAAAGTGACAAACTTTAGAAAGGTGTGCAAAGCATGAGTAATCTGCCACACATCTATTAAAAGAGCCAGAATTCAGTGCTCCTCAATGGGAGTCTGATAAACCACTTTAGAATTGCTTCTACTGTAGCATAAATCAGATTATGTACCTGTTATCTGAAAAGTGAGGGGACAATCTGCCAGGGACACTGAAAAATATGTGCTACTTGTGAATCATTTAAGGAAGAACCTTCTATCATTCGTGGCCTGGAAATCTGTGCTAGGAAAAAGTTTTCATGAAGGAAACCGCGACAACTAAAGAATGTTGTTGTAACTGTTGCACACGGGACAAGGAACTCAGCAGGGGTTTTTACCTTCTTATTCCTGCCCTTCTTAACTCTTCAGACACTGTCTTGCTCCCAGCTTGTGCCTGTGATCATTTGTCTTTCTCACTCTGAGTATTTACCATGTATTCCTATTCCCTAATGCCATCCATCCAACAATGCTAACAAGAAGAATGCTTCACCTCAGGGGACATAAGTGTCTTAGGAGATAGCTTTTCAATTAACCCATGTCAAGGGGGTTATGTTTACTCTAGGGATACGTAATTTACTATTGAAGAAAGGCTTTTAAACTATAATTCCCAGTGAGAAATGAATGGGTGTCTTGCTCTGACTTCAAGCCAGTATCATATAGATAAAGAAGGGGGGTATTTGTACTAAGAAAGTGGACTGGACTACTGGGGAAGACTTTTTCTTTCCTTCTGCAGTATTTTTTGGTGGCTTTAAGCAGTTACATAACCAAACAAAGGAGAGCTTCCCCAGCATGTAGTATGACTTTGCTCAAATGCCACATCCAATAAGCACTAGACCTGTTTTGCTGGAATACGTGTGGCTCTGAGGGTGAAAACCCTCTGGATTACAGTGCTTCCCCAGAAGGATCCTCCCTGAGCTTTTCCAGAGCTTAGGAAAGGTGTGTGGAGGTCAGACACTTGTAGCCAAGGATCTTCTGAAGATAGTGTGAAAACGTGGATAAGATGGAGCAGTGCTGGGTGAATGATACACTGTATATGAAGGTTGGCAATAAAAAAGGAGCAGTTCCAGGAAAAACTAGGATATCAGGGTCCTGATGAGCACTGTAACAAATTAATTCCTTGGTCTTTATGAATCTTTGGGGTTGTCTATGATTTTGGAGGGGGGAGGAGGGGAGCTATAATTCATTTGTTTTGTAAAGTGTTTTGATGATTGGGTAGTACCTGGGGATCTGTAAATTCTCATGAAGCTTTCTGAGTTTCTAACAAGGAACCAGGTGTTAGTTGCTTTTGCTATAAAGAATCTGTTCTCAATATCCTTTAAAATATCATGTGCACTGTTATTGGCTACTGTTTGCCTTAGTGCTGATAACCCTGACATCTTTTTCTTGGTTTCTATAAAGACAATTTTGGGTAATATACCTATTTAAATAGAAGAAATCCACCAGAAATGCTTTCTGCCTATACAATTCTCATAATAGCTGTAATAAATGCTGGTGACAGCATTGGATTAGAGCAGGCATCCTGGATAGCCTACGTTGTACCCTCTTACAGAAACTCTGAGTAGAGTTTGAATTCATACAGGTTAAGCAGAAAAACCTTACCTTTATTGAGTGTGCTTCTCATTTCTTCATGGACCATTTCCCAGCTTGCAACTATTTTGCAGATTCTCTTTCACTGCAGAGCTTTTTTAGATAATTCAAGAAAACTGTTTAGATAATTTAGAAAATCCAGCTCTTTCCTCTGCCTTGCACAGTCCCTGTGCTCTTTCCCTCTCTCCCCAGATCTGCTGTCAGCATTTATTGCCTACATCTTACCCTATTTCTTGAAACATTACATCTTCACAACAGTTCCATGTCTTTCTATATTTCATATGTAAAAAGAATCACAGTTGAATTGAAAACTATTCCCTGTGGGATTAGTGCAACTTCCCATCGTGATACAACGCTTTACAGGTTGTAGAGAATATTTGCACAAGCATGGACTGTGCATTTAGAAATTAATTTCTTGTCTCTTGCCACACAAATGGTAGTCCTGCTTTGACTGGTTTGTGTGTGAAAATCCAAAGAAAGACTGCTGATGTTTTTTTAAAAATATATCAGCAAACTTGCAAAAATGAAATTGTCAGTTTTCTGCAGTATGTCAAGTCAGTCATAGATAGTGCTTGTCTGCTGCTGTAAAAAAGTAGATGAGATTCATGACATTACTTTAGTTAAAAGATCAAATAAGTGGGATATAAACTCTAATTCTGCCATATCTTCATGCAGAAAGTATTACATTTTGGATGACACCTGACAGTGACTTATATTTGTATGATCATAGAAGTTGATGTCTTAATATGACTTTGTTTTTAATTGCAAAATCTAGCACTTCATTATTGGGAATTTCAAATTTTCTAATATTTCGAATGGAGCATAGCAGCTGGGTCCTGTTCAAAGACTCCATAATAAGGCTGCTGATGACATATCTGAAAGTCCAGCAGCTTGGAAAAATATTGTGGGGGATTTTCTAATGCGAAATATATCTTTGAAGTATTTTCTTAATGCTCTTCTCCCATGCACAGGGTCTTTCTGGAGCACATGGCACAGGATTTTAACAGGATTTTATCCAGAAAACTTGGACTTCGGGCCTGACTGGTCCCACCTTCTTCCCCCCCCCCCCCCGAGTTTCTGGAATGAGAGGGAAGAGTGAAAATCATGGTGTAAATTCAGAATATGTTCGTTGTATTTTCCTGTGTTCCTGTCGTCTTAGAGTACATGCCTGGTGTTCTTAAAAAAATACAACGAATAGTTCTCAAGGTATGCTCTGTTCAGGTTTCTTGGCAAAAGAATTAGGTTTTTTTGAACGTGAAGAGTTATTATCAGTTTTTCTCAACACAGTCACAATGACATTTTGCTTTCTGAAGGCTGCACTGATGCTCAGAGCAGCTCTCTGAGTATGGCAGTGTGTTCATCATCTTGGCAAGTTTTCTGGCAAGAAGTGGAGGAAATATTTAATTGTTTTGGTATTTTTGGGGGGATTGTGGATTAATAATTTAGACGAGTATAGAGTGTTTGCTTTATGCTTTAGATCTTTGAATTTCCAGAGCTGTAATTGCCATAATATTATGTAGGTATTTTAAAAAAATCAGTCCAGTCTGTTCAGGATGTTCATTGAAAAAAAAAAAAAAAAAGAGAAGCTGAGATTTGTATCTACTAATGTACTAATATAAAGACAAAAAAATTAACTTATAAAAGCAATACATGCTCTACTCTTGCTCTAAAAGAGCCATATGGTGTCCATAACCTTAAGGTATGAGATTGTATATACATTTAACAAAAAACTATTCTCCACAGTGTTCCATAGAGCCCAGAAAAATCTGATTTGCAGGACTAAAATTTTTTAAATGCAATAAAAATATCACAACAAATAAATAAAATATTCATTTTAGATATTTAATAAGAAATTCTACGAGATATAGTGAGAGCTATGATAGAATAGTAGGGCCTGGCACCACTGTATCATCCTTATGCTCTTGTAAGTTTATTCAAAATGAAGAATTACTGGAAAGCATCACTTTGTGCTTATCATTTGTCCTGCACCATATAGCAAATGAATGCTTTTATCTTTCATATCTGGATTTTATGCACCTTACAGGAAGAAAAAGCTACCACAAGAATGGTTTATTTTTGTTATCAAAATAACATGACTTTATAGGGAGGAATTTCAGACTGAACAGTTTTGCCTAGTAAGTGCCATATTTCAGCAGTCACTATATAGGATACACATTTGTGATCTGCTTCATTTTTAGCCTGGGAAAACAAGCATAGGTGGAAAAGAGAGAGACTGATTTCCTTTGCTTAGAGGATTTATCTTTATCTGATAATGACTCTGCCATGAATCCTGGCAGTGATGCATAAGCATTTTAATTCAGTTCTTCTCAGACTGGAGTCCAGTGTCTCTGAAACTGAAGAAACAAGGAAAGAGAATCCACCTTCCTCAAGTTTATTATAAATGTTTTTTATAGTCCCTGTGCTTGTTAGATGTAAAGCTTTTTCAGTGCACAGATGGAAGATCTTTTTATCTTGGTGCATCTAGGTGAATATGTGCACTGACTAAAGGCATTCTCTAGAGAGGAGAAAAAAGAAATGCAGAGGGGGGGAGAAGAGGTTAAGAGAGGAAGAATATTAAAAAAGAAAAAAGGTGAAAATTTGATTAGTGTAGGAATTTCTTCCTCCTCTGTGACCTCTGAACCTCATGGGTATTTTCTTCTTACGGGAAAAGAGTATGCCCAGAGAGTTTTCCAGCACTGCAGGACACCACCCCAGCAGCCAGCTGCCTGTGAACTCTCTTCTCTGAGCATCCAGGTATTCCTCTTTCTTTTAATTTCTTTATTTTACACATCATTTAGTGCCTACTGGTAATGCTACAAAATAAGTTTATTACTGATGACAGTGATAAAAAACCACCCCAAGTTCCCAACAGAACTAATTCAAAATTGTTATCTCTTCCACTTAATAAAATAGAATAAAGCAAAATTCTTCTTTTTTTTAATGAACACTTTTGGGGAAATTAGTCAAATTCAACAAAACTTGAATTGAACTCTAATGTACATCAATAGCTCTGTGAGTTCAACAGTGGAATTCAACAGGAGCTCTTTTTGTTAAGTTCCAAACTGGCTCAACTTTGCCTGAACTTGCACTAAATGATATACACCAAGTTGCTTATAGCTGCTTTTAATGGACTTTGGATATTTGAAGTACACATATACATCAGGGATTGTAACTTCTGGAAGAGGAGATCTTTATCTGATAAGAATAGCTGTACTATTTCAGTGAATAAAGGGAAAAGAGTTCTCTATTTATTTTCTGATTTAAATGTGAATTTTTTCTTCATCTTTTCAGATATTGACAATTTCAGATCAGAGTTATGTCACTGAGCTTTCATACTTTGTGTCACAAAACAAGTAGGTTCTCAGTATTTTACTGGGTACATAAAGCCCTCCTCTAGGAACCAGAACCCCCCAATGCTGGGCACTGACAAATCTAAGCCAGAATGGTGTCTACTCTTCTCCTTCCTACAATTATTCAGTGAAAGATAGAATTTGCCTAATAGCCATTATTCCCATTGCCCAAATGAACTAACACTACTTCTACTGGAGTTACAATAAATGAATCACAGAATATTCGGAGTTGGAAGGACCCACAGGGAGCATTGAGTCCAACTCTCAAGTGGATGGCCCATAGAGGGGTTAAACCCTCGAGCTTGGCTCTAAGGAGTTTTTGTAGGAAGCAAGATCCCCTTAATGCAAAGGAGATACATAAACACATTAATAGAGCTAATCTGCTTTCTAACTGTGCCTCCCTCTTCATAGCGGTTCCCCACCTTTCTCCTGTGAGGATTTTTTGGCTTTGTTTTCTTGTCCTGTCATTTCCACACAGACACACACACACACACACAATAGTACAATTGCAAAACAGAATTTTGCCATCTGGTCCAGCCCAGCAGATCTATCTGTAGCACAGCATGCTGCCACTTGCAGGAACTTTGCTTGAGCCAAATTTAGTGGTGTCATAAGCAGTGTAAATGACATACCAGTACATCAGTGCAAGTCACCATGAAGGCAATTCAGATACTCGAAATTGTAGGTTATAATAGGAAAGGATCCAATTTAGGTATGCAATATAATGGAATGTCATGTAGCTGATCACTTCTGTAACTTATAAATTTAGGCTCTAAAGTCCCAGTGTGAAAGGCTGCCTCTAATGGCATTCAACTTAAAACAAAGCTTTTTTCATACAGAACTCCCAAAAGCTCCATAGAAACAAAAGAGGAAGACTGTTTTTAATGATGATCACAATTGCAGTCAAAAAGCAAGGGAACTCAAAGGGAGCTGGATGTGTGGTGTAGGAGCTGTGTGAAAGAGTAGGATAGCCTTTTTATGTATGTTATTTATAAACCTAAGCAGTTAGTTTGACCTTACTAATCTGCTGATGAATTCTGCTTTTCATTTCCATTTGAGAACTGTCCCACAATATTGCTTGATGCTCTTAATTCCCCTAATTAAACCCCTTGCTTTTGTAGCTACATTTAAACTAAAAAGTTATTAAAAAAAAAAGTAAAATAAAAACTGAACTGACTAGATTAAACACACGGCAGGCTAGGGTTCAAACCCAAAGACTTTAGATTCTGCAAATGCTGGATATATTTCACCCAACTATAAGTCTCTGTTTCTTCCTAGACCCTGAAGGGAAATATCTGTCTCCTGAGGGTGATTCTGCTGTGCAGGTGTAGGAGCAGCCTGACAAGAGGAAGTAATGCTGTGGTTTGGCTGGTTACACTTAGGATCAAGCAAGAATAATGGAGCAGGGCTAGAACTTTTAAAACTCTAAATGTTGTAAGCGTCCTCTAGCATGATGGAGGCCTTGTATGCTCCTGCTGATGAGGAAAAAAGTTATTGAAAGCTCCTTTTTGAGTGGTTCAGTCCTTGATAAGGTGACTATTTCACAGAACAGCATTCCCTATTTGTGCTTCAGTTCTAAGCCTAGATAGCAGTCACTGCCTACGTTTTGTTTTCTGTCCCTGTTTCTGATGCTATTTGGAAAGGTGATTTTTGGAAAACATTGCAACTTTGCCTCTCATATCCATGATTTAGCACTTAGAAATAAAGATAAAAGTCTGCCCTTTTGGGTGGCCAGCTGGGAGAGGATTATCATAGACTACACTCTGTGAACTACTAGAGTATATAAACAGCTTCTTTTTTTCCTATGCTTTTATATCACTTATTCTTATCACAGTTTTGTGTGACAGTAATAAACTACAAGAAATTTATGTTAAGCTTTAGTCTTCAGTATTTAGCAACTTTTCCAATCTTCCTTTTAAGTGGCACCTTCAGCAAATTGCCAGGCAGGTACTCTGTTTATGACAAGATGATGGAAGAGGAACATGGTTAAAGCCACATAACCTCAGGTGTCATTGTTGTAATGTCTGCCCAGGTGTCTAGTCAAAAAGACCGATTCATTTTTGGCATTTAGCTCTTCTCTGTGAAAGGTCTGTGTTGAGAATTCACGATAAATGAGGCTGAGATTTAACAAATGTTCACCACGAGGGAAAACACAATCTTGTGAGTCAGAGCCTAGCAGCAGGTAAAGGTCAAGGGGAAAATATGCTTTATTCTGGGAGCTTTTCATGGGCTGACTCAAAAGCTGCTGGTCTGCTGTGGTTCAACCTTATGATATCTTATGCATCTTGCCCTACTCTGTCATCCTGTTGTGGCTCAAGGTGCTCTAATCCACAGGTATTTTGTAGAGAAAAATGGGGTTGTTGCACAGCTAAAGAAGCATTGCTGCTTAGGAAAAAAAAACGGCAAAGAAATTGTGGGAAAAGTTGATTTCTTTTGACACCACCTGGTTTCTTTTAAGTCAAAATAAATGAAAACGGGGAAGGGCAGCACTGGAGAGCAGTACAGTGAAGGTGCTGCTGCAGGGCTGCTGGCATGAGTTCCGACCTCTTGGCCCATTATTGTGTCTTTACAGATCCAGTTTCCTTCTTCAGCACATATGAGCCTGTTATATCTATGAATAGCTGTATTCATTTCATCAATTTGGCTGTTTCTTAGATAAAAACATCTGCTGCTTTCTTCCAAAGCCAAGCTTTTGGGTAAGTTGTATGACTGTCTTAAATGTCTCTTATAAAATTGTGCTATTTTCTTCCATCATATCAATGTTTCATCTACTTTTGGTACCTACTTG
Organism: Corvus kubaryi; assembly: GCF_017639235.1. Classification (NCBI taxonomy): domain Eukaryota; kingdom Metazoa; phylum Chordata; class Aves; order Passeriformes; family Corvidae; genus Corvus; species Corvus kubaryi. Next base: position 2,316,594 of record NW_024581136.1, on the reverse strand, counting down.
ATACTATGTTTTCCATGGTTTTTTTGTTTAATTTGGGGTTCAAATCATCAGGAAAACGATTAGATTATACTCACTTTTTTTGGTAATTGAAAATATAGCTTAGCAGTTTATTAATATAGGAAATACCTAAAACTGACTTTCTAGCTATAGAAAGAAAAGGCTGAAAATATAAAATATGACCAGTGATGTTAAATGAAAGGATGTAGGCAAATAGAATGAAATACTAATATTTGTATGCTGTCTATACCAGTGTTGATTTGGAAGGCTGGCAGCAAATTAATGTTGATCCAGCTATATGTCATTGATCAGTTCAATAGAAATGGAGTTTGGTGGACAAAGACTATTTCTCTTGGTGAAAGATGTGTTCTCAGTTCAATCACAGGAAAAACAGAGGATTTTACTTTTTTTTAACAACAAAATTAGGACTTCTCTCCCAAAATATTGAATTACAGAACAGAAGCTTGGGCCACAGTTCTCCTCTGATTACCAGTGTGCCCAAATTATTACACTTTCTGACTGTTTTGAATGTCTTCCTATTCCAAATAAGTGTGTCAAATCTGGTAATTCTTCCTTGAAATACTTGAAGTTCAGTAAAGAGGTATATGTTAATAAAGACAAAAAATTGTTTTTCAAATGAGCCATCTATTGATGTAACAGAGAAAGCAAGCCCAGGTTTGTCAGTAATGGACACAGTAATGTTCATTACCTGTGTTTTTTCCATATTTTCAACTGCTGTTTACTTTGTTAGTGGGCTGGAGAGGGTTGAGTTGAATTTTAATCTATTGCATTTCCAACTTCACCAGTCAAGGATTTCACTGATTTAAATAAATAGAAGGATTTAGCTGAAGGTCTTATGCAGCTTCAGAAAGTTTCTTTGAATTCCTTGTGATTGATTCCTGGAATAATTTCAAATAAGTCACACTGGCCTTTGTCTTCTTCCTTCTGCTCCATCTGTTGAAGTATTTAAAGTAATGAAGGTCTTATTTGGGCTTTTTCTGAAGGAAGTCCTGGCTTCTGGCGTTTTAAATGTAGGTTTTGGATTTGTCAACCAGTATTTCAACTGCTGATCAATATTTGTATGTATGACCTGAACTGAACTCAGATGTAGTCTACTATAGATTGTTTGACCCGCTCAAGGAGCAATTTTATTTTTCAGCTATGTGTCAGTTCCTATTTGACTTCTCACTGAGGATTGCTGGAAAACGTTATGCTCTGTTTATGCAAGATTAAAAATGTAAATCCTGTTGCCAGTCTTTGGCCATACAGTAAGATTGTGGGATGGTGCTGCTCTGATGTTACGTGTTCAGAGAGCTTTATTCCTGAGTGCTCCCTAAATGGGAATAATCTGCGTTGTTTATAGGGTCATGGGCCAGGGTTGCAGTGCTGAATGCAGTCTATCTTGTCACCATCTAATTCGTGTCAATTTAAATGGTTTCTTATTTATGCCTTGTTGCACACTTTTTACTTATTTAGCATTGGCTTTTTTGGCTTATTATTCATTTTTAACCACTTTGGTGAAAGGCACTGTAATTGGTCCACGCAAACAGTGCCAGCTTCAGAAATGAACTGCAAGACTCTCAATAAGCAAGCTGATTATGTTTGGCTTAGAATCAAAAGAATATTTTTTCCCTATGAGAAGCCTGAAAATTGTTTGTTTTATATTTTTTGTTTGCGTCTCTGAGCAAGATTATTTAAAGAAAATGGAGCTAAGAACATGGGAGTGTGTCAAGCATGAGTTAAACTGCCATTGGTAGTGACGTGGACTTTGTTAATTCTCTGAGAGTGGTGAAATAGATAACCCCTGACAGCCTTCTTAGAAAGCCACATCTTTGCTCGTGTGGGTAAGGCACTGAACTGATGCTTTAAAATCACGAAAGGTAGTAAGTATTTCTGGGGGAAAAAAGGTTTATGATCCCTTTCTATTAAGAAATATGGAACTCTTGCACACTCGGAAATGAGTTTAAACAGAATCTGCTGAGCAAATGAATCAGTTGCTGTAGCTGCCACAAATTCTCGTTGTGAGTGCAATCGACCCTTTCCATTTTTTGTTGGATCAGGTCGATGTCCCCAAGTCCTTATGAAATACAATATATCAAATACTGCTGCCCTATGTATAGCTGGTCTTAGAAGTGGCTTTTTAATTTTTAGATGTTCCATCCAAAAATCCCAAACACCTAAATGGACTAGATCTACATCCCTAGCAGGTTTCATATAAGCTGGAAAACAAAATTCCAAATAGATGTTTCTCCCAAACATGCTGAGCATCAGGGCAGGGGGAAAAGGTCAGAGAGTTAGAGAAAAATGTAATCACCACTCTCAGATTCATTTCTGCAATTACAACACAGTGAAGAGAAAATATGAGTTTGCAGAGCTCTAAACATTTGAAATTGATTTAGCCAGAATAAATACATTCTTCAGTAAGTGCTTTCCCATGTACAAGTAACATTCAAGTTTTTGTGACATAGGAGACAGAACTATAGTGATGTAATCAACTACTTTACTATGACTGCCACTCACAAGGCAAAATATGCTGTTAGTTTTTGTAATGTCAGTATTTATCCAGTAAGGGCACTGGGCTTGCTAATTAATTGTATACAATAAACACAGACAATAGCAGCTGCTGCTTTTGATTTTCATCAAACTCTCCACAGATACATGTTGAAAATTATTCTCTTCCACAAACACACTGAGGATTTTTATTGCCTTAATTTGTGAGCAGTCTGAGGCATCTTGAAGCCTGGTTATTTTTCAGTGGGTGGAATAATCAGCACTTTCTAAAATTCAGAGCTCTACAAGATCATTTGATGATTACTGAAACTGTTGGCTTGTGATCATGATTTTAATAGAGAAGTGCTTAATCAGATAAAGAAGTCATTAAAAAAAAAAGGCAACGTATCTTTCACATGTTTGCTCTTTACCATCGTTCCATATGTTTACTCTCTTGGTCTCTTGCTCTCAGGATATGCACACTTTAACCTCTGCTGGTGGTTTTGTATCAGTGACAACAGCAGTTACTTTATGGTGCAGAGTAAATTCATTAATTCATTTTCCTTTTCCTAAGTTCCATTAGAACATGTCAGTGCTGTATATTTAATGCTTCAGTGATGAATCCTTTTCTGCAGTAGGAATTGCAATAGTCCATATCATTGTGTTACAGATGGGCTGGCTCTGCTAAGGTCTGTTATTGGCCACTCCAGTGAGATCAGGTGCTGAGCTTTGGCATCATGTTGAGGTGAGCTAAGGCTAAGCAAAAAATTCTGGCTTGGCTTCTGACAAAATGAAAAAAATGTGGAAGAAATATTATTCTATTAACTGATTTGTTGAGGCATCTAAAATTAGAAAAGCTTTGGGATTGGCACTGGCAACATATTACAATATGAAGTATTCCAGAGATGATATTTCTGGAAACAAGTATAATGTAATGTTAAAGTTTTTTATTCTGTTTTGCTATTTTGGCTCCTTGGATTTCTGTGCCATAGGAGTTCTGTCTGGTTAAAGAAGGAAGTAATACCTGTACTGCAACTTTTTGTCATCATGATTTTATTCAAAGAACTGATAGTGTTCAGACTATTATCCCTGGGTTAAAATGGAAGATGAAAGGCCCTGAGCACAGGGTACCTGAGTAGGAGCCTTTGCAGGTGACTCTCTCACCTGCCAGTATTCTCAGTGGCACTGATTTCACTGAGGTAGAATCGCACTGCATGCAGTGGAATTTGTTCTGGTTTTCTGCAGAACGGGTGAAAGCAGGGTTCAGTGGCCTCAAATTCCAATTAATGGTTGACATCCCTTGCTAGAAAGAAGTAAGTAACTTCTGCTTTGAAGTGGACTTCATTACCTGCAATATAACTTTTAAAACTGGGGACATGATAGCCATGATCTTTGAGAAACTTTATCCTTAATCTCTGAAGGTCTGTTTTGTAGCTATCCTGGGTTTGGTGCCTTTTGGAAGAGCTGCTTACTGAGTGGCAATCAAATCAGGAAATGGAAAACTGTATTGCTAAGGCCTAATGAGGACATTTTATGTAAGTTCCAAAAGAATCAAAATGCTGCAAGCAACGAGTTGATACAGCTAAAATCACAAATAATCATAAGCTCAAGTGCTGAAAGATTGCTGCTGCCTGGCTTCCCACTGAAGAGTTTATTACTTAAAAAGATTGCGCTTGTACATCCCTCTTTGATATGCTTCTCTTTTCATGTTTGAATAGTGTTTACTATTGCCTGTTTCCTCAGCTGTGCCTAAACTTGTCTGAAATTTTTAATGCAGTGGTTCTCACCTTTCTCAGGAAATACATCTCCTAGTTTTTTAACTGTTTATTTGCACCAAGTCCTGGAAACTATCTGTGCTCTCACCTCAGCAATGTGAATTTTTCTGCCATTAGAAGTCTGTAGCATTAACATTGCAATCTGTCTGAAATTGCAAGTTCCACTAATGCTGTAAAACCAAGCAGCAGGTCACCCTGGTCTCCCAGGAATCTCTGATAAATGAGTAGCTGTGTATCTCCTGTCAGCTTCAATGCTGCGTCACAGACAGCAGCCATGTTCCTTGTTAATACCACCACTAGTAGTAAAGTATTTATTTAAATTTTTTTTAGAGCTAAAAGCGATCAATATATATAGCTGTAAGCACAATTAACTGCTCACCAAAATTCTAGTTAGAATGCTTAGAACTTTGCTCCATCATCTTCTTTCTTAAAACTCTTGCACCTTGAGCCATTTCTTACCAGGTGGACAAGTTTTGCATATCAATCCAAAAGTGTACTTTTGCCTCATTACTTTGCATATCAATCTTATATTAGTCTCAAAATGTCCTTTGTAAGGAAAATGAGCACATGAACAGGTCAGATTATACTTCCATGAATGAGGCAGGAGAAGGCCACATGGATTGCGCAGAAACAGACAATTTATAGTTCAATGTCCTGGGCCTTATAAATGGTTCCAGTTATATCAGGTACAAGTGAGTTTGACAAGATACTCCACACAGCTCCACGATACAGGGTTGACAAATATCCATCCTAAACCCCAAGAAGAGTTCCCTGAATGTATCACTGGCGTGTGCTCTCACAAATGAAGTCTCCTTCAAAGTATTCAGTCAGCACCCTCTCAACAAGTTACTTTCAGTTTACACCCTGCGGCACTTGAAAGCGTATATTTAGACAGTGACAGACAGCAGTTTCAGATAGGCAACTTCATCTTGGTTACTTCCCTAAGGCACCAGATTTGCCAATTTGTTAATGCCCTTTGCCTGTAGCAATTTCATACTTGGTTTGTCAAGCACATTTGTTATGTATGTTCAGGCAAAGACTGCAATAATGAAAAATACCTTATCCTGCAAGTTCTTCCATCTCTTCAATTCCAAACTTAGAGCTGAAGCTTTTGCATTCCAGCAGTAACTGATATTTAACTCTTAGTGGGTTTTTTTATCTGAAGTTATGGAAGACTTGCAAGAGGTGAAAGCAGTGAGGAAGAAGCAGCAAAAATATCTAAGGTTAAGTCAGGCAAAGGTCACAGGAAAAAGCAGTGGTATGGACAAAAGTACATAGAGAGGAATGTGTTCTCAATTTGGAATAAAGGTCATAGGGGACATGACTGTCCCTTTGCTAATGGCTGTCCCTGTGTTAATAGGAATTGTGTATATAATCATATATATATCATGTATCTGATAAGTATATATAATGCATATAAATAGAAAAATATATTCAGATTGCAATTGCATTCTTGGATTGACTAAAAAAAAAATCTTAATTTCATCCATCTTTGCATTCAAAAAAAAATGAATAGAGCAGGCTTCCAATGGAGGAGAAGCAGGCTTTTGGGGCAGTGAAATGACTGTGACATTGCATCAAAAAATGGACTGGTTTTAGTGTAGTGACTTGAGGGTTATAACATGATCTAAACCCTTACTGATGTCAGAGAACAGGCAACAAAGGAAACTACCCAACTGTTCAAACTGGGGCTGTTTGCTTTTTAGCAAAGGCTTGTGTCTAGCAAGGGTCAGCCTAATCTAATGGTTTGGGAAATATAGGAAAATGCATTAAATTTTGTTACTTCAGCATAGAAGAATATCTAATTCTTCTAAATGTTGAGTCTAGAAATAGTAATCCAATAATCAAGACTACATATGTGGCACTTTACAAGAGTTTACAATGGATTAGTCCATCCCTTGAATGCTGCAGAGGAACAGCTTCTTCTTAGAAGAGACCACAAGCCAATGCTCTTTGCCAGGAGTTTTTCTGACAAGCTTCTTTTTTTTTTTTTTAATCCAAACTTTACTTCTGGGTAAATCGTGAGTGTGCTGACCTCAAAGAAAGGGGGAGGGACTCTTGCGATAATTTGGAAAGAGGATTGTAAACTGCAGCCTGGCAAGCACCACTCCCTGTCCCTGTCCTGGCACTAACCAGACATCCATAGCAGCACGTCCTGTTTGTTGTTTGCTTGAAATGTGCAAAATGCTTGCAATAATTTGTTTATGTAGTGATAGAATTTTTCTAAAGCAAGGATTATCCCAGCTGAACTGGTTTAACACAGGCCACGGGTATTTCTGGAAGTGTTTTGCAGTCTGCTTGGGAACTAGGGATCTGGAGATAAGTTTAAATGAGTTAAATAAAGCAAAAGAAAGGAAAAAACCTATTTAAAATGAAAAAAAAGCAATCAGACTCATGAATGAATAGGCCTAGGATGCAGAATAAGTCTTTTCAGTTCCTCCAGCTGAGTTATTGCTTTTGGTTTTCTTGTCTGTTCTATAACAATCTCTCTTGAGATTTTCACTATCCTATATGCATCTCTAGTTGCTCCCAATATTCAGCAGAAATGTACATTTACCTTCCAAAAGCTGGTTTCTGCAGGTAAAAGCCTGCTTTGAGAGCAGCTGTTGTTACTGACTGACGTTAGTGGAATCAGACACGCAGTCCATGCTTTAAATGACACAATAATAGTGCCTCATCTGCAGCAAAGCACTATTACCAACGTTTTGAGAATCAATGAGATCCTGATACACTGTTTATTTTTTGGAGAAAAATAGCTACTTGAAAAGCTCTTGGGTCCAATTCTCAGCTGGTTCAGCCCCGTTCCATTGATCTTAATGTTTCAGAGGGAGTGGAGGCTTTGAGACACTAACACAAATCATCATGTGCAAAGACTATTCCAGATGAGGCAGTTGTAAAAAACAGGTAAATGAAATATCATGGTGGTTAATTATTCCGTTTGAAAATTCCATTTTGTCTTACACAGTCACTTATTTAGCATTCTGTCCCCCCGTCCCTTCTTTTCTTGAATTGCCTAACATTCTAAGATTAGTCACTTATGATTGCAAATGTGGACTCAGAAGAGTTGCCTGGATCTGTGGTTATGTCAGGAGACAAGGCACAATCCTGTTCCTGACACCATCCATATGCTGATTTTGAAGGAGCAGTTTTTGCCAATGAAAACAAAAGGGAAGTTACTGAAATTTGTTTTCTTATTTTACCCACTTACATTGAGAATCAATATTAAAAAAAAACAAAACAAACCACCCCACAACATTATCCCAGGTTCACAAAAAGCAGTGTAAAGATGTCTGATGTTTCAGCATGTGTTCAGAGGACACTCAAAGGCAGCTGCCTGGGCATTCAGTGGCCTTTTGAACTGCTGGTTTGCAATGATATTTGGAAAGAGGAAAGTAATTCAGCATGGCTGACCCTGTAAATATTCTTACCTGCAACAAATTGCAGGAAAGGGTTAAAAAACCGACAGCTTAAGTGGTGTTTTCTAATGGAATATAGTATCAGTGATATTATAGATTATGACATAAACACTGCATGGATCAATTCATTGTCCAGCCTGCAGCCTCATCATTTTTTGGTGTGATGAACTGTTTGTTTCATGGTATAAGACCTACATCAAATGCAATTATCACTTAATCAATCTTGAGCCATAGAAAGTGTATAATGGGTGGCTGGATCAATTAGGAAGTTAGATCACTTCATCAATATAGCAGTGCAAGATTATTTTAAAAACTGATCTCCTCTCTTTTCTATAATGTGCTTCATATGTCTGAGGCAAAACAAAGGTCAAGCCTAAATTATACATGAAGGTGTTTTATTATCAAAGCAGCAATCCTAAATTTGACATTAGGCTATTACTGAGTTATTGCAAACAAAGCCAAACATAATACAAATAAGCGTTGGTGCATCGTGCCGTTCTTTATGCAGTGTTTGAGTCAAACACTTGTTCTAATTAATAAAAACTTTCTAAGCAGTTGCCTGGTACCCAAATTCACCTTTCCTATCCAGAACTTCACCTCTTAATTTGAATAAATGAAGTTTATCAAAGAGTGCTGGAGCAGTCCGTTACTGTGAAAAGAGAACACAGTTGTTGGTGAATTAATTAAAAGACAATATCTACAACTGGAAAACATATTATGAACATTTTTAAGAGAACATCAGAATGCTGAGTGGGGAAAAGATAAATCACTCTGGAAAGGGAGGTATTTTAAATTAATGGGGGTTTGTGGCCTTTGAAATTGTGTGGAATGAAGTCTTTGAATGGCTTCTGGAATTAATATTGGTATGGTGTGGTTTTATGTGATGTCTTAACTGTAGTAATTAATTTTTTTTTTTAAATCTTCTGATAACATTTCTGATGGTTCTTCACTTTGAGGAAGCTGCAAAGACTTTTTTAATGATAAGAAGTTTCAAATTAAATGCAGACCATATATAACTAAACAGCTGAACAGATAAACCTACAGGAAAATGTTACCGTTTTGACATAAATGAGTAAAAGCAGCAGCAAAAAATGAACCAAACTAGGTTCAGGAACAGCTGTTTTCTTGATGAGTAGCACTGAGTGAAGTTATCATGAAGAGTCTTAGTACATAATGTGCTCTCCATTGGCCTGATTGAAAGCCTATTTATCAGGCAGTGGGAATCTTTCAGTGGAATTCCCAGCTGACTTTGAATCAGATCCAGTAAATTTTGACTTGTATCTCTTGAATCCAAATTCTCTCATGTGCCTAGTGTGTCTTAAGTTTAGCACTATTTAAAAATAATCTAAATATTTTTTTCTATCAAAATATTTTTAGGCCTGTAGCAGTTCTAACACATCTTTTTTTTTGCCACTGAAAAATCTGAGAAAATCAAAAATTAAAAAAAAATAGTGTTATGATAGATAACCATACTGATAACATCTTATAGAGTGGGGCAGTTGGAAAGAGAAATGGTTATAACTGGACTGGCAAAGAAAACCAAAAGAGGTATATGTAAATAGCAAATGCTAATTTTGACATATAAACAGAGTTAATTTCAAATACTCTCATGTGTCTGTAATAATTATCCAGCACCATAATGCTTCAGAAAGATCAGTATCATTTCTATACTACATAAAGAAGCCAATTGGAGTCAAGGTTTAATTACCTTTATATACTGATTTAAACAATTAGGAGTTGTTAAAAAACACATTTACAAAATGAAAAACCATTCTCTGTTTAGATAGCAGTGAAATGAAAATATGACCTGTTAATTAATGTGGAAGACTCTTGTAGGAGTAGAATCCTGAAAGTATTAGTATTTCAGAATAAAATATTTCTCTAAAGATTCAAAATGACAGTAGCTTCAGTTTCAAATCATGTGTTATTCCTCTCAATACAAGCTGGTTCATCTGTAGGCTCAGTATTAACAGGAACATTTCAAACCAAGATAAATACTTGGAAGAAAAAGCTTGCTTCTTAAAATGAGAAACACTGGGTATTACATTTAGTTTGTCAAGGAAAATATGATAAATAATTTCTAGCTTAAAGCAGAAAAGTGTGATTAAGTGATCTGAACAACTAGTGGCAATATCCATCCTAATTACTTTCTCTGTGTTTGCATAATCTCTTCTGAAAGTATAGCCTTGCTCATAGTGAAATACAAATGTGATAATTGACGTTTTCAATCTAGGGCAGCAGAGACACCTCGGCAAACAGCCCCGTTCTTAACGGCTGCAGAGGAGGTTCTGAGTGTGCATGGATGTTCTCATGGCATATGGCAAGGAAATACATGTTTTATTTGGTCCTTAGAAGAATCAGGTTTGCTCCCAGAGGGGAATGATTTCAGGAGAGTGTCCTATGAACACAGACAGTCATTGAAAAGACTTTGGTTTCTCTTGCCCTCTCCCAGAACAGCAAAAAGGGGCAGGGAGGGAATCAGTATCTTTGTGTTTAAAATTAATATTTGGCAAGCTAAAAAACAAATGTAGAGAGAAGATCTTCCTGTTTTCTATAAAAACTTGAGGAATAAACACCATGGAGGTTGGAAGAGCTATTGCAGATGATGAACAATGCTGGCATAACAAAAAATGAGTCTGCAGTGCCCCTGAACAAATTTATGGTGGAAATTAAGAAGAACTGTGAATGGAATTAGGATCTGGAGCAGCCATTCACAGGGGCAGAGGGGACATTCGGTGTTAGGATGGATTTTATTATGCTTAGAGTTATGTGATGTGCTTCTCTGCAATAGCTGATTGGATGGCTCTGTTATGTCTGGGGTGCTTTACCTCGTCCTTTCAGAGTCATTCTACCTAAGAAAGCAGCTGCCTGGGGAGATGTAAGCCAGGAGATAGTGACAATTTTTTAGCTAGGTTGAACTTAATGATCACAGCTGTAATGAGGCTTTGAGTTTAATCTAGTACATGATAGGTAAGGGATGACATGATTTAAGCATCAAAGCCATGCCTGCCTTTCATGACAATTATTTGTTGACAGGTATGTTAGTACATCTGTTGTGAGAAAGATGACTTTCATCCTCCTAGATAAAAAATAGATATTGCAGCCGAGCACTGAAACCTTACCAAGCTTTCAATCAGTACTATATGTAATTAAATGGAGATGTTTAGCAATTTAAGGATCCTGCTGAAATCTTATAAAGAAAAACCTTATGCCTGAGAAAGTGGAAACACATTTTGCGGACTATGTTACAGTGCTGGTCAGATAACACAGCTATAGTAATCACTGGCTCCTATGAATCTTTTGTGGTTTAGAGTTTGTGAATATTTTCCTTGGTGCTAAAACACGTATCTAAATTGCTTCCTCTTTCTAGAATTGTACCTGATTTCAAGACAGAAGCTTAACTCAGAATTTTTGGACAGAAAGTCTATTCATATGTGCATCTCTGACAAAGCTTTTTTGTTTTTTAATTAAACGATAGGAAGACTAATGCAATTCTATTAGTTGTATCCATTTTCAAATACCTATTCTAGCTGATTTTGAACAGGAACTTTTAACTCAGTATTATGACACTCTTGAACAGGAAGTAAGATCTCCCTTACACAAAGTATCTTATTCTTACCATTTCTAATCAGGCTGATGTTTAACATCACACAGAAATCCCTTTCATGTTGTTTTACAGCCATGACTCCTCATCTTTGTTTACATAACAATGTACTTTCATCACCCAAAAGTTCCTTCACCTGAAACTTGGACTTCTCTTTCAGAAAAAAATAAAACTTTAATCAGATTATCACTTTTCTCATACAGAAAGTAAGAACAGATAAAGTGATAACAGGGTCTTGTTCCTTGTCTGGAGAGGAAAAGACTTGTTTCTTGACAGGTGCATGGAACGCTACCTTTCCAGGTAGGAATATGATTTATTTAAAGAGTTAAAATTAACTCTGTTTTAAACTCAGGTTTCAAGAAAATCTGTAAGGTGGAAGGTAAAGGTTTGAATATGAATAGAACCAAAAGGAAGATCTGGGTTATTAGAATCCTTTGCTCATAGAGGCCAAGTTCCAGGATACAAGATTTTGAGCTGCACTCATCAGGGCCTAGGTGTCCTAATAGTTTAATAGCTGTTGATAGACAGACAAAATAGTTATGAAATATAAGAAAGTATAAAATAATTTTAAATAGATATGGTTTTCCTTTTATTTTCTATGCACCTGGCTCTAATCTTTGGTAGCAGCATTGTCTATATTTGGGTGGTATCAGAAAGTTCTATCTTTACTAATCACAACTGCAGCTTTCACCTAAAAAAAAAAACTTTTCAAGGAACTGCCCTAATTTAGAAGTTAATTTGAGTATGGTGAAATACTATGTACCCATTACTTTTTGTCCCTGAGAGTGGTAGCATTACTTTGAATGGAAAGTTCTTTTGAAGTTCCTTGTGAAAGATGATTTTTGAGAATTGATGATAATGGGAGAGGGTAATGAAAATTAATTGCATGTGTTTCTAAGTGTGAATTTCCATTGCAGCTTGTGAGGATGATCAAATTGCTATTATTCATTGATCCATAAGGACAGACATTTTCCTAATCTGTGACTTGTAGTCTTCTCAGGGGATACTGAGCTTATGCCTGTGCTGCTGTAAATGGACTTCACTGTATGCAGTGGGGATGAGCTTCTAGGGCAAAGAGCCTTGCCCAACTCTCTGTTAGTACATCCAGATAATGTTAAAAAATGTGTGTTTTTCCAGGGTGGCCTATTTGTTTGGTCAAGCACTGTTCTGGCCTGCTGTAGTTTTTACCTTTTTCATATACTGTTTGTTTTCTTTGTACCAGATCTTTAAATTTGCTTCAGCATTTTGGCTTAGTATGGTCCTTGGATTTAACTTCAAGTCTCACAACATAAATCCCATTTTTATCTCCCTATTGCACTTTGAGAGCTGCATAGTTAAATGGAATGAGGAAATTAAATGTCAGTGCAAAGAGCTGTATTGACCTTTACACTTTCTTTTTTCCTTCTGAAAAACTGTTTTCAACATGTTGTTCATCCACAGCACCTACCCCCAGCAGATTCGCTGTGCTTGATTATTGACCAGTTGATGTTTCTGCAGTGAAATCTTCATGCTTGCAAGGCAGTGCAAAATTAATTAGTATCTATTAAGGGAGGCAGTTGAGCTATTAAAGAAATAATTTTTGAAAGTCTTGGGGAATCTCTATTCTGTAATACAGGAAAGGAAAGGAAAATTCTACCAGAAACCCAAGTGTAATTTCAAGGAATGAAATGTTATGAAATGGAGTTTGAAGGTACTAAGTCAATGCCTGTGACAGTGTTATCTAATGGGAAGCCTAGAGACATAGGACAAAGGGTGATGGCTTTAACATGACAGACGGTTTAGATTAGATTTTAGGAAGAAATTCTTCCCTGTGAGGGTGGTGAGGACCTGGCACAGCTTACCCAGAGAAGCTGAGGCTGCCCCATCGCTGTGAGTGTTCAAGGCCAGGTTGGACAGAACTCTGAGCAGCCTGGTCCAGTGGAATGTGTCCCTGCCCATGGCAGGGGGTCGGAATGACATGGGCTTTCAAGTCCCTTACAACCCAAACCATTCTGTGATTCTACACATTGATGGGCATCCCCATTCTCAGTAGCTGTAGGAGAAAGAAGAGAATTGAAACATTTTCCTCTTAATCCCTTTCAATGGTGAGCAAGACTTGTTAGGGAAGTTCCAAGTGCACAGAGATTCCTATTCCTTTTTATCTCCTTCCTCTGAGCGTTCCCAATGCCACAAAATTAATTTGGGTTTAATGCAAGGATTTAAACTTAGGTTCAAATACATCATAATACATCATAACTCTCAGAATTACTTTCCTCCTTGAAGTCATGGTAATTTTTTTTGAGAAAGGAATAGCATAATTTGAATTCCAGTGTGTGACACACTGAAATAATGTTGCATGGTAGATTAGTCCTATATGCATTTAACAAAGTTGTTACATATCACACATCCTGGAAAAGAGTCTATAATGGGAAGGTTGCAGATGGTAGCCTATTAAAATATATTCTTTATCAAGCCTGGTTAGCCAATGAAACTGAGCCAAGCAGTGTGCTCTCGGGGAGATATTCTGGCTGAAGTTATTTACCTTCAAAAGTACAAAGTAATGAGAGAAAGTAGATTATACCTGCCCCTTCAAAAGAAAGACACAGGGTTTTTGTAAACACATACCTGCCTAGGGTAACACATACAGACCCTGTGATAAGTAAAATTATAATAAATGGAACAACACATTGCTGATATTGGAACATGTGCTTTTTGTGTGCCCTGTGCTGGGCAGAACTCAGTCCAGGGCAGTCAGTTCATATTCTGCTGTGTAACCTCTAGGCAGGAGGAGCCTGAGGGAGAGGACCCCAGTTAGGAGCCTGAGGAAGAGAGGACTGAATCAAGCACTCAGGAGAATATATATATATATATATATATATATATATATTTATAAGCGTTTAATCAGGCTTTATGATAAGGAAAATGGAGGGTGGGTTTTCCATTCCTTATTTTGACGTGAAACGTTGAACATGTAGAGATTATTTACTAGATAAATATAATTAGTTTTCAATTACCATAAAAATGTCATCCATTCCCTTTCAGTATCTCTGGCACTTTCTGTTCTTCTAATCAACATCACGCTGACAAGTCTCACATTGGCAGGAGGTGAGAAAAAAGCTCTTGAAATAAGAATCATTGTTCTTTGTTGAGTACCAAGGTTTGCGTTTGAAATTGGATTAATGATACAGCTGGCTAGGATTTGATTTTTATAGGGTTTTAGGCTTTGTCTTTAGTTCCATCCTGCCCTTTGTGCAAGGCTTAGTTGTGGGGTTAAGATTGGTTAAGGTCTATCCTGAAAATGCTGTTTACTGAAACACTGAGGAAGTGTCCTCCGCTTTCCATTTCCATCTAACCAGAGAAGGAAATTGGACTAACAGAAAAGTGATTCTGTAACAATACCATCACAATACAAAAGATGTGTGTCAGGGTGGTTTCCCTGATGTATTAAATTAATTGACAAATAGGTGTGAGTGAAACTTTGAATGTACAAGCTGTATGGACTTGCCAGAGGCAATGTATCTTTTCCAAATTTTAAAGGCTCCGATTAGCTCTGGTCTTTGTGTAGATGAAGACAATGAAGGATGCAGAAACCTTCTTATTCGTCCATAATTGCACTGTAAAGCTTAGCAAAATTTTCTTCCTTCTGCAGCGTTGAGATCATGAATTGTGAGACTTTCTGGTATGTGAGAAATAAAGAAGGGCCATACCCTGCCCTCCTTCCGTGCTGTGAAAAGGACACTGCAGCCCTGCAGAGGTTACAGCACCCTGAAGTCCAACTGTAGTAGCAGAAATCTGTTTTTCCTTGCTTTTCTGCTCCCTCCTCCCTGTCTGTGTCTGGGAAATAAGAATTGAGTGAACTTTCCCTTGCCTGAGTAGATGAGCTCAGGTTTTTCCAGTTATTTACTTGTTGGTTGTCTCTATCCTCCAGCAGGTTCTGAGAGATTTCAGAGGGCTCTGGTATGAGCAGACACAAGCAAACTCTGTCATTTCTGAGGTTAACAAAATGTTAATTATTGCACTAACACAACACTGACTTTAGAATATCCCATTGAATAGGCTGTTTTATTAGCCCACTTTCAGTGCTGCATTAATGGGGTGTCTGTAAGGACTGTGTGTCTCAAAGGCCCTATATCCTGTGGTGCTCAGGACACAAAAGCCCCATAATGCTGTCTTCAGAAGAGCATTTTCAGGAGCTGCATTAAATACCACAGGTGCCTCTGTTTGTGAATACAGTTGCTGCTAGGGAAAAGAAGTGATTTGAGTTTAAGAGAGGACAAACAGATAACAAAACTGTGAGCAGAATTTTCTGATTAACCATCTAAAGAAACTCCATGTGGAACATAAAACATGCCTGTAGCTGAGCAAAATTCCTGGTGAGTTTGTGGATGATGCACAGTAATCTAATCTGGAGCTTTCTATAGCCCCTGAAGTTTCCTGAGGTGCACAGCACAGTTGGTCTGTTGTGTTTAATTAAGAATAAACTCAGCTGAGAGGGCTTTTTTATTGTTTTATCTACTTTTAATGTGTTTAACTAAGTCAAATGGATGTTTGGCTGGATAACCTTGTGATGATTTGATTTCTAGTTTTATAGCAAAACTGGGACTTGAATGAGGGCTCGTTTGAAATTTATTCCTCAGTGAGTAATTCACTAGGTAACTATTTGATGAGAAAAGATCTGTACAAGATAAAATCACCAGCATTTTTACCAAATTTCTCCACACTGTGATGGCCTCATCCACTTCTAAACTCCTACCACAGTCTCCTTTAGGGAGGAGTTAGTTCATGGAAGTGCAGAAAATGCAGAACTTGATTCTGCCTGACTCAGAGACATTGCTCCATGATTTATTCTCTAGATAGATTTCCACTAGTGACAACAAGAATGATAAATATCATTCCCTAAAATGAAGTATTTAAAATGTAGCAGGTAGTGATAACTTGTACTGCAGTTTTCAAAAGAATTATCTAAAGCGTTTTCTTGTCCACTTGTCTACTTCTGAATAAATCTGGGAAAAATTAGGAAGGTACAGCTGCCCAAAAGAAAGTTCTGCAAGAGCTATTATTTTAAAAGAAGATCACCCGAGCACATATAAATATATATCAACAGTGGTGAATAAGGGAAAAACTTAGATCTTACAATGAATATTACCTTTTCCATTTCAAATTTCCAAATACCACCCTGATAAGTTTTTAACAAGATCCACCTACATTTATTTGGCCCTTCTGTTAGAAAGTCCCTTTGCAGATGTCTTATTTTAGTTCCATTTGATTTACTCATTAGAAATAATTTGTCCATGATTGTAGACATTCATAGAGAAGTTAGGCAGTAAGAGATGCTTTATATGGTAAAAAGAAATTTTAAATATCAGGTGGGTATAATGAACTTCTAAGCTCAGGTTTGATTTTACTGCTGAAGAGGGTGAAACTCCTGGCACAGGGGTTATAATACAGGCAAAAAGTTGTCAGGATCTCAGAAGGGCAGCACACAAATTCAAAGAAAACACTCATGAGTTGTTGGATACCAGGAGGCTCCCTGTGGTTGACAAAACCCTTAAGCCACACCTTCTGAAAGCTTGGAAAATATCCCCATTCCTACACTCCACTGCTGATCCCTGTTTGAGAGAGTGGGTAGGACACTGGGCAGAGCTTTTATCTCACCTGACTGTTTTACATTGTGGATTAATCCAGGTCACTGGGAGCTGTTACACAGCTTGAATGTAACCATTCAGCTCAACTGTTGTGCACTGAGTCCAGAGTGCTGAGAATCCATGACAAAATTCCACTGCTTCTTTAGCCTAAGAGGAGTTCTTGGAGCACTGGGTTCTGCAGCGTTAGTTTGTATTGTCTTATGACGTTCAAAAACTGCTTTGAAAAATTGGTTTCTGGATGGTTGGGTTTTCTTATGACCCCACTGTGGCTTCTCACCTTCAGATAAACTGCTGGGAGAACAAGAGTTAACCCATTCAGAGCTGTCTGTACAAATCAGGTATATATTTAGTAACAATACAATGAAGTTACAATGAAGAGATAATACTTTCTGTGCAGGCTTTCTGATGAAAAGCTGAGTATTTCAAAGGGTGAAATTGCCAGAAAATACAATGTCATTTCTGCTCAGAGTGTTTGCTGGGGAAAAAAAGATAATCCTAGGGAAGTCACTGACGTGTCTAAATGTTTTTGAAAATGCAAGCTTTGAGGGGTTTTATTAAATGAAAAAAAAATTGAAACCTTTTTCCCTTCAGCTTGTGAGTCTTGTGAGATACTCGTATTGCATTTGAGTTACAGTAGAATTATTGACTTGATCTTAGATTTACTATGATTTATTTCCTGCCATGAGCTGCTGAAAGCAAGCAATGCAAAAATCTTATGGTAACTAACGCGTTAATAAATGCAAGGGCACGTCCAGGAGGTTTTTATTTGCAGACCAAAAACCTAGAATTTATAGAGTCTGTCTTAGTTATTATTGTGAAGAAGATGGAAAAAAATGCAATGAACTCTATTAAAAAGATTGATGCATGGCTGCAAGAGCTCTTGACAATTGAGATTTCTCTCTGAAGTGTTGTTTACCATGTATGGCAAAAGAAATGCAGGGGAAGGAACCCAATTTTCCTATGAATTTTTGAAGGACTTTGTATCTAGCAAAATAATGAAATGATCGAAACACAAATTCTGTGTAGCCAAGAAAGCAAAATATTCCCATTTTATGAAGCAAGAATTCGTGCCAGGTAACAGAAGCAAAATGATTTCCTGGGTATTTGAGCTATAGGTGGTCTATATGGGTGTGGTAGTTGGGCTGGCCAAACTACTCTGGTCACATCTCTTGTTGAGTCACTGGCTGGAACAAGAGCTTTCAGGCTGATAGGTGACCTTCCCGTGACATGCACATCCTAGTAAGTGTCCTTTTAAAGATAAAGTTCTCCTTCTCTTCTTGAAGCTGAAATATTCTTTACTGGATGAGATGGGCGATTGTTGTCCTGTGCACTCTCTCTGATATTGGACAGCATTGGAATCAGTTTGGCCCCTGAACATAATTTGCAATACGTACCATATTCACTGTTAAATTTTGTGTAACACCAGCTGCTTAAGTGAAAGCAGTAATTTCTGAACACTGTTGTGTTATGGTACCTGGGAAGCCTTCTCCCTGCTCTCAGATGTTTACACCTTTCAGGCAGGCTGTTACTTTATCCTTGCTCGCTGTCACTTGGATGGATATTGAGAACTTCGTTCTCTTACATACATTAACTTCCCTGGAAATGTTGGTGAGAGCTTGAGGTCTTCAGTAACACAACAGAGAAGTTCATGTTTAATTTTTCTGTGTAAATTAATCCTCTCTGATCTCCAGTAATTTTGTTTGTCTTTTACTATCTGGACTTTACTAGTCTGAATTTTGTTCAAGTTCCACTTCTGATTCTGTTTTCTACGGCAGTAGCAAGAAGCTAAAACCTTACATTTATGGACATATGTTTCATGTATTTTTAAAATTTTTGTTTGCTAATATCTAGTCCTTTTTTTCTTTTTATTTGAGTTCTGCTTTTATTTTCAAAGTACATTATCCAGGTGTTTTTAATTTAAGATGCATTTGGGGAGACTAAAAGTTGTGGGTTTGCTTTTTTTTAAAAAAAGACATTGTTCAAACCACTTTATTATTTTTTTTTTCATTTTCGTTCTCTCCAATTATGTTTGCAGAACCTCCTAGTTTTAGAATATATTTCTCAGCAGCATTAGAGCATAACATTACAGTCCAAAATAGAACAGTTTTAATGGGCTGGTTTTATGTATTTACTGCTCTGCTTTATTTTCTTAAAATGCTGTGACTTAAAACAATACTTGTAGTTGGTCTTGATTTTATCATTTAACAAAGAGAGGAACCACCATTTCAGAATATTTTCCTTCAAATTTTTATTATTTGCTTCAGCCCAGCTGTTTTCTTGGCTTTGGAGGAGGTGGTTTGACAGCTACCTTTATTCTGTAATGGTTTGTTCAGCAGGGTTGGTTACAGATATTCCGAGAGACAAATGGTGGGAAATGAAATGATGGCTCATCTAATATTCGATTACATATATGTCTTTCATTTGTTCACCTTGGCCACCTGCCCAGCAGAAATAGGTGCTTATTGTTCCCTAAATAAATTATGTTGGTTCTAAACTTCCCTGCAATTTGATACAAGAGTTCTGTGTTTATTTGCTGGCACAGGCTGCTCTAAAAATATTCAACCTTCTGTGGTTTGGCTTCTGTTGTACTCATTACCTTGAAAAGTAATTATGCAAATATCACATTGCATTAAATACAGGCAGGTTTTTACTTATTTATAAACATCTCAAAATTTCAATTTCTGGCCATGCAGCTGAGAAAGGTCAGCTTGGAGTGAGAGATGGTGCTGCCTCCCCACCCATTGCTGCAACTGAGCAGCAAGCAGTAGATAAGGAAAATTGTTCCATTCTTTGCCTTACCTGCTTACTGAAAGGAGAAGTGCAGTAAATTGGGCTGTAGACATTCAGTCACAGGGGGATTTGGCTGTGCTCAGTTCAGTGCCTGCCTAGTGCCTGTAAAGAACACATCTTTTTTTCTCCCACGAAAATAAAGAGGCAACCCTGGAGAAAAAAAGCAAAGAGAGCTGAGATAGAGATGTTTGAAGTGTAATTTGTTTGAAAAGAAATGTAGGCTTCCAGCAGCCCCACAATAATTAACAAAAATCCTAAAGCTTGTTCCTTTGGACTGATTCTGATCTCTCAGTGATATTGATAAAATGTTGCCCAATCTCAGTGATCTGAGTCACTGTTTACGTGAAGTGGGAATTGGGAGCTCGGTTTGGCTGTTGCACAGAGCTGTGCATGCAAATGGCATCTCTTGGGCGCTGCTGGGTGCAGAAGGCTGCCATTACCAATGGATGGCCGGGGGCTGCAGAGGGATTTTATCCAGCTGATCCAAATTGCAGTCTTACCTATCTACAGAGAAATAAACTAAAAGGGATACCAGATGGGTGAGTATCTGGGGGGCTACAGACCACCAGCAAAAACTCACATGTCCTTGAAAAAAGTGGAAAATGTTGCTGTCTGGGGAAGGGGTTTAAAAAACCATGAGTACTGGAGGAATAATTGGCCTTTACTGTATGGAGAGCTGACATTTAGATTTCTGCAAAAATCTAGCAAAAGTTTTAGAATGCAGGTGTGATTATCAGGTTCCTCTAAATATTTCAAAATAAGCTTCTCAAAATCAGACAATGCTGCAATTGTTTAATAGGTTTGAATAGCCTTTACTCCTGTCTAGAGACTTGGCTGTAAGAAAAGTATGTTGTCAAGGAAAGGCTGCACAGAGGTCTTGGCACAAACCGAACATTAACTGAAGCATCACTAACACCTCGCTGACTTGCACAAGACAGAGAACTTGGCACTCTCAGAGCTAAGCTTTGAGCTTTGCTGACTTTTTGTTTGGACTGTTTTACCACTTTTGCCATCCACAAAGTGAGTAGAATATCACTACCTTGCAGCAAAGCTCATGCAGAGCTTCAGAAATGAAAGGTGCAATAGAAAAATCATATATTGTAGATAAATATGCCTAAGTTTTATTGTTGGCCTTAAGGAAGGTAGTAGGAGGTCCATGATTTCATGGGCAGTGTTCATATAATGTGATTTTCCCCAACTGGATTTGTTTTGTGCTGAAGGTAAGACACAGACTTACAGTTTAAAAGAGCTGGTAGTGACCCTATTTCCATTCCTTATTAAATGCCCTACTTGATAGGGAAAAAAGGAAATCCACCCACTAAGAGTTATCTGCAACTTAATCTGAAACAAGTTATTTTCTTTCTTCAAATAGTAAAGGACAGTGACATCTATATTGTACATATTCAAGAAAACTGGCTTTTAATGTTGGTTTCTGTACTGTAACTAACTAAATTTTCCAAAATTTAGCAATTCAACTTGTGTTAGTGGGTTAATGTGTAATTGGGAGTTAGTTAGACAGGTCTTAGCATAGTTTATTGTAACAGCTCCTTTGAGCCTGTTTGCTCAAAGTCTGTTCTGCCCAGAGAAATTTTAATTCACTGATCCAGAGCCCTACAGACTCAGTAATGGCTGTGTCGTTATGTGTAACCATTTCCATGATGGGCCATAATAGGTTCTTTGGAATGGTTATAAGCTATTGTGTCAATTGGATTTTCATGCAAAAGTACTAAGTTTCTGTGGTGAATAGCTTTCCATAGCATAACCTGAACCTTTAATGGATGTTATTTATTCCCTTTGTCTTTCCAGTTTAATCAATGGTAATGCTTTTTTTTACTGTGCATATTTAATTTTGGGGTATTGAAAGGCTTTTGAATTTGATCATTAGAAATAATGTATCTTGTGATGCTTGTCTGAATTCTTTTGCAAAACATTTGTGAACACGTGGAGTTTTTTGAGGAAGGAAAAGTGGGAGGGTAAGAAAACAAACAAAGTGTGTGCCTTGTGTACCTCATGCAGATACTTGGACACTCTTTTCCATTTTCACATAATACTGAGGTTAGCAGCACCTTGTGCATGTATCGTTCTCAGTAACAGTGCTTTTTCTTGGATTCTCTGTGAATTGTGTTTTTCTACTTTTCTTGGGCAACTTTGTCTTCTGCCTCATATAATTCCCATGGCTTAAGAAATAGAATTTACAGTACTCATTTTTTTATTATTTTCATGAGCCTTTTTGTTCCTCCTTCATTCAAATCTTTGCCTGTAGTGAAATGGCCACCCTTGACTTATGTTTCTAGCAGCAGAATTATTTTGATACTTTTTACTGAAAAAAGGCAGAATTGATAATATTCAAATCTCCACAACTGAGCAGGAGTTTTGGCTGTTAAGGAGGCACACTAGAGACAGCAGCCAGACCAGACCGGGGACAGTGATTTGCTTTCAAGATTAGCATCTAGTAAGAATAAACCCCTGGTAGGCTTTAAGGCTTGTTCATTGCTCTAAAGCTGGATAAGAAGTATATCACACTGAGCTCCAGAAGCCTTTAACCCCAGATAAAGAAATGGATGATAAATTATTATAAATTTCTTTCTACCACTTTTTGCTTATAGATACAAGGAATGTAATCTGATTCATTTATGAGGTCGCTCCTTTGACCACATAATATGAATCTACATTTTATAGTCATTCAAACTGTCTTTGACTTCAGAACTATTTGTAACTACTATACTCTACAAAAATTACAACTGTTACAATTGACTAAGAATGAGAAATAATTGTATTTGAGGAGTAGATGATGTGAGCCACAGGGAAAGCTGAGTGTACAGTGCTAAAGGAAAGGATTTCTTCATTAGTGAACTTAACTGAGATCATATAGTAACACAATTAGCACCAGAAATATATAGCTAAGAGCTGTCTAGAATAATAATAAAAAAAATCATTTAAATGAACCTAATATTTTCAAAGTATCAGGGCCTAATAAAATTCACCCAAGGAATATAGACAAATATCTGAAGTATTCACAGTGGGTTTGTTATTTTTTGAGAACGCATGAAAAATGTTGGAAAAGGTGCAGGACCAGATGAAATTTAAGATTACACAATTTAGAAGAAAACCTACAAAATCTCATTTTGGTTGAGACACATTTCCCACAGAACAAGGGCTTTGTAGTGCTCATGTGACGGAGAAATCACAGCATTTCATTTGCCTTTGCAGAAATCTCAAAGGCATTAAGTGAATCTCTACAAGATGCTTAAGAGGGTCTATTTTTCATGGATATTAAGGAACTACAACAACACACTGTTAGCACGGTCTGCGTGAATGCTGCTACTAGGTTCTGAATGCAGCAGCTTTTCCAGCCTATTTCTTATTCCTGCTGTATGAAGCCCTGTTGTTTTATGTATTACTGTTACAAGGTGAGTCCTGTTATTCTTTGGAACCTATAAAAGTTATGAAAAAAGTTATGAAAACTATTTAAAGAATGACTGGATGTACTAGCTGTGTATTATCTGTCTCTCCCTGATTTCCCTGCAGCCCTTGTGCACTTTGTCCTTATCCGGGTGGTCACACACATTTCCTTTTGCCTGATGTGTTTTGGTTGCTGGGTGGGCTCACTTTTGGATTCCCTTGGACTCTTTTTGAACTTGCTTATTCCCAGAGTAAGGGTCTTCATCTCCTCAAGGTGAGGCATGTCTGTGCTGCTATTCAGACTACACAGAAGAAGCTTCAGCTCAAAGCAAACACTACAGCAGTGTTAGCTGGAACAAATGTAGCAGCTGAAAACCAACACTTTGAAAATTTAGGGCTGTGCTGAGTTAAAAGGTGCTGTACTGCATGTTAAACTGTCTGTGGCTACAAACCAACCAAAATTCTATTATAAAATTGGACATTAATAGAACTGTGCTTGTTAAAGCCAAATGTTTGTTGTGGTCAGCAGTGATGAGGCACTTGCTCACCTTTGGACTGCTCCATTGGTGTACCTGCTTTCCCAACCCTAGGATCGAGCTCCAGCCTCACTTTTTAGCCTGTTTTTCATTTTTGTGTTGGTTCTCTGCTGGACATCCTGACTCCTCTCCTGATTAGTCTGGCTGTAAGCAGTAACGAGCTTATTAGGAGGCCCAGCTGAGAAGTGAAATATGTGCTAATAACTTGGCTCTACTAAAAAGGAAAAAAAAAAAAGAAAAACTCATTTTATCACTTACACTGCCTAGGGGATGAGAGGAAAATACAAATGAAGTGGGTGGAGGTGAGAGTAAAGGCTTTATGGAATAAGCAGTGGTAAGCACAAGGAATTAAAGCTGTGGTAAGCAGAAGCTCCCTGTGATCAGGGAAGTGAAGATTTTCCTTCACCCTAGAAGTTCCTCCTTCTCACCAGCTGAGAAGGTTTATAGAATATGTAAAAGAAAAATAAAATAAGTTGGTTTCAGAAGAACTTGTGAAGAGGGAAAAAAGAGCTCCCAGCAAGGAAATCAACAAGTGTAAACACTTCATCTGTAATTAAAATCTGAAGATGATACTTGCTGCTCCCCTGTGGATAGGCTGGGGAGTATACCTGCCTGCATGCACTGCACAGGTGAAAAAGCTTCTTGAGCAGTTGTTTGCTGTGAGTCTAAGTTTGCACTTGAATTAGGACTGGAACTGTTGTGTCACAAACAGTAAACTTTCAATTTTACTTTCAGTTTTGCAGCTCTGGGGTTTTTTCTCCTGTTCATGCCCCTGTGCTTGCTGTGTGCTTACCTCTTGTGGTGTGTACACCCTGACTAGGCTAAAGGTGCCCACCAACCTCTCTATCACTCCCCTCCTCAGGTGGACAGAGGGACAAAAAATAAGAAAGGCTCATGGGCTGAGATAAGGACAAGGAGACGTCACTCAGAAATTCAAAGACCTTCCTCTCACCTCTCCCTTCTTCATGGGCTCAGCTTTACTCCCAATTCTTTTTCACTTTCAATTTCTTCACCTGAGCAGTGTAAGGGGACAGGGAAGGTGGGTTGCAGTCAGTTTATCACACATCTCTGTCACTCCATTCTTCTCACACTCTTCCCCTTTCCCACTGCGGGTCCCTCTCTCCACAGGTCCGCTGGTCCCAACAGGATCCTGCCTCCATGCAGGCTTCCTGTGGAGGTCACAGCCTCCTTCGAGGAGGACCATAGAATGTCTTGGGTTGAAAGTGACCTTAAAAATCATCTCATTCCAAACCCTTTCCATGTACAGGGACACCTTCCACTAGGCCAGGCTGCTCAGAGCCCCATCCAGCCTGGCCTTGAACTCCTCCAGGAATGCAGACATCCACCTTCTCCAGGTCCTCTACAGGTTGCAGGTGGATCTCTGCTCCTTCCTGTCTGCACCACCAGCTGCAATGGAATCTGCTCTCACTTCTGGAGCAGCTCCTCCCCCTTCCTCTTCATTGACCCTGGTGCTTCACTCACATGTTTTCCCTCCTCTCCCCAGCTGCTCTTTCCCAGCAGGTTTTTTTCCTCCTCCTTGATTATGTTCTCCCAGAGGCACTCCCACCATCACTTGGCCTTGGACAGGGGCAGGTCGGTCCTGGAGCCAGCTGGCACTGCCTCCACTGGACACAGGGAAGCTGCTTAACAGAAGCCACCTGTAGCTCCCCTGCCACCAAAACCTTGCCACATCTCTTGTATGAGAATATCAGAGAAATATTTGTGTAATTGCATGAGGCTCATCTCTACCAGACTTCTCATCAGCAGTAAGGTAAAGGATGCTCGAGTCTGATGGATAGCATTTCTCACTGGAAATCCCACTTTCTATACCATAACAGACTGTCCTTTATTATTTTATTGCTGTTTCTTCTGTTCTCTATTTAACTTTTGGACATGTCTCTTGTCTGGTGTTTTGGAAAGGCAGAGGGTTCTCTTTAAATATCATCTGTCCCGCTTAACATTGCACAGCAGGAGTCAACAAAGTTTCCATTGTAGGCAGTTTTTCATTCAATTACTTAACAGGGATTTAGAGAGTGCTTCTGCCTAAAGGCTTAGGTTGCTATACCAACTATTTAAATTATTTTTCCCCTAAAGTACTTTCATTACTGTATTACAGTAGGGCACCAAAATACATCAGTGCTGTTGTAAGTGAAAAATGATGCAGCATTTGTAATCATTTGGCTTACATTTAGAGGTGATAATAATGGTGATTATAATTAACTGAATTTGCTGTTCACTGTTGGCTGCAGAAAATACTGTGCAATTATTATCTAATGTGCTCCATGTCTGCCTCAATTCCTGATGCACAGACATTGTGGACTTTACTAGTTACACATTACTTGGTGCAAATAGATGTAGTATGCTTTCCATTTAAGAAGCTTTATGGAATGAATCCTCTTTTCTTCCAATTAATTAATATGAGTTGGCCAAAAAGCTTGTACTGCAAGCTCCAGTGTATATTATACCTACAAGCAGTTCATTTGCAGCAGGTACTGCTTGCTGGGAGAACAGGAGTCACTTAAGTCACACCTCTTTTCCCTCCTCTCTTCTCTGTCTGAATAATAAAAATTTCCATGTAGGAAAATGAATTTGCAAATTTGTAAATAAAATGAAAGTGATCAGTAGCATAGTCTGGTTTCCACAGGGATCTTTTCTGATACAGAAGGAGGTATTTCTAGAACAGCAGTTAAAGCACAAGCACTGTGCTGAGTGATAGTATGTAGAGGGAAGTTGTATTTGGCTCTGCTCTTGGTTCTTGAAGATCCATCCATCATCACAGTTTTCCTCGTTGCCACTGAAGTAGCAATGCTAAAAGATACAGGTTCTTAAATGTATTGGCTTATTTAGATTATAACAACGGGATAGTTTGGGTTTCGTTTGATCTCAGTACTGTCTACAGTATTTTACTATGAGAGCAGTCCTCTCCAAAGTGTGATTCCTACACTGAGCTGGAAGAACTGACAGAGGGAACCATATGACGGGATGACATGCTTTTTAGGTTAAAAATAAGTGTATCATACAGTCAGAGAGACTAAGCTGTTATAAAGCTTTGGGAGTAGAAATAACAGTGTATAGCTGAGGCATGTGAAGAAAGCTTACTCCAATAACAAGTGGATTATAAAAGAACAAAATGTTAAACAGTGGTCAATAATTCCTCTATCCTTTTATAGATAACAGAGCAACAGGGAAAAAAACTGCAGTTTGATCTCCAGCCCTCAGCAAATAACTTAACCTTGCTGTGCTACAGATTTGCTACATAACTGGTTTTAGGATATAGGTTGAAAGTCTTAATTTTTAATACTTTAACCTCGTCAAGATTCATGTGCCTAAGAAGGCTATATGTATGCAAAGGGTTGTTTGAGTAAATGAAGTCATGAGATTGCCTTATGTTGAATACTACTTTTTTTTTTTTTCCCCCCTTTAAACAGTAAATACTAGAAGCTGTTCCATTTAATTAGGATGTCAGGCAGTGATCTCACCTCCTGAGATGTACTTGCTGTTTTCCAGGGGATCCCTGCAGGAGGTAGCAGTGGTTTCAGTGGCACTGAAGCAGCCAGAAATAGAATACTGACAGTGCAAGGTGGGGTGCTTTGCTTGAAGCAGTAGACTGAAAGTTTAAGGTGTCACAAATCTAGGTCTTTCAATATAAACTGGGTGTATGTTGGATATTGCTTGGATAGCTTGATGTTCTCCTTTTTTAAGTTAGCAATCAGCCTCGTAGAAGGCTACACCTGATTTTTTTATTAGATATGGAAATGTGGCTCAATATCATACTGCAGTGTTTCATATACTTCATGCTCTTGAAATGTCATGCAAACTATGTAACATCACAGTTTTTTTCTCTGTAATCTTTCAAATTTTTTACATAATCCCGCTATTAAATAAGGAAAACCCCTCCACATAAGCCAAACCTCTGTGAGCTAAGGAGCTAAATTTCATTCGGTGATATGTATCTTGTATCTCAGTTCCAGCAATGATCGTTCTCCCTTTCTTTTACGCTTGTTTTCATTCAGCTGGTGTTTCTTTCAACCAATTTTTATCTTGTCATACAATTCTAATAAAGAATATGGCTGATGACTGGAATGTCAAAGGACCAAATTATGAAAGCTGATATAAATAATTTTCTTTCAAATAGGAAAAAAAAAGCTCATTGTTTCCTGCTGCTTGTGAGACTCCTTCTATGTTCTCACACAAAGTAGTTGGTGGTCAACTTTTTTATGTTCATTGGCTGATCTGAAAAATTCCATCAACTAATAATGAATGAGTGGAATCCAGGCAGAGGGGGATTAACAGCACAAAGTTTCTGGATGCTGCAGAGTGCAATGGACAAGGAAAATATCTTGCTCTTCCTGATCCATGATGATGAATGACAATGATTACCGTGAATTTGACACTGTTTCCCCCAGCATTCTTCTGGAGAACCTGGCAGCTCATGGCTTAGACAGGTGAAAAACTGTTTGGATGACCCCAGAGAGGGGTGGGACTAAATCCAGCTGATATAAAACTGGATATTCAGACCTTTTGTGCAGGATACAGATAGTAGAACATGTTTTGATAGTTTTGTCTCTAGCACAGTTCGTCCTAGCCAGTAGAAGATAATCTTCCTTCTGCATTTTAGGCTGGATTCTTTCCTCCCTACTCTGTTATATCTGGGACTCTTTGGCACTGGAGGTGTTTACTGCTCAAAATTTACTCTGGGTTATTGTAGCCAGTTTTGTTTTATTGAAATCCTCCTTCTTTCCTTGTATAGCTTTACTTTTATTAGGTACAATGCTTTTGCCTTAGAGAGAATAAAAGTTGTTATACCTTGTGGAAATAAATTCCTTTTTGTTATAAATGAGTCCCAGCAAACTCCCCAGAAAGTGGGAGGAACACCAAAGGTGTTCTTTGTGTTCAGTGGGACAAGAATAGTTTTGGCTTTAAAGCTGGTAAATTTGTGAGCTCTTTTTGTGCAGAGTGTAAGCCTGGATACTGTCAAGGAGACATTTCTTTCTCTGATAAGGGAGTGCTTAATTTGCTATTCACATGTGATATTGAGAAAATGTGGTGCTGAAAAAGGCAAGTTACTGCCCCAGAGTTGCAATTTGTGTGGTACTGGAGCTTGACTAATTAGCAGATGTCAGATCAGGATTTTGTCTTAATTCTCATTTATTAGTGTTTATTTATCCCTTGAAAGGAATTATCATAATTCTGCCTTTGTCCTAACCAGACTTTTTTTTTTTTAAGTATCTTGAGCTTTGTGAAGGAAAAGGTTGCCTTTCCACATAAAAATGTCAATACTTTGAGTCTTTCTTACAAGGAGGAACAGAAGAGAGTATTCCTTTACCTAAATAGCAGCAGATGAAAACTCAGGCCAGTGTCCATCACATTAACCTATCTTCATTTTGTTGTAATAGATTTTTCCTTCTGCTTGCTTTCATTTTCTGCTATGTTGTCTCTTGAGAGTTAGAAAGCAAAGTTTTTGCTACCACACTCAGAAAATCAATCAGGTCCTAAAGAAATAACTCAGACACCAGGCAGTGTTTGCAATCATCTTTTTTCCTTGAGAAATCTGTTGGAGACTTCAGACTGTGATTATCATTGAACTTACAAATGGGTAAATGGGATGATTCTTTTATTTTTAACGTACCTTGAATAAAACTGACAAGTTAATACCAGCTTTGCTTCTATTCTGCAGACCTGTTTCTTGGGTAACTTTGAACAGAAATTAATGATTTCAATGGCATCTGCATATGTTTATTACTAAAGTGTTTCCCTTAAGTTTATTTGATAAAAGAAGCATTATTTAGAGCAAAGAGTCTTACCTGCTGTTTGTCCAAGCTTGTTATGCTCTACAAGTTTGCATGAAAATGAGGAGGAATCAGTGCATCCTAACCAAACAGCTGTGGGATTCTGTCATGTCTGTGTTGGGGAGTGAAGGCTCAGGTCTCTGAATTTCCACTGAAGTGAGCTGCAAGTTCAAACCTGAGCTGGAGTGGCACAGCTGCTGTGCTGCACTTGATGTTCCAGCCTTTGTCTGTCTACTCCCAACACAACTGTCACTGTAAATCAAGGTGTCAAAAGGCTGATCCACTCAAACTGCAGTAGTTTGGGGTACATTTTGCAGTTCAACACTTTTTTTGGGTAAAATGTTTGATTGTGCAGTGGAATGAAAACTGTGTTGCAGAAGAAGCAGAGAAGCAGTAGAGAAGTTGTAAAGAAGCAGTCAGAAAGAATGCTTTTGAAGACTAGAATTACATAGGCAATTATATATTATTTTGCTCGTTGTGTCATTTCACTTGGAAAAAAAACTAACCAAAAAAGCCACCTCCAACCAAGTTCAAACAACAGTTTGAAGATGGCTATGATTTATTAAGAGCAAATTCTTTCAATCTGAGACTAGAAATAGCATAAACTAAAAGCCATCAAGATGGGCAGCCACTAGCAAATCCATTTTCTATTGTACTGGTGCAATGTGAAAAATATGAAATAATCCTGGTGCTATTTAATTTTCTTATACAGAGTAGCCAGAGGTTTAACTGCAACTCTTACAGAAATGTATATGTTACTCAGGAAAGGTAGACTGATTTTTTTCTTGGTACAGTATATAGATGCTGATTTCTGTGGCATTAGAATTTAAGAATATAGTCTCATTTTATGCTCTACTTCAGAAGGCTCTAGGAGCTCCCAATTTATGTCTTTTATAAAGTCTAACATTTATCTTTCAACTTTCTGATAAAGAAGAAAAAAATGAAATTAGGGGGCAAGCTCACCTACTACTTGCAAAAAAGGAGTTAGGTCTTTGAAAAGCTAATATTTTATTAATTGTAAAAAGAAACTTTTTCTAGGCTCTCTAAAAAAGTAAGCTATTGGTATAGCAGCATTTAAAATAAGTTTCTGACATCCTCAAAATGTGGGGTTCTTTTTCATTTGATGTCTCTTTAAATTTGCCTA
This sequence comes from Corvus kubaryi, assembly GCF_017639235.1. NCBI lineage: Eukaryota > Metazoa > Chordata > Aves > Passeriformes > Corvidae > Corvus > Corvus kubaryi. Next base: position 2,286,027 of record NW_024581136.1, on the reverse strand, counting down.
ACAAGAAAACAAAATCAGTTCTTGGAGCCTGAAGTATCTTTATGGAAAACCAGGTTATGGAATAAAAGAAAATTTATTAAGTTATATAAAACTGTAGTGTTTTTATTAATACAGATCTTTAGTCTTAAAACGGGTTTAGTATTTTACTTTTTACCCATTTTTGGAAATAGATTTCAACACATTCTGTTCATTAACAGTATTTTGTCACTAGAATACAAGATCGTAGGGCAGAAAAAACTGAAGGTGAATAAAAGTATATGGTTTCCCTTTTCTTTCACGTGAGAATCCAAGAATCCTGGTGTGCATAAAAGCTCTATGCCAGAAACATCAGTGAATTATTATTTGATGAAAGCAAATCTGTTTGCCAGGAGCTAATTTGTGCAAAAAACTTCTCATGAAGCTGCTATGATTAGACCTCAACTCAGAATAAAAATATGATCTTTAGAGCTCTTTGTATCTCAGATTCTTGCCAGGAACATTTGCTTTAGTAGTTGACAGTGTTGATGAGACAGTTAAATCTGTTTGCTGTAAGAGTAAACAAAGAAACTGTGCTTGTCTTGGCAGTGTTTTGATTATTTAGAAATTGTATTTATCCCTGTAATTGTTTCATCTTCAGACTGGGATAGCAGTGGTTTTTTTCTTCTCAGCTTCCACATACAGTGTCCTTTCTCCTACATGTTTTCTCATTTTGTCATTTTATAACAATGAATCATTACATTTAGCAAATGAGTTGCAGGTCCCTCATGCTTTCTCAGCTTCTGTCTGCAGATTGGTTTCCCTCTGAGCTCCTCTTTTTTGTGGCAGTGTTTCCGTTAATGCATTATTACAAGATCTGATATTACTTTATTCCAAGTAAGAGCAAACTGACCTTTCCTCTAAAGACACCAAGTGCTGCCTGTGTCAGACAGCTGAGCACTCAGCCCCCCTTGCAGCAGGATGTGCTCTCTGAGGCAGTACAAGCAACTGTGAAGCACAAAACAATTTGTTTTGCTAAGGAGCTTTTATGGGTAATTGCTTGTACTACAAAGGTGTGTGGGGAGCCCAGGCACAGATGAGGACATTGCATGAACCTGGAGCTAATTCTTCACTGATAGTAAGAGAATTTGGCTCGATAATGAACTAACAAAACCAAAGTTCTGAAGGTCTGGCAAATAGAATGGGTGGTAGTGGACTTCAGCACGTGTCGGGTGTCGTGATTTGTGTTCGTTCTTGGCAAATCAGTGCAACCCCTTTCATTCAGAAGTTATGCTGAATTTCTGAAATTTGGGAATACAGCACGTGATTGATAAATACCTGCTGGTGTAAAACCAAAAATAACTTCCCTCAAATGCTGTCCCTACACTTTTAACATTACAATGCAAGAAAATTAGTTTAGAAGGAAAGTCTACTTTGTTTACAAGAATGTTTTGACTTATTTTGGCTGAAACTTACTTTTCTCAGTTTTTCTTAGCAAGATGCAGAGAAAGTTACTGTGAAGGCTTTTCATGCCAAGAAGCAAACTGAACAGTCTCTTTTCGTGAATCTAGGCTGGACCATTTTCCCAGTTTTTCTGCTGAGGGGAAGATAGTAACTTTTTCAAAGGACTTATAGTGTGCGACTGAATAAACACTGTAGGTGGTAGGCAAATGCAGTGGACCTTGAGAAAGCTATTTCAGTGATTAATCAACTTCATATTTCTGACACCTCTGATTCCTTGGCTCCTAAATATGATAGAGAGAAGTATGTGAACTGCAGTTCATAATGGTTTATAAAATGTAAGCATAGTCCCTGGTTCCATGCTGCCTAAACTGGATTCTTCATCTTTACTGCATTTAGGCAGTCATTAGACAATAAGTTGTCTGTATGGAGTGTGAAACCCATCCTACAAATTTTAGGGAAAAAGTGAGGCCTTAATATCTGGGAATAGCATTGCCAATATGTGTCAGAAAAAAATGGCTTTTTTTGTAAAGATAGACACCGAATCTTGGAGTGATTACTAATTTCAGGATATTAACTTTCCTTGCATAGTGGCTGTAGCTGTATTTGTCTAGTAAAATGTGGAGAACTGTACATTGGAATGCAGGTCTTGGGTGGTGGGGAAAGGAGGGATGGTAGTCTGTGGGATGAAGTCTCTGTGCTGCTGTATTATCCAAAGTCTGGCTTGTAATCTCTTGCAAAGAAACAGCTACATAAGTAAAGTTTTTACATTCAGGTTTAATGTCTGCAGAGTAACTGCAGTCTCTGTGCCATGAGCAGGGATTTAACTGCTCTGCTGACAGTGACACTGTCAGGTCTGCCTGGGACTGCAGTGTTAGCTTTAGCAAAACCTTTCCTTGTAAAGCTCTTCCCTTATGAACATGCTTTCTCCTAATGAATTCTTGTTTTGAGTGTATGTTTCTTGTACTGTTATTCTTAGGAACATCAATAATCACACACAGAACAGCTCATCTTGTCCCCTCCAGGCTGGAACAGCTGCTGCCCAGCCGCCAGAGGGGAGAGCTGTCTCCTACTGACCCGGGTCATGGACCGCACTTTTCCCATCCCTCTCTTACCCAGTTTCAAACCACTTTTAGCACTGACCAGTGAGTCTGGGAAAGATCATGCTGGTAGACCAACATGACATTGCTCAGCAAAGTAAATGAGGAATCTTTATTCCTGTCGGTAGGCATCATTCTAAAATATCAATATACACACTTCTCGTGTTCTGACTGCAAACCCAATAATTTCCAGGTTTACCCTTTTGTTACCCTGAATATCTGACTTAAAGATCATACTGTGTATTTTAGGGAATGTACAATCCATACACCTGCAATTCTTAGCCATCAAACTAGAGCAAAACCAGGACAATTCTGTTCAGAAATAAGAACCTGACAGTGAAATATCTCAAAGGATTGGAAGGAAGAAACCATACTTCAATTTCTTGTTCCCTCACTCAGATGACCAGAGACACCTGGCAGACTTGTAGTAAGGTACAGTCAATGGAAAAGAAATAATGTATCATGTTTCTTTTCACTGCAACTATTAAGATAGCAAGCTTGTAAATTTATCTTTTAAAGAAAACAAAACAGTGGAACTGTTTCTAGCTTTGACATTAATTATTTGTATGTGTATGCACACATATACCAACAAGCATGCATATATGTTTAAGGGAAATACATTTTTGAAAGTCTAATTATTTTAAACATTTAAAGCTACATCATGGGGTGGGAGAGAAGAAAAAGAAGACGTGGATAGAAGATTCCAGTCTTCAGAGCTGTTAGTGTGACAAACTTCATATACACCATGTGTCTGAGAAATACGTAACAGAACTTATAAAGCATTTATGGAATTTGGTGACTGTGAAAATTGCAACTGCTGGTATTTGGAGTAGTAGGAGAGTTGTAACTTTTTACAGAAGATGACATTTTTATTGCCTTTGCTGTTTATAACCATTGTTTTGTACGCAAGAGAAAGAAGTATGTCTGTAAGAAAAGTATAAGGCTTGAATAAGTGTCTTAAATGGAGGTGATGTGAAACATGATATTTTATCTTAAATACTCTACTTATCAGTAAATTATGAAGTTCAGGTTATTTTTAATTTGATTAATTTTAAACCCAAAGTGGGAAACGTTCACATAATCCTGTCCTTGTCCATAATCTGTGACATACGTCTGGAGTCATGAGAACTCATAATGTGGAGTTTAAACAGGCTGTGAACAGTTCCTTCACTGGATTATTGCTCATCTCTGTGACAACAAAGTTAGTGCAGCATACAGTGCACGAAAAAACTGTCACTGTATGAGTCAGAGAGGTTGGAGCGCAACACTAGTTTGGAAAACTCTCTGTATTTTTCTTCAATGTCATTACTGTAGCAAGCATCTTTTCTGTGAATCTTATCTCACCCATGTAAAAAGAGTTTCAGAAGGAGTCAAGATCCAACTATCAGATCTCTTTCCCTCCCTCATGTGATGATGACGACCATGTACAGTTTTTCAGAGTGATGCTGCCGAATGTTGGACATGTAAAACACCTAACCTGAAGAATGTATTTTATTTTGAATAAGATAGTGCGGATATAAGCGTAAAGGTCTGAGCTTCTTAGCAAAGTGCCTTATCCTCATAGCTAAATAATCATTATCGCCTTTAGGGGTATGGATAAAGAATAGAAGAATGTGGAGAAGGAACAGTTTTGCTAATGTCCAAGACAGCAAAATTAGAAATACAGTAAAGACATTGCTGATTCAATTTCAGTATCCCATAGCAGACCTTTGAATCTTTTCCAACACATTCTCTCTTTTCCCTCGTTTCTTAGCTTATCCCACCTCTTTGCTTTGTAAATTTTCCAGTCTTGTCATTAATTCTGTTTTTGCACAATGCCTGGTACCATAAATCCCTCACCCTGGCTGAGATCACAGGGTACCACTTAATTTTGTTTTGGCACAGGGTAAATACTGCTTTTATGCTGAACAATGACCGTGTTTGCCAAACAAGTAGGAATGGAGGGTAGGGAAGACATGCTCCGTTAAAATCCATGGTCTTGCCAAGTGCGCTTTCTCAGGCTTAACAAGAGCGCTCAAGTTCTCTTCTCTTATTAAAAAACTACCAGAGACTGTCAAGGTATCTGCTGAAGGCAGAGACAAATAGCCTGGAGATAGCAAAGGCAAACAGATTACCTGGAGCTGTAACACATGGTCTGAGATACTGCTTGAGCATTTTCTTTTTCTATGAAGAGTAGCAAGAATGAGATAAAAAACCTGAAATATTGACTTCTCTGGATGTAGGCTGTGCAGGCTATGGCTGCCCACAGTGCATTCTGCCTAGCCCTCAGCTTTCTTCTCTCAGCAGCAAATTCCCCACAACATTTGTATAGCACAGAAATGAGAAGGGTTTGGGTGTTTTATTTTTTCCCCTCACCTTAGAATTAATAAATAGTCACAAAAAATTTTAACCTCAAAAAGGATGAAAATAGTTGTTGACAACTTTCAACCCTCTGTAATCTGTATCTAGCTGAAAACTGGGTTGTCTGCTTCCTAACTCAGATTTTGTCTCAGCTGTTTCTGGAAATATTTCTGCTGTATTGAGTTGTCTTTGGTAGCTAATTTTCAGTGGAGCCCTGCAGACAGAAGGAAGTATTGCATCGACCTAACTGGGGCATATTCACTATGAAAAGAAAGCGCAGGGGTCAGCTTGTGGTGACAGCAGGAGGGACTGACAGATCACACAGAGATGCACCTTTTATTCTCCAAGAAAATTGTGTCCTTTTATCTCTTGCAGTGTATTTCTAACCCTTCTGCTGCCTTTTGCTGCCCTGTGCCCCTCCTTATTTCCTGTAGTGGCAACACAACAATAAGGATTTTATTAACAGTAATGTACATCTACAGAGTTTTGTGAATTGGGGGGCACTCTACATCTGCTAGTCTGTTTTCTTTCCTTGCAAGGTGAAGGGCTGCAAGATTTAAATAGATATTTTGCAGGAGAAACGCAAAATGGAGGTGACATAAAACATTAGGCACTGATACAACCAGATGCACTAGAAGAGCAAATGCAAAATGTTTGGAATTCTGCTCTGACATCACAGTATTCTTGATGTAGGGCTCTATGAATTCTCTAATTTCTTTGTATGTAGAGCAAAATGCAAAGAAAGAAATCAGAATGATTTCTAACATGCTATTTGATGACTGGTTTGGACTATGATGCACGAACATGCACCTCAGAGATGTACTTCTTAAAAAAATCAATCATATCCATTGATAAATTCTACAAGACATTCGCTATAATTTGATTTATAACAATGTAGCATAACTTGCATTCTTGCCTGTGTAAAAAAGATCAATGTGAAGTTGCTATTACAAAGATTTATTCATGGGTACACAATAGTTTCTGTCTGCCTAATTAAATCTGTGGTATCCAAACCAATTCGATTGGGTCAAAGTTTGTGCACAGAGTAGCTGGCAAGTGCTGCATCTGCAGTGCCATTTAGTTATGGCAATTTGTCAGTGGCAGTCTTAAATTATGAGATGTTACAAACACAGACATTTCCTTAACATTGACAGTGTCATTTCAGGCATCCTTAATGACATTATTATTTTTATTGTTGTTGTTTGCTATCTCCTTCCTTCCCAGAAATGCCTCTGAGGCTTTTCAAAATAACACAAAAGATCAGAAAGTAAAAGTCACTCATAATTCTTTGCCTGCTTCCTCACAGCTTTGTTGTCTATAGAAAAGCCTTGCAAAGGAATGGAGTTTGCCTAAAGAAAATTTAAAGGTATCTGAAGTTGCTTGTCTAAGTCCTAGTTTAATGAAACAAAGATGAAAGCTCTCAATTTCAAGGACATTATTCAGTTTTTGAAGATAATGACCATGATTTCATGTGTGTGTCTACATAGTGAGTAATTTTCTGGGTAAGAGGAAAGATGGGTGAGAAACAGTAGGTGTCATAGCTCACTAGGAAAAAAAAAAGTAAAATGTGTAAAGCTTTTATTCTCTCTGTATTCCTATGGTATATCTGTTCAGCTGCATTATGGAGCTTTACAGCTTTCTGTCCAGTTCTATCATTTTTTTGAAGGGAATGAAATGTAGCTTCCAGGTTTTTAAGAAGGGTATTTGTCAAGTGGTTTTGTAGCACTAAGGTACCACAGATGACCCAGTTAGGATACTGTGTAGCCCCGGCCCCCCCCCCCCCCCCCCAGGAGTATTTATGCAGGTTTTTTTCTTTATTTTATTTTTAAAATATTTTAATCATTTTTTTAACTGCACTTCCCCATGTCTAGCACACACATGTGAATTCATGCTGGCTAGGGACTGGCAGTGATCTCCTACTGGGGAGGCAGTGAAGTTCCTGGTAGCTCCCAACTTATTCCTGAATTTGTTTGATTTCTGGAGATTATTTTGTCCCACTGGTCCATTAATATGTTATTGCACTCCTATCATGAGATTGACTGATTTTCAGTCTAGAGATTCTCACAGCACTGAATCAGTTTGATGTTTGGTTTTTTCCTGGCATGCTGTTCCAATGGAGTGGGATATTTCTTTCACACCTCCTGTGTTGCATTTGAAGGAGGACAGCTCACAGGCACTCAAGTTGAGAGGGACATTGAGATCCTGGGGTTTAGGTATCAGCTATGGCTGATAGTTTGCTTTTTGAATCCATAGGAACACATCAGGAGGAAGAGAAGATGAAACCGAATTGAAAAATAGGGTCTTAGGAAGAAGTGGTGTAGGAAGGACACTTCAGGAGCAAAATGCCATTCAATTAGTTTTTTACTGATGTAGTAAAAAAGATGAACTAAAAGAGTAAAAAAAAATCAGTAGTAGATGAGACTTGGAAGTTAATTACAAGAACTGTATTTCCAGAAAGAGCCAGTTGTTCATATATGTAATTTGTTCGTGGATAGTAAATTAAGTCTTTTTAAAAGCACCTGTATCATACTTCATGGCAGGGGGACTGAGGCACACGAAGTGAATGTCTTTCAAAGCCCCAGATCTGTCCACTTTTGTTCAAAGCCTCTGGAAATATTACTGTGGTCACTATTACTGTTCTTTAAAAGGATCAGTGAGCATCTTCATTTATTTGATCAATGACATAGAAATAAAAGAATGACGGTATTTCACTTTTTGGCAAAATATGATGATGCTGCAGTCAAACCAGAAAAAAGGTGTTTTTTATAGCAGATGCAGTATGTATATACATTATAACTATATATGTGCATCAAAATCTAAATATCCTGTATGTGTGTGTTTTATACGTATTTCCTAGGAGCTTTGTAAATCCATTTCCATGTGTTCTCTGTTGGAAAACAGAACTGCAATACAAAAGTAACATATTTTGAGCTTTTTTATCTTTCTATGTGTGTGCCTTTGTTTACATTACTTGTCTGAAACAACAAACTAGTGCATTGTTTTTTCCAATACAAATGTTTTGGTACTCTGGTATCCTACCTGCTCATAAGAAATTTTATTCCCATTTATTATTCCGGTCGATTGACTAGAGCAGTTCAATTGGGTAGAACTTACACAATCATCTTGTCCTACTGCCTGACCACTCCTGTTTCATTCTCAAAGTCAACAATGACATTTTCTGCAGCTGCTGTGCTCAAAAGGAGCCACAAGAAAGTGAGGAAAAAAAAATTCCATTTAACAGAAGGTAGATACATGGCTATTTAGATTCTTTGGAATTGTCCTCCTGTACTTGGTTGCTGCTCCCAAAGTTATGAGAGGAAAATGTCCGCATGCACAAATGTGCAGCCTGGGCCAGTTCTGAGGAGTTCATAACCTAAGCAAGAAATGAAGAGGAGAAAGGTTTATTACTCAGTTAAATTAAGTGTAAAAGCAATAGTTAAGCACTGTCCTAACTTTGAGGACTCTTATGTAGAGGTAATACAAGGTTTACTCAGTATTTTGAAAGGAAACAGTTGTTGTGTTTTATTCCTATGTCAGTGGCTTCTGGATCTATTTTTATCTATGTTACAAATCTCTCTCAGAATGGCAGTATTGACTAAAACAGAGATTACTTATTCTTTGAATTTTTATTCTTTCAAAAGGAAGATAAAACCTCTAATTGATTTCCTGCAGAGAGTGCAGAAAAGCAAAGTCCTGCCAAAATCATCCTTAGTTAAGCATTAGCTCCAATTGTAACTATTAGAATGAAATCTTTCAGATGAGAGGTTTGCAGGACTGTGTTTTTGTTGTTTTGATAAGCTCTGTATTGTTTTGGACAGTTCAAACCAAGTCCTAGTCAGAGTGTTTCATAAACCACACACATTGCTCTGTCAAGGATGCTTTGGTGTAATTGCAGTGAATACTGGGATAAAATTTCCATCTTACAGCAGGCACTTGGCAGATCAGGAAATGCTGGTTCCAGGTGACAGCAGCACAGTACAGTGGAGTATCAAGGGGTTCTCCTGTGCTTTTCCAGATAAGCTATCTTGCATCTAGAGCTCAGCAGCTGCTCCATCTTCCTGTGTGCTCTCTTCTCCTGGCTTACCTCCATCCCTGCTCTCTCCTTCCTGTGTGAAGCAGGGATGTATTTCTGGTGCTGGATGAAGCCCTGCCATGCATGAGTGAAGCTGAGCCTGTGGTGATCTGCAGGGGAGGGATTGTGTGGAGTAGGATTCAGGAGAGTGATTTGTGCACTCTCACAGGAGCTGCAGTGTTCAGCAGGACTGAGGGAGCACACCTGTATGCAGCTACATGGAAACTGTGAATTTTACTGCACACTGGGATTTAGTGAGGCTGGGATTATTTGTAGGGTTCATCCCTCTTTTCACAGCAGTATTTGTTAATTTATGAGGCACACTTCTCCATTTAAGGTCATCTAGTACAAATGGAGCTTTTTAATACTGAAAGAATTATTAAAATCTTGATAAATGTGTAACTTTTCAGGGAAGGTTGAGGGGAAGAGGTGTTTTTTAGCAAGGAGAAATGGGCAGTGGGATTAAAATGAATGTTTTATTGGTCTAAAGTCTTATTTGTGAGTGCAAGAGTTCCTGCTCCTTTTTGACTGTATCACATGGGAGCTGCCATAGTGCATCAAACCAGTCATTTGTCTGCTGCAGCACAACCTTGCCAGCAGTGGCCAGTGTCAAACACTCTGGAAAAGGCCAGGAAAACCTGTGAGGAGGCCAGAGTGGGGAACACTGATCCTGAGGAAAGTGAGCAAAGTGGCTTCTTCTCCCTCCTGCTTTCATTTTGCTTTTGTCTGGATGAAATGGATTGAAAGAAAGCTCCAAAGCCATCATCTGTTTGTGACAGCATTTTAAGTGTTCCCCTTTGAAAATTCACCAGAAACTAAAGAGACTACTTAATAAAAAGGCAAGGGGGGAAAGGTATCCAACTGCATTAAAAAGTACATCTAATCCAGTGTAGGAAAAACTATTTTTCTTGTTCAGCACAAGAAAATGTCTGTATGCTGCTTCTACCACCTGCCTTCCAGCCTACCCCTTCCAGCTCCCCTCCTCCACAGCTGGTCAATGTGTGTGTGCTTCAGTGTTGTTTAAAGGCAAACTTAGTTTTTGCTTCCCCCACATTTCCAAAGGGAGGTATCTTCAGGAATGCTTGATGATTTGCCCAAATCTAGGGCAAATTTAGGGGCTGTGTCTAGCCATAAATACTAAACACATCTTGTGATGCAGAGCCAGCAGAGTAATTCAGAGGCTTTCCATCAACAGTGCTGCACTATGTAAGTTGATGATGGCAAAACACTTAGAGCTGAAGAAAAATATATCTCTCTTACATATTTTTTATTTCTTCCCTCCACTCCAAGCCTTCATTACCATATTTACAAGTTTTTAGAATACTAAGCAAACTATTGATGGAAGGTAATTAGGCTCTCTGCATTGAGCCTAAATGCCAACACAGGAAAAAACAGCACATTTTTCAAGGAAAAATCTCACAAGACTGATTTGTGGATGTGGGAGACAGGAAAAAAAGTGTTCAATAAATCCCTCTGGGAAGAAGTATGTCATAGGTTAGCAAGCATAGTCCCGGAAGGGACGTCCTTGCTAAGGGGTGCTTACAGTTTCCTCTGGGAACTGATAGAACCTATCAGCTGGCCAGTTTGAATATGGACAATTCTCTAAGCCACTTAAAGTTGTGATCACCTCTGTGATCCACATTTAAGAATAGGCAAACTCCCCCTCCAGGCTCTCTCGTTTCCGGCGCTGGGACAGGTGGCTGCGGGCCCCGTGTGGGGGCCAGCGGGCCCGGCCAGGCCCTGCTTGGGCCAGGCCGGGCCGGGCCACGGCCATCCTGAAGCCATGGACCTGTTCCAGCCGTGGAACCCCCCCCCCCACTGCCTTGCCGTGGGCAGCCAGAGCGGCTCGGCTCTCCCCCCCCTCTCCACTGCGATAAGAAAAATTCAACATTCCAGCTGCAAAGCTGCAAGGCCGAGGTGAGAGTAACCCTTTTATTGCTGTGAAGAGCTGAAAACCTGAGGGAAGAGAGAGAGGAGATGCTTAAAGCTGAAATTCTGTTGTGAAGCTATGATATATCAGAGTATCCTGTTGTAATTTCATGAAGATATGGGGGGTGGAGTGTTCAACTCGTAAGCAAAAGCACCTGCGCTGAGATAGGCAGATGCTGACACAGGTGTAATTTCATGAGAAGTTTGGACAGGGAGAGATGAACCAGATGAGGACTTTTGCTCCAAACGGGAAAGGAGAAAACCTCAGTCCGTAGAGATGAACCAGATGAGGACTTTTGCTCCAAATGGGAAAGGAGAAAACCTCAGTTCCTAGAGATGCTCCCAGAGATAGTCCTAATGATGAAGATGATGAAGACCCTTTGCTCCCAGGGAAGGAGAAGGGCCTCTGTTTTTGTTTCTGAACGGCTCAACCTTAAAATTGTACCCCAAAAATCTTCAAGAGTGGACCCTCGAAAGCAGTTGCGGGAAAAGCTGCAAGTCGGGGGAAAGGACTCACACGCAGGCAGAGACTCCTCTTCCTAAATGGACTGAACAATATTTGGAAGTGGGCGGCTGTCTCGTTGTGATAATGTTTTCATAGCATGAGCAAGAAGAGACTTCTCTTTCTAAATGGACTGAACAAGGTTATTATGGAAGTGGTAAACAGACTGAACATCTTAAGGGTTGTCTTTTCACATTGTCAGTGGGAGAAGGGAGGAAGGTGGGGGGAGGAGGAGAGTTCTGAAGGTGGTATAATTTTTTTTCTTCTTTTAGGTCTGTTAATAAACTTCTTCATATTCTTTCAAGTTTGGTGCCTGTTTTGCATTTCTCCTAATTCTTATCTCACAGCAGATAAACAGTAATGAGTATTTTGGACCAAACCACTACACTAAATTGGTGTTTCCGCCCGGTTACAAACCGAACCCGCGACAGAGTAGAGTTTGGGTTTGGTGACTACCATGGATCTTGTTTTAAACTGAATAGTAGTAGTAATTAATAGTGAATTTATTGGTTCTGGTGCTAACACATATCCATCACTGGATTAGGATGCAGAAATAGTTCTAGCTGTTATGTGAGAACTAACCAAGCCTCCTCCTTTTCAAATGAGGCTCATTAGAAATTGGGTTGCTCTGCATGCTGCCCATTACATCTCGAACAAGCTTTTTGTGTTGGGTACAGAACTGGAGCTTCAACAGCAATAATGATCTTTAGTCAGCTGGAAAATTTTAAAAGAAAGCCAATTATTAGTGTGGAGATTCTGGTTGTAGGTGGCATCCTCATTCCATATGTTTGATGCTGACGTATTTAACTCTTCTTTGCTGTAACCAATCTCTGGATTCCACATGTAGATAAATACCAAAGGATTTTCTCTTGTAGCCCACAGAGATTTGTCCTTACTAATGAGACTTTAAATCACCATGAAACACAGTGCATTTTTAAGTAGGTAATGAATAGTGAAGAGATTGAGTGATTGATTGATTGATTGATTGAAAAGATCACAGGGTAAACACAATCAGAGAGGAGGGATAGGACTGAATGAAGAGCTCACATGTGCAAATAGCTGGCAAAGAAAAAAGCAGAGAATACAATAAGGCTAAACCCACCATAATACAGAGAAATACAGTACTGGTAATGACTTGCATTCCTGCAGCATCTTTCATCCAGAATTGTCCTCAGACACTGCAGAGATCTCATCATTCATCTTTCCAAAAAAGTCACCTTTCAAGTGAAGGTGAGAAAAATAGATTAGAAAGATATGGAGAAGAAATATTGTGAAAATGTAGGGAAAGGGAGGCAGAATAGGCAAACCTATTTTTCAAGAATGTTTTGCAAAGCATCCCACTCATAAACAAGTCATGGTCCTGGGCTGAAGGCATAGATATTCCATAATAATTTATATTGCATCTGGCACGTCATCTTGGGAAAAATAGTTGGATCTCTTACCTACTACGAAACTTGAAGACATAATGCCCTCTGTGCTGTATTTTGAGGCTGGTCCTGCCACATGAAGGCATCATCTCCTGAGCATGTCCTAGTTTCCCCAGGGAATGGCCATGAGGGGGATCCATGATCACCACCCAGTATCTGGTTTGGGCTGAGGACATTAGGGAGGAAATCCACAAGTCTCTTCAGACAAAAGTACATTTCAGTGATAGTTGAGGACTTAAATGTTGTTTTCATATTTTTTAAAACTGAAAAAATATTAAGGCAACAGCATTTTCTGCCTATTGTTTCCGAGAAATGTGACAGACTTGTGAATTGGAAGGATTAAAGTTGTTTCTGCGCTTTGCAGGAGCAGGGTCTTTCACCTCCAATCCCCCCACAGGCTCGAATCATGTCAGGTGCAGTAGGATACTCAGCGGTGGAACTGCAGATAGAGGCAGTCCTTATTAGGAACAGAGTGTGATCATATAATTATGTGTACATTCATACCCGCAATTCTTAAACACAGGCAGGAGGACTCTTCCTCTTCTCATTACACATTTCCCATTCCTAAAGAATAGAATTTCATTTTGCAGCCACGCAGCCAAAGCCACGTTAGACCGTAAGAAGGAGAGACTGTTCCGGCTCTGGCAGCAGCACTTCAGTGTGACAGGGAATGCAGTAATTCAATTAGGAGCACTGGCAGTTTAATACCCAGTCAGTGGGCAGTGTGTGAGCAGCTGTGCTCTGCCACATGGTGGCAGAAGGAGGGAGAAACATTTGCTCTTGAGCTGCCCTGGTTTCTGTATTCCTCACGTGCAGCGCGCTGGGCGCGCGTGGGCTGCTGCAGAAAATTCCATGCAAGGTTCTGCGTGGCCGTGTGTGGACACTGAGTGATTGCACCAGTCACTTTTCATCCTCAGACAGGTTCATATTAACCTTCCCCACTAGAAAGTGTACTTCCCTTTCCCAGTGCCTCAGGCGGAATTTCTGAGGAGATACCTTATGTTCCCCCTTTGAAAAAAGGCAGAAGGATGTTTAACAAAGTGCTGCCAGAGGACTTGAATCCTCTCTATCTCTCCTTGCCCTGTCCCCTACTGCCATTCTTCCATCAGGCAGATACTGTGGTGTGTAATTCAATTTTAAGTAGCAGAAGCTGCATCGTTCTTATACATACATCCAGGTCAGCTGGTGCATGAAATAAAGATGTATGCACGGCCCGGGAGAGAGATGCATGTCCTTTGCACCTGAGAAAAGCAGATAACTGTTACCTATGGAATGATTTAAAAATTCCCACTCTGTCTTCCAAATTTCATTTTGTTCAGCTCATTCACATTAAAATACTCCTTTCTTGTGCTTCTGTATTTACATAACTTCATACTCGACTTCACAGCAGGTGTGCTGTAATTTTGGGGTGTTTTTGTTGAGAAGCAGGGATGCTTTTGGTTTTCATTTTGTCTTCTGGTTCTGAGATTTATTCCCCTTATCTCTGTACTTTTATTTTGATAATTGTACTTTACCTCCTCTGAGCTGACATTCTGTCTATTTAATTTGTACCCATTTTACTGATGTTCCTTTGTTACCTGTGTTCACATGCTTAACCAAGAATTTCTGTGATAAATTAAGCTGTAAGATAAAGTTATTTTCATTGCGAATAAGCCCAAAACATCCAGTCCAAAACTGGAGTTTTAAGGCATTTGTTACATAGCTTTGTTGTTGTCTGGTGAAGAAGTAGCTCTAGATTTCACTTTTAGAAGTTTTAATACCTCTTGAAAATGTCTATACAGTGTAGCTCTGTTCCACTAGCAAGGCTTCAAGAATTATTAAAAGCAATTCTACTTGATTTTTACAACCTATATTTCTGCTAGAATGCCCTTTCCAGGTTCTGAAGGGGTTCCAGTACAACCTGTAAACTGTGAGAGACTCTTGTAAACGAGTGGGTTCTATGCAGCAACATCCATAAAATGAGCATGGCTGAACATTGCATTTGGGCAAACTGCCTCCTGTGGCTTTTGTAGCCTGCCTATGGAGCAAGCAGAGAGTCAAATGGCTTTTAGAAAATTCACATCAGGCTATGGAAAAGGTTGTTAGAAGAAGTCAAATAAGATGTTAGAGGTTATAAGAGATCAGAAGTTTCCTGGTGCAAGCAGGCAGCTACAGCAGCTACTGCTGCCGTGGTAGATTTTAGCACTTGTCTCCTTAATTTGTGCAAGCAGATAAAACATAACACTGAGACACCTCTGTTCCAGTGCTCCCATTCCTTGTGCTGGGCTCTGGATAGTCCTTTCTCCCTCTCTCTGCACCTGAGAACTTCAGCCATCAGTACTGACCAAAGTAACACGTCTGATGTGTCTGCTGAAGCACATAGGTTTCTGGATGGAAGTCACTGGAAGGGAAACCTGTAAGAAAAAATTGAAACAGTTATTCCCAGCTTGTGCTGTAAAGCAGCACAATTCATATTTTTTCCGTGACTTGCACCAAACGTCTCACCCAGTAACTTAGACTTTGTGGGGTTTTTTGTCAGTAAGGCCATACTTGCTTATTCCCATTGACAGATCAGCCTGGTATTAAACATTTACCCAAAAGTGCTTTCTGTACCATGGAGTTCTTAACTGCAGCTGTTACTTGAAATGTAAACTCACCCAATGATGCAACAGAGATAAGTTTTCAGTCTTTATTCAATAATTTTGCATGGGATACTGGGTGATTTTTCATTTGTCTAGTAGAATAATTTGTTATCATCCTTGATTAGTTCTTCAATTGTTATAGTTTTAGTAGTTCTTAGAGCACTATAGGTCTTTCTCTCTCTCTCTCTCTCTCTCTCCCCCCCCCCCTCTTTTTTTCAAGTATTGATATTCTAAAATATATCTGTGCCTTAGCACAATAAAACTTCACATTTGTTGTTTTCTTGCAAACAATTCAGTTTATTCAAATGTTCAGCAGAGACATTTGTAACCAGGTCAAAAACATGAGTTGATAAAGTTGTCCAGATGTCAGTAAAATGACTGAAAGAAGAAACTACATACACAAATAGCTGGCATAGAAAAAGCAGATGCTGATGCAGCAAGAGAAATTATGGTTTGTTTTTTTTTTTGAACACACTGCTGACCCATTGAATAAACACCAAAATTATATTTCTGTATGAAGCAAGCTTTCAGTGTCCTTTGAAATAGGATAACTGCATTTCTAAAAGGCCTCTGTTATCTGTAAGCAAATCCCATTGCTGTACAGAAAAAACCTCTAATGGTGTTATGGGATATGGTTTATAATAGACCCAGAATAGCAAATATTGTTGTGCCATCAGTCTGCTCTAACCCAGAACTACCTACACTTGGAAAAAGAAAAGGCTAAATTATTTATTAGACAAAATATTACTAGAGGGCAGTAAGCCTTTTAATTTTTGGTCTGTTCTGTAATTTTATTGGTACATTTTGGAGGGAGGGATTAGAAGACGATAGTCCTGTGATAGTGAACTGCTGGATCACAGGTGACAATCAGCATCAGCTTTGTCAGTGGGCATGATTTATTGAAGGCAAACAATCAGTCTTTATCAGGGTGCATGGAAAGAGCAAGTGAAGGTTGTCACACTGCCAATAATGAAGTGTCAAAAAGAGGGATTTTTTTCTAGTGGACTACAGAATATCAGGGACATAATGTGCTCTTACAATGCTTAAAAAACTTGTTTTATGAAAAGAGAATGAGTGGGGAATGAGACTTCTGTGATGTTATAGTCCTCAGTCTGCTGCTCAGTGATGTGAGTTGAGAAGAATCTGATAATTTGAATTTACAGAAAACATGTTCTAGACAATACCCAATAATCAAGAGAGTTCCCTAGGTTAACAAATCCAATGACACGTAGAGAGTAATTTGCTTCACTCCCTGAAAATCAGGCTGGTTTGTTAGAGTATTTCTAGAAAGATGCAAAGCCATTTCTACCAAGGGCTTCCGTCCCTAATCTGTCAAATATAAACCATTATCAAATGTACCCTGACCTGTCTTATGTACACCCATTATGATGCCCTTTTCTTGCAAAGCTGTCATAATGAATTCCTTAGAAGTACGGTAGCAGAGCTGGAAAGCTGGAATTGTTACCAATGCTTATCTGTAGATGGGCAGTTTTGGGCATCCATATAGAGTGGGAAGAAAAGTAATCAGATTTGGAGCTGCACTGCATTTTACCAGAGCCATTCATAGAAGAAAATGGTTCAGTTGGCACAGTTTTAATCATACCAGGATCAAAGTAGTTATTGGATTTATTAATGACAATCGTTAACCGGCAGTCAATGAAGTGTATATGCAGGATCACTATCAGCAATACAGCCTAATAAACCATAATGCTAAATGTTTACAGAATGTTCACAAATACAAATTTCTCCTTCTATTACTAATCCAAGCAATTTGTAGAAGTGCAAATGCCAGCAGAAATACTGCTGGTGTTTTCAGACCAAGGTTTAATGCTGCTCTCTTGCTTTGTCTTTTTCCCCACTGATAAATATTTCCTTGCTTTTTTTATGGTTCTTTTAACCTGGCTTCTAATTTATCTCAAAAGTGGCTTTGTTACAGTTTAATGAGGCTGATTATTGTCCTTTTCTCAGTGTTACAGGTTTGGGGGCAAATGACCTCTCAGGCAGTTTGAGATTGGTTTTTTTTGGTTTTTGTTTTTTTTTTGTTTGTTTGTTTTGTTTTGGTTTTTGGTTTTTTTTTTTTTTTTTTACAAACACATTATGCTTCCACTCCTGACTCTCCACCGATTTTTCCAAAAGGAGGCTGTGTGACTTTGCCCCCATGTGCTGTCAGAGTAGGTGATACCAGCCCTAGGATCAGATTTAATTCTACCTTCTGGCTGCAGAAAGGAAAAGGCTCCTTGAGCAGAGCTAAGAACCAGACTGGAGCATGGATTATTTATCTGGCTCTGTGTTTATCAGAAGCCTTTTTCTTCCCCTAAACACATTTTTGCTGCCTTGTCTCTGATTCATTCTATGTCAGAGGCTAAGTATTAGATATCTTTGTTCTCTTTGTGATGTGAGCCTTAAAAAAATATAGATTATTCTATTTCCTGAATAGATGTTGAAGAGTCACCAAGTTCAAACTCCTTACCAGTCTGTAAATGTTCTTGGGGATATGGATGGGCATGATGACTCTTTGTTGATGACCAATAAAATTCCTGAAAACTTGGAGATTTAACTTCTTTTCTTGTGTATAATCTCTAATTCACTTTTGCCTGTAATACTCTCTTACTGGACATGTGGTTGAATAGCAACACAGCTAAAAGTTTTTCCTTCCAAAGTTGTCTTTTAATTCTTTCCTTGTTTACAAAATCAGTTTCATATAAAAAGGTTCCCAGTGTTATCAAATTCTTAGAATTTCTGCAAATGGGAGTATTGCTTATTATGTAGAAAAGTAATAGTCTTGCTTGTGTTCTAATTAATTATAATTACTGTTGCAATATTTATCCATTTCCTATCCATCATTTTTCTGAAGTTTCCTGTGTTTGTAATAAGCTCTGTTATAAGATCTATTACTGTGTATTTTATAATACAGAGGATTTGGAGATTTTCTGCCTTAGGCATAATATATTTTTTGATATCATTGGAAAGCAGGAATTTTCTAGAATAAACACACAGGTCCAGAGTTTCAAATTTGTTGATTTCAGGTGTCATACTTAAGCATCCAATGTCTGATTCCTAGGAGTATTGAACAGTTAGCCTCTAAGAATCAAATTTCCAGTGACTTGTATGTAATTTTTTAAAATTTGTTTTCCCCTCTACTTCATGTACTTCAAATTGAGAACTTAAGAAACTAAACACTGGAAATATTTTTTTAGTTTTTCTCATGCTTTGCTTTTTTTTTTTTTGTAATAATCATTAAAATCAAACATTGTCCATATTCAATTTTTAAAGTTGGAAATTAAAATGAAATGAAAAACCAAAATGAAACAGAAATCAAATAGAATTCTCTCTGGCTCATTTTCCCCTGAAGTGAGGTGTCATTACTTATTCTATCATTTACCAAGGTTTTTGCTGTCTAAGCTGCAAAGCTTTCTTTGCTGTCTAAGCTTTCTTTGTTGTGAAATGTTAACAAGGTAAAGGTAAAGGGTCTTTCCATTACTCTTAAAAAGGACAGGCATTTATGCATCCAGATTTTCAATACTGTGTACAAACAATTACAAATGCAAATATGCCTCTGCAGTCTTGAGTAATTTGAAGCTGCAGTTAACATAACTATGGATAAGATAAACATTATGCTGTAGTCACCGCCCGTACCCAAAATCTGTGCAGGGATTGTTTCTTCTTTTTTTTTTTTTTTTTTTTTTTTAATTGGGGAACAACAAGTGTTTTTCCCATGTTACTGTCAGTGTCCACTGCTGTCTTTCACTTCATTAGCTGGACTCCAGATTTTAAGGAAAGTTTAACTGAAAAATGTGTTTGCAGTATTGCTCCAATTATTCCATGTACAGCATCATGTTTATGGTAATTTTCCAACAATTTTTTTTTCTAACGTATAAAGAAAACACAGTTACTTTGATTTCAGGAAATATACCCAAGTTCTAGTGATTTGCTTATAGTAATGAGATTTTTTCCTCTGTCCTCCTTTATTTTTTTCCTCTGTTACTCTTTACCTTCTTTTTATCATTCAAGTGCCTGGAGGAAAACTGTTCCAAATGTTTTCTTCTGGCATGATGGTCAAAAGAACCTTTCAAGCATAATAACTGATAAACTATTTATAACTATTTACATGTAGGGCTTTTTTTCTGCTTTGGTAGTCAGAGGGCTGTGTACAGGTCTCAAATCCCCAGGGCAGCCAATTCAGAGGAAGTTAGACATAAAAAGACATAAAACCCCTACAGCTGTAGTTGCAAGAATTGTCACCTTTTGTTGGCTTCAATCAGCAGGACAGCCTAGAGAACAAGGTGAAAAACTTCCTGTGCTGCATGGTGACAGTCAGATGCAGTAAACAGACATTTTATGTCTTCCCTTAGCTGCTGTTCAGTGCTGGAAGAACCTGGAATCTGCAGATAGTTCTCATGTGTTTGGAGATAAAGCAGAGTGTGATAATTCTTAAAACTCAGAAAAATTACCACTTCAAATCAAAGTCTGTTACAAGAGCTACGTAAAGAACAACAGGAAGATTAAAACGTAAACAAAAAGACAAATTGGCATGCACGTTTCAAGATGAATTTGAAGGTTTGTGAGATACTGGAGAAAAGTGCCTGTAAAACATAATCAGAGTGACATCCTCTCCAGTGGGGGCATTGTGGGCATAGAGCTGGCAGGTGGGATATTCCACTTGCCAGGAATCAGTCACTGCTCTCTGGTGAAGACAAACACATTCCTGGTGGGTCTTTGCTGAAATTACTGACTCTGAAACACAGGAAATCTGTGGAAACTCTGCTCTGCTGGGACTGTGTGTTTGTTAGGCCTGTGTGGGTATTGCTGAAAGGGTCTGGGTTGTGACCTGGTCCTGCAGAATGTGCTCAAAACTGAGGAAAGCTCTGCAGGCACTAGAGCTTTTGAAGAAATTTGGGAAAAAAAGACCTAAAGCAGCAGACAGTCTTAGCAGGGAAGGAAATTTTCAAGTCTAACTCAGGTGGCAATTGGGCAGTATCTATATGATGTCTGCCACAACAAACTTGTGGAAAGTCATCAGTGTGGTAGAGACTGTAATAGAACATCTGGTTTTGTGGCTTTTTAAACAAGGTGGTGATCAAAAGAAGGATATTAATATTTCTCTATTGTAAAAACCTCTTCTTACTTGCAAGGGGGAAAGTGGCAGGTGTCATCAGGATGTATGGAAAGCCTGTGATGATATATCAGGTTCGTGAAAAATAAAAATTTACTATGGGTAGATTAGGAACATTCATGGGTTTGTAACTTGCCAGATTGCTATAAAGTGTGCAGAAACTACAACAGTGTGTGCTGTCCTACAAAAATATATATTCCTGGTATATATTCCTTGTAGCTAAGGTGGAAATAAGTTCTGTTGTATGTCCTATTGTTTTGCTGATTTTGTCTGTATATGGAATGTGAGAGATTTCCATTGGGAAAAATTCATAATTTCTGTCTGTGTCTATGCGTGGAATCTGGGACATGAGAACAAGAACACTGAACTGAGAACCCAGAGGAGTTTAATGACTGATCCCATACAATGAGGTCTCCTCAATCCAAAGAAAGCAGATACTGAAATTGTATGTTTGTGTTGGATTGTTTAGTGCTTTTAAATACCTCTATTGTTAAAGACATGAGAGACATTTATCTATTAAAAGTGAACAAGTGAGAAATCCATGGATTTCTGTTGTAGTAGGGGGTGAGGTCTTGGCCATTTGGTGTTATCCCAGGCTGTGGTGACGCCTCCTATGCAACAGGGGCTACTATGAATGCAGGGAATAGAAATGACACGTGGTTCTTGCCATTTGAGGAGACAACATAAACAAACAACACCTCAGTCCAGCAGGATGAACTGACAATCTTTGCATCCCAGAGCAAGTTAGTCATAGTGTGGTGTACAGACCTTGGCTGCAGGTTCTGTTCCCACCTCCTTAGAGCTAAAGCATCACCAGGGCTCTGTGTTGGTGGCTGCCTGGCTTTCTGATAATGCAAATAATGTGCAGTTCTTTTAACTCACTAGATAACAGCAATTGGCTGAAATCCTGGTAGTAGATGAGCACTATTATATATGATGCCCAAAAAGAGCATTTGAAAGATATAGGACTGAAACCTGGTCTCAGTTCTATTTGTGTAAAATCCTCCAGTGATATAAGTCATAGTTATTAAAACAGGAAATGGTTTTTCTCAGTCACAAAACCTGCACCTGACTTTTGTCATTGTACATTGAGGCACATGAAAGAAGTTACTGCCTGGAATTAAAAATCCAGGGAGAAGTACAGGTCCTAAACACACTAATTATTAAAGTAAAACCTTAAAAGAAAAGAATCAAAGCTATTGATGATCCCTTTTCCTGTATATAAAAGACTTTCTGTAGAATGACTGCTTTTACCTTTCATTTCAGTGGCTGTTTATCAGTGCTTGGCAGCAGCATTTTCATTATCAAATTCTAGCAAACGGTAGCATTGGCTCATCAGGATGTCCCTTGGGTATTTCTTGGCCATGTGATCAAATAAGGCATTTTTCCCAACTTGCCGCCTTTGACATCACAGGAGGTATCAGTCTTTGGAGTCATATTCTAGGTTGCAAGTTGATGAGAAAAAGGATTCAGCAGGTTCACAGCAGCATAGGTACCTTGACTTTGGCTTCAAGGATAAGATATTGCCTTCAACCAATAAAAATCAGGCAGTGCTCTCACTGTGTCTGTTACTGCCTTCTGGGTGCAGTTTCCAAACAGAATTCCTCTTAGCTGAGGGGAAATTCTGTAAGGGAAAGCTTAGAAAAAATCGAGACTTAGTTCAGTATCTACTCAGATCCTAATGAAAGTCTGCCAGAAATTCTCTTCCTATTACATTTGCTTTCTGAGACTTTATACAGACTTCCTTGTTGTCCTGATTATGTATGTCCTAAAGTATATACACAGTCAAAGCTCTGGAGTAGCTCCACAGAGGGGAAAAAAAAAGGTCACAAAGCCAGTGAGCTATTTTTGCTTTGTATCCATGTGCATTCTGATTTACAACTCAAATGGTATCCGGAAGTCAAAATGAAAGAAAAGGGTTCACTGTTAAACTAAATCCTATATAACTGTTTTCAATCCATCAAAGCTGTTAGAAGTGGCCCAACTTTCATTTTAGCAAAATTCATGTGCTGATGTGCTTCTGGTGTGTTCTTATCCATGCTGGAAAGTTTTGTAGTCCAAACCATGTGGAAACATGGGTTAAGGTAATTGGATCTTTTATTTCTCTATAGTGACTTTTCCTAACTAACCACAACAGAGTTCCTTGTTCCTTTTATCCAGGACTATGATAAGAGCAGTGCTAAAAAGCCAAGCAGAACTTTACAGTGATAAACCTCCTTGTGTAGGGTTTTCATTCTGTGCACAGTACACACAGTACAGGAACCCCTAAGTAATATTTGCTTCACATTAGTAGACTTTCAGCAGCATAACTTCAAAGATAGGTAAAAAAAAAAAAAGAAAAAAGGAATATAAAATAATTTGTTTTAAAAGGTATTTCCGTCAATCATATTCTATTCATGTTTTGCAGTGAAGAAGTGCATAATGTGTTCATGGTTTGCAGTTCCTTGTTGTGTAAGAGGTAAATAGTTCATAGCATTGTGTTGCTGGGGATGACTTGTATATTATTGGAAGAAAAAAAAAATCTATCCAGATTGCTCTTTGGCTTTAATTAAAAAATACCATCCAGAATATTACATGTCTCTCACTTCATAAGGGAAGTGTCACACAGTGCAAATTATTTCAAAATTTTCTTGCACTTTGTGCAAGCAATTACTGTTTGAATGTGTTCCTTCGCAAAGGAGAAAAAAAGGAAACTATACTTTATTACTCAGAGAGAAATACATAAAATCTCTGTAGCTGGAGGAATATAATAAGGTTGTTGGTATATCTGTAAGGTGACTCCAAAGGAGTTATAGGACCATACATATAGTCCTCAATGGTAGCTTTTAACGTGCATCTTTAAATTAGCTGCAAGAGCCAAAGTCAGGAATGGGTTTCAGTGGCTACTTTGATGAGTGCTCTGTGTTTTGGCTATCTGAAAGAACCTGAGAAATGGGCTGTGTGCATGGCAAGGACTGCTCATGGGCTACTCTCAGAGGTGTCCCTGCGAACAGCTTAGTTATACTCTGCTACACTCAGAACTTTCTTTGTCTCAGGAATTCCAAAGTGAGGACATACTAAAACAATGGTGGTGTAACTGAACATATGAATAACTGGATGATGGGATAAATTTGGGTCAGAATTTCTTTTGTACCCCTGTTATAGTCAGATTTTTGTGAATTTCTCATACACGGCTTGTCTGCTGTGGAAATCCATATGAGGACGTGTACAAGATGTGCTTGCTATGATCCTACGTTGTTCTTGTTTGACAGACGGAAGGTCTGTGTTCTCATCCCACTTTTGATGTCCTGTTATCAGCTTCTGTCCATTTGGTTCTCAGTCTGTAAAATGAAAAAGGAGCCTCAATCTTGACATGTAGTCAGAGATTTTCTAAATAGCCCTGAAATTCTGGCTATTTTGTCATCTATTATCTCCAGTCTGAGTTTTTGCTCTGTAGTAGAAAACAACTCTCAGAGGTATGAGGGAGGGTTTTTTACATTTTTTCTGCAGGTATCAAGAGGGTGGGCTCTTATTGGAACAAAATCAATACCTATACACCAATCTCATTAACTGTAACAAGTATTAAAAATTGCAAAGGACACAGGGAGACATCTTCAAAATACAGTCCTATGTCAACTTCTTGTTAAAAGAAATTGCAGCAAATCCTGCATTGTGTGAGAAAATGTTTGAATCTGAACCAAATAAAATATTTGTTCATGCCCTTGGGAATCAATGCTGCCAGGTTTTATGCAGCTCCAATTAAAATACAGCACACAAGGGATGCTCATGCACAAAATCCACAAATTTGATTTCAGTACTGGTGCAGTACCTTACTCATCCTTCAGTGCTGGGTTATTCATGAATAATGGATATTTTATTTGTTATTTAGATAAACAATTTTGTCTGCACCACAATGTTCTGTTTGCTGTAGTTGTGAGAAGTTGCACGTACTGCCTGAAGTTCAAAAGTTCAAATTACCAAGGTCTTTTGGCCTCTGCAAGAATGACTGGGAAACCTCAAAGAGGGAAGGCTTCTGGGGGATGTCTGCTTACAGTTATTGGGGTTGGCAACGATTTTGGTATCACGTAAGTAGATCGACAATTTCTCATCTAGAACCCAAAATTCAATTGTAGTTGCAGAGGCAATATTTCCATGTATTTTTTTCTTTGGCAGTGAAGAAAATGTGTCAACTCTCTTCTGTCCATCTCTTGTTAAGCTTACATCTCTTGTTAAGCTTACACTTTTTGCCTGCATGCCATAAAGTCAGAAGAAATATATTAAAATGGATCTTAGAAATAAGTTTTGTCTCCTTTTCTCATTGAACTGTCCATAAAAGTGTTAGTGAAGCTGTGTGTGCTGTTATTAAATCACTTATATATTGGTCTAGCCTACAAATTTGGGATAATAAAGCAAGACTACTTTTTCAGAAACTCGTTAAACTTTACTGAGTTGTATTATACATGCAATAATTCTAAGTCTTCTACTGCAGAAGTGGAGAGGAGCAGTTTGTTCCTCTATGGTTTAACAGTTTCTTTATTTTGGCATATCTGGTTTTGCAGCTGAGAAAGGAAGCTTCAGATAATGCCTTTGGGGCTTCTGGAAACTTGGAGTTTGCAAAAGATACACTGACAAAGTGAAATGAGGGAATGACTGGATAATGAAACTGAGCCTGCATGGGCAGTAGTGTCAGGATACTGAGATGTAAGACAGGGATAATTCCAGTGTGTGGCAGCAATTACGTAGAAAACCCCGTTCTCCACAGTCTGTGCCTGCCAATGCCTTCTGTCTGTCTGTGTCTGTTCACTGTCACCCTCTCACACACAGACAGGTGCAGCACCCACAGCCACACAACACAACCCATTGGCACAGTCCATTGGCACATCCTCCTTCGGCACAATCCACTGGCAAAATTCTATATTGGCACAGCCCAGCCTCAGTGTGCCGTGTAGGCAGGCTTACCACTGAAAATTTACGACCCCTAAATTTAGAGCTGCTTTGTGAGTGCAGAACTCCTCCAAGTTTGGCCCTATAAACATTTGGGCTTTAATTCTGCCTGATAAGGTTAATGATGGTTTTTTAACCCAGATTTTGAATTAGTCCTTGTGGCAGGACTACCTTTAACAGGGTTCCACTGTCAGCGGAAATGTTGAGATGCCTCTTGATTAGATGTGATGAGTAACATACACACAATGCAAATAAAATTTTCAAAATTTCTCTCCCCTTCCGCCAAGGGAGGAGAGCATTCTCTCTGATGTTTTTTTATCTTTTCATAGAATGTGCTGAGTTGGAAGGGACCTGTCAGGTTCATAGCAATAAAAGGCAAAAAATCTGCATAGTAACTGAAAAGTGTGTCACATAAAGAACTGCATGAAGTCATTCTTGCAAATGTCATTCAAAAAATGAGACTGTACCCTTTCTTCAAATATATACCTTATTTTCAAAATTCATTTGTTATTAAAATTATAGCAAATAATGCCATGACATATTATTAAAAAGTGACTTGTTTTCATAAGAAGCTGGAAATTAATTTTATAGGACATTATTGTGGGTTTTGGTCTGGTGTAAACAGGGTTATTGTACCTTTATGTGTCTGTTATATGGAGCAGAATTTAACTTTACAAGAAACAAACATCTTGTGTTCTAATTGAATTGAACAAGTATATACAAGAAACATTCATTTCTTTATTATTGCTTTTTCCAGCAATAGTTGTCATATGCAGGCATAACTTTTATTTCCTTTTCTCTCTGACAATTTTAGCTCCCTGTCTCTGGGGAAATAAATCAGCAGAACATTGTCTTTGCTTTTTAGAAGCTCAAGACTGGGAAAAAGAGAAGGAAATGCCGTATTGCTTCTACTGGCTGAGCTGACCAAATCTAATTCTTTCAGTAATTTTTTTTTTGGTTTTTTTGGTTTGGTTTGGTTTGGGTTTTTTTGTTTTTTTTAATTCTTTAAAGATGTCTGTTGACCTGTTGTTCCTCCAGCTTTCAGGCATGGAACACACACAGAACACAGGACTGCAGCACTGAGGGGTGTCTGCTCCAGCAGCTCTTTTCCCCCTCTCTCTGAGGGGCAGTAGCTCCCTGGTTCCAAGGATGCCCAAGCAGTTAAGCCAGCTGAGGACAGCTGCAGCTTACCTTGTTGGGCATGTGACTTCTGAATTTCCTCCTGTGACATTATCATTCCAGCTTTGCCACATGTCTTATCTTCTTATCTGCTTCACCTGACAGCTCTGTTGATATTCAACTCTTTCTGTTTAGACAAGTTCTCATCCTCTTTCTTCAGAGCAAGGTGCTCAAAACCTCTGGCATCAAGGAGCACAGCCTGGGCCTCTCCAGTACTCGCCAGGGCACAACTTGAGATGATCCAGCTTTGCCTGTGCTCCAGGGTAGAAGGCTGTGAGCCAGATCTTTACTCAAAGGAGCTTGTGAGTCCACAAACAGGCATCCCTCACACCTTCTCAGGAATCTAATTAATTACAGCTTAACAATTCTAATAGCTTTGAAATAGGCTTGTGTCCCTGGCTGCACCCCACCGCTTTCCCAGGCCCATGCAAAGAGAAGTGGCATTAAAATGATGCTCTGTAGAGAAGGACTTTTCTGTTTCTGTTCTTATCTGGCCAACATACTCTGCAGGATCTCATCTTACATAGAGTTTTCTCCTCTTGGAGACAGGTAATATCAGTATTTCCTGGTTTTTAATATGGATCTTGTTCAGCTATCCATTGCAATACAGCTTTTCCTAAACTTGCTTGTGTTCATGCAAAAATTTCTTGGGCAAGAAATACTGATTATACTTAATTTGTGTTACTTTATGTTGTTGAATTTTTGTTCTTGAGTGTATACAAAAATTAGGACCACGGTGCCTGGAGATGGATCCACTACTGAGCTAACTTGCTTTGTCAGCTTTTTTTTTAAATACATTTACATAGAATTATATTTACAGGGTTTTCTCGTTTTCTAGTAGAGGTTTGTCTTCATTCATGACAACATGATGCAAAATATCAAGAGTAATTATTCAACCCTTGCTAAAACCTTCCCGAGAGGTCATTGGTCATCCAAAGCCGCCATGCAAGGAAACGCATACACATGTTGTCACCAAGCTTTAGGGAATAAAGTGCTAAAGGGATTGACAAAGTTCACACAGCCTATTTTACTGTACATAAGCACTACCTTTCAGTAGCCTCAATTCCCTTGAACCTGTTTGCTCCATGATTTTGTTAAACACTTTTAGTCTTCTGGGCTTAGAGTTCTGCCCTTCTCCTTTACTACTGAGTTATTTTAAGCAATCTCGATGCTAAAGCTTTTTTTTTCTTGTGTTTTTCTTTGAGAATGCATTTTTGATTCATAGGATGAAAGCATTCCTAGAGCAAATCTATGCATGTGCAAGTGTAAACTTTGGGTTCTGTGATCGTTCATACCAATGAGATTTCATTCTGTTTGACTTCAGGGAAATTCTATTTTGAATACAAGAGGAGAGTGAGAAAATTAATTTCTAAAATAAAATATGATAAATAGTCTGTCTTAGTGCATAACACAGGAATATTGTTAGTAACAATAATCCTAACAACCATACTATTGCACAATTAGATTCCAAAGCTCCTGATTTTAAAGCAGTTTCATAGCTGAAAGTCAAGGAAGTACAAAATTGCTGGGGAGTTTCCTCTCAGCCAGGATGAAATTAAGCAGGTTACTCTGAGAGCTGGTTGAAACTGTAAGTTTAATTAATTAACGGTTCAGGGCACAAGACTTCTGATAAAGCAGACTCTTTGTGAAAAGAAAAGAATAATAATAAAGTTAATTTTTATTTTCCCAAGAAAATTAATTAAGTCCTGGTTGCTTTTAATGGGTTTTGCCCCTGCTGTCTTGCCTACCCTTACCTGATTTCCTAATTAGACTATGTGTCATCAAGAGATGATCAAGACTCCTTGTACAAGGAGTCCCTGCAGAGACTGTCTGACTGCCTTAGGCTGGAAATTTTCAAAACCAGTTAGAAATAGTGCAGTAAAATAGACTGGAGCTCAGGAGAAAACAAAATGAATGAGCACAAAAGGAACATGGATTATCAAGCAGTTCAGGTACTAAGATATGGTTATAATTGTAATATTTTATTAACCTTCTTAATTTTCTTTCTTCATCATCTTTAAAGAACACATCATCTGTGTTCATTAAAGTCAACAGACAAGCCTTTTACATGCCAATTTGTAAAGTTTGATGAAACCAAGAAAGGTTTGGCTGATTTGAATCACAGAACATATGCAATTTAGATGGCACAAAAAATACAGTGAGAGTGAAAAGGAGAAAAGGCAAATCCATAACAGCACCCTGGGACTCCAAATCCCCAAGGGGGTCCTGCTTCATCAGTTCAGCTGTGGTGTTCACCTGGGCAGTATACCGAGACTTCGCAGAGTCTCTTTTTCCTTTTAAACTTGTTCAACTTGGTTTAGCTACAGTAGTGAAAAACTGGGTTAGAATTGACCTGATCCATAGAGCTCCAGCAGCCCCTGTGGATGCCAGGCAGGCTTCAGGCTGCAGCACACATTTGTGGGCAAAGCCGTGGCTGGGGGACAAAGGAAGGCTTAACTCCCTTTGAGCTCTGAGGTTGGGATGGTGATTCCAGCAACCTTCTCTCCTTCATGAGATAAACGCTTAATGGCATTGCTAAAGTTAGCAAGAAATGAGTGCTCCAATAAGCACTTGTAAGCTCATAAAGAGTTGTGGTGTGAGGCGAAGGCCTGGTCCCGTGCTGGGTGACATTAGACAGCACCGTAGCCCTAGGGACGAAAACGGGAACAATGCAAAGGTATCCGTTCATCTGAATACTCTTCCACCCTGCAGAAACGTGCAAATGTAGGAATTCTTGAACTGGAGACAATACTTTTTTGCTTAATGATTCTTGATGGATGTTTTCTTTTTGCTTGCCACAAGTTTGTGCAGCTCCTGTCAGCCTTCACAGCCCCCTGTCCCACACCATGGTCAGCGATAATCTCCCACAGGCTGATCTTTGTGGCAGCCACTGAAAGCAGATCCTATAAAAGTGCTAGACTTGATCACCTTCTAGACAAATGAAATTAAAACATTATTGAAACTCCCTGGAAGGGAAGATTAAACTTTTTCTATTAAATTGAACTCCTTGGTCAAAGAAGTGGAAGATTCAAAGCAGATGGTGTATCAGTGGTTAGAGAAGATAATTATCCTTGAGGTAGTGAGAGAAAATTTATAGCAATTGAAAACTTGTACCCCAGAGGACAAAACTTTTTCTATTAGAAAATATTTTAGAAGTGCCTTAGGGATTAGAAAAATGAAGCTCAAATACAGAATAAAGATGATCATGTGCTTCTCTGCACTTTACACTGTGTGATCTTGTAATACATTCGTTCTTTTTGTTTTTTTAATCATGCCTTAAACAATGTGGTAAGTTGCAAGCAGGTTTATTTTCTTGAATTAAGAAACAGTGAATAGGTTGGATTTTTCTGGGGGTGGTCATGCACACACAAGGTATGCAGTTTTAGTATTCTGCATGGGAAGTGATTGTTCCAGATATGGTTTGGGTATACTGCTGCTGATTCTCTGCCCTTTGTACCAATTTTGTATTAGCAGCTAAAGAGTGATGCTCTCACTCTGTTGGCATCCCTTTGGGTCAATGTGCTATTAGGCTCCCATTACTGAGGAGGGTCTTTTGGTTTAATGTCTGATCTTTCAGTTTTTTAGCTCTGCTGATGACACCATCATGTCAAGTGGTGTCATTTGAATTGAAGGGTTATTCCTGATCAAGCCACTTCGTCCACTGGTTCCAGTTGGTCCACGTTGCATTTCCATTTTTGATCAATTTGAGGACAGTGTAATTGCCAGCTCTCCATGAGAACGTCTCTGAAGGGACATTCTTGATGTTTTGTTTTTGTTCATTTGTTTACTCCTTCTCCTCACAATCTGAAGCAAATATTAATTTCAGTATTAGGGTCTGAACAGGCAATTCAATCATCATGGCTTTAAAAAGTCCTCATGTGTTCTATAAGGCACGTTACCATGTCTGTGTGCATGTTTTTAGCTCTAGCATTATGATTATTTTATTCTGCAGATGACAAGCAGCAATTTACTGCTTGTTCTGTCACTTTGCATCACTGGCTCAACCCTAAGAAAAGACTTTTACAGCTGAGTATTAATCACCATGTTTATGAAAGCTTTAGAACATTCAAGAAAGCAGGAGGAATTGGGTACCTTTTGAATTTAGATTTGCAGATTTGTCTAGATCTCCACCAACAAACTGTGTTATTGACCCATGAAATGTAGCTTCGTATCTCTTGTTTGTTTCTTAACATGTTTCTGTACCAGGACTTATTACCAGGAAATATTCCAGCTGGCAGCTGGAATATTTATTTAGATCCAGAACTTTCAAGCCCTTTTAGGAGAATCCTGTCCTTTTATGGACCATGCCAAGCTTCAGGGATCTGCTAACTGAGAGTGTCTGCCATGTGAATTAAATAGTGTGGATTAGCTGCAGTGTCTTCAAACAACTACTGACCAATCTCAATGTTTGGTTGTCATGGGAAAATGCAAAAAAAAGATAATTATTTCATTTTCATACCAGAGATAAGTAGGAAGGAAAAATATGATCTTGGTACTTAGTAATACAGTGAAGTTGTCTGCAAGGTGCAATTTTCCCTCTCAAAATAAGTAGCTCCAAGTAATGCATAATAAATATGAGTGTGAGCTGTGAAAGTGATGAGAGCACTGCTGAATTAGTAAGGATATGCTTTGCCTGTAAATTTGTTTCTCTCATGATTTCATTCTTGCACTTATAAATCACAGGATGTTTGTTAAATATTCTCTTATTCAAGCACAAGTAGCTTATCAAATACCATACATAATGTGCCCACAAGCTGCTTGTGGTCTTTTCTGCGTTGGAGGTTTAACATAAGAAATGTCAGAAGAAAAAATGCTTTACATTAAACTTGGGGCTAGAAATATAATAGGCTTTCAGTAATGATATATGATCAGAATTATGCAAAGATGATGAAAAGATCCTGGTGGAATTCTGTTCAAAAATGTTTCCCTTAAGGGAGCATCCTATGAAACCAATTAAGAATAAACCCATGAGGATTCTATTGAATTTGTTTCAAAGAGATACTGTGTGTAATAAAGAGCAATTGCTCTTTTTGTAGGGTTTTCTTTTTTTAATCATCCTTCAGAAGATCATGAATAATTATACCTCTGCTAGCAAATCTCAGAGGCTGGTTTTAAAAATGCACAAGAATTTCCCAGAGGAATTTATTGTTTTGTTCAATATGATCATATTCTTTAGGACAATTACTCATTTCTTTTGTGATACTACTGAGGATTGAGTATTTTCACAGAGGCTCACCAAACCTTGAGGTAGAAGAGCCATTTTGGTTCCTTCAGAAATCCCCTTAATGTCTACACTTGAAAAATCCCCTCTACTATAATGTACCCAAAGAATTTCCTGATAATAGCCACGATGGTGATGGGTTACAATTTTTCTTCAATTGCTAAGAATATTTAGAATATCCCAAAAGTTGTTCGTAGTTGTCCTGCTTAGTTTTCTGATATAACCAGTGTTCTCTGTCTGCTCTTGTATCAGAATTTTGCCGAGTACAGTTCAAATCTGTGCACAGGTAAGAGAGATGTGTTAATTAGCCCTGTGCTGGAAGTGTTGTGGAGGTAAGCCCGTTTGTTTCTCTAGCTCCTCGCCGTGCTGTGTCATGGAGACACAGCCAGGGAGCTCAGACATGGATTGATTTCCATGGGCCAACACATGTGGGCAGCATGGACTTGGCTGATAACTAATGGCACCTGCTTCTTCTAAAATAGTGTCAGAGGGTAGAGTGGAGGCCAGACCCAGTAAGATGAATAGCTACATTTTAAGAATATTTTGTCTTTAAACTATACAGAAAAATGTCCCTGTGCTATGTCTAATGCTTCTGTGTTCCTCATGAAAAAAAGGTTTTATAGGGCAATAGGATTCGTTGTTTTTTCTGAAGGTTAATAGTTCTTATCTGGAAATTCAGCAGTTGCAACCTCTGCCTGACATTTTGCATTCTATCTGTTTAAGTACTAGTAGCTCCCTGGGGAGGAGAAAGGGGGCTTTCCTGAGGCAAGCTGTCCTTTAGGAGGACAGGGTCTCTCCTACCATCAGTTCCTGCGTATTTTCCCAACTGATTCTATTTCTTTATATTCTATAGATCTTTTAGTGTTTGCAGCTTATGAGTTCTAGTTGCTGTCTGTTAATAATAATAATAATTGCCATGTTTCTTGTAAAATCTGTTCTTGATATAACCTGATTTGGATAAAATATGCTATTAGGGGACTTCAGTCAGGCTTTACCACAGAGTAACTGGGACTTTGAACAACATTTATTGTCATGTTCTGTTTCAGGTTACTTATTTGGAAAACCTAGGTAACTATGGATTTAACACTGGAGGTCTCTATAAAAGAGTAGCTGAATGAAAGACTTAATAGAATGAGGAGGTTCTGGGATGAATAAAATACTATTACAAGACTCAAACAATTGAAACTTAAAATATTTCTGGACTACCTGCTTTTCTGCTGTACAATGGGCAGAGTAGGCTGCCTCTTCTTCAAAGTATTTATGTAGCCAAGGAGTGTGACTGGAGATACAGGTGGCATTTTTCTAATGAGAAATGAAGAATTTAAGCAGTCACGATCATAACAAATGTGTGATAGAAGGGAGGCAAAATTAGCCTCAGGTGTTAGGATCTGGTACATGACAATGGAGCTATTTGGAAGCAAAGTACCCACAGAGTGAGTCAGGGGATGCTGGGCTTTGAGGCATTAAGGACCAACAATCCCTTTACAGACAGAATAAAGTAGGAATGCTGTAAGTATTCTATTAAAATAGAAAATAAATCTTTTCTTGGCTTGCAAGAAGGACAAAGCTAAGTATGACTCAGAGACACAGTTTTCTCACATTTGTGAGAGCTGAGTAACTGGAAGCAGATCTGGCATTTGAATAGCCTCTTCTTGTAACTCCTTAAAAGTCAGACACAGCTCCTGTAAGCTGGAGTTGGACAAAATGAATGCACTTGAACAGTTTCTGGTGCCTGCCAACCCTAATCAAGCCCCATCGATTAGAGTCTTACACTGCTCTAATTACTATAGTTACACACCTAGTCCTTACCACGGGCCTCACAGACCCTGCTTGCATAATCTCCTTTTACCCAGCTTTTCCCTCTTTCTCCTTTCCCTCAGTATCCGAACTGCTTTTGGCTCAGATCTCTGTCATTCTGTAAACTGCCACCTTTTCTCTTAAACCTCGTTCTTTGTATGCTCTTAAGGATCCAGGGTAATGCTGGAGGGAAGTATTCCCCTTGTCCTACTGGACCTGTGAGCTCAGAACCAAATCACTCCAAGGCAAGGAGCCATTCTGTGGTAACTTCCAAAGAGTGGCACTTTTGAGCACATCTCATACCCTTATAGAGACCTAGATCTGACCCCATGTGGTTTTGCTTTGGAATAAGGGGAGATGTGAAGCCAAAATCAAGGCTCACACTTTGTCCTGGGTCTTCCTGTGGACCTTACCACTGTGACAAGCACACGGCTGCTCAGTTTCAGCCAAACCTCTTTGCTGTACAAAAGCAATCACTATTAAGGACCTGATGAACCAGAGCTGCCTCCCCGTGTGTAACTTAATTGCTTGTCAATTTGTAGCCTTTGCAATGAGCATATTTGTGAGAGGATGTGACACCTGTAGTGTCCTTGAGAGAACAGGCCAGGCCAATGTGCAGCCTGCTCTCTGACCCATGGCTGTGCATGCACGTGGCCAGGGAATGTGGCAGCACAGCTGCTTGCAGCTGTGGGCTGCTTGGGCAGGACACAGAGCTCTTCTGGTGTGTCTGGCTGACACTAGGAATCTTAACAGATTGCAGGAGAGCATGGAGCATTTGGCAATGGGCAAAGCTGCCCCACTGTAGTGAAGATACTTCAGCCACACCTGGCAGTGCAGGGCAGGTTGGAAGAACTTCTTTTAACCGGCAAGTTGTATGTTGTGGACTTGTAAAAAAAAAATTGAGTCTGAGAATAAATGTGTATTTCATAGTATTCATCTACCTTTTGTCTAAGCCTGAAGCAAGATAAGTTTTATTTAAAGGGAAAAAAATCAAATCTGGGAGGGAATTATCATTCTAAAAGAGCCACCTGGTTCTGAGGTTGGATATACAGTGGAAACAAATGTTCTTCTCTGTCTTGCTGACACTTCTAAGAATAAAAATATTTGTTCTGTTTGTCCTTCAGCACTTTATTGAACTTCAGAGCCCAGTTCACTTTGAATTCATGCTTAATGAAGTGTAACTTGTATTAATAGCAGCTATGAAATCTAGATAGTGTAATAGAAATTTCAGCTGGACACAGAATCTGACTCAAGCAGCAAAGACTGGCAAAGCCCAGTTGTGATGTACCCCAGAGATTTCAATTCACATCCTAATGACACTGCCCATGAATCACTGCCCATGTAAACAAAAGCCTGTTTCTGGATAAGAAAACCACTTTACATGAGCCAAAGGATGTCTAACCAGTATCAGTGAGGCACAATGCACAAATACTTTTCAGAAAAGCATGCTACAGAAAATTGAAAAAAAAAATCCAGTATTAAAAGTCAGCCTGAGAGCTTTGGAAAGCTAGGAGGATATTTTTAATAGTCAACTCTTCCTTTGTGAAGATATTAGAGGGACTTTTGGTGTCTTGGATACCCAGGGGCTTTTAGTAGGCATCAGTGAGCCTAAGCTAATAAGGTAAAATACAAGGTGACCGGTTGGAGCATTGGACAGAGATGCCCAGCCTGACTTGACATCTACAGCAGCTCAGGCTCAGTAGCCTTGGCCAGCCTGTTCTGTGCTCCACAACACATCTGCTGGGTTTCCTGGCAGAGCAGGGAGGCAGTGCACCTGCATTTCTTTGGCAGCACACCCGAGGTACTCAGCCCTTCCCCGTCCATCTTCCTTTGTATCTTGGGAGCTGCTTCACCTGTGGTGCTGTTTATTCACAGATAAACTGCTAAAGTGTTAATCTGAGTTGATTGTGCTTGTCAATCAGACAGGTTGAGTGCCTTACATTCCCATCTCATCCTCTGTTCTAGAAGAACCAAAACACTTTACAGAGTTAACTAATCAATATATGAAGTGCATTAGACAAGCAACATGTGTTTTGTTTCATCTAGTTATTGATCTTTGCTTGTTGACTGAATGAGAGCCTAAGTTTAAGACTAGATATTACTGAGAATGATGGGATAAAAAGGGACAAATAGTATATAAAGAGATGTAAGTTCTACTAAGGTAGGTAAATCTGATACAGTGCCCAATTTGGATCCTCCAGGTTTTAATAGGTGAAATTTAGACACTAGGTAAACAGCGTGAGTTCTGTCATTCAAGAGGTTCATGAGGGATCTTATCAAAGTGTATAAATATCTCAAGAGATGGTATAAAGGAGTGCTGGGTCTTTGCAATGGTGCCCAGTGACAGGACAAAAGACAAGGAGTACAATGTGAAACACAGGAGGATCCCTCTGAACTTCAGGAAACACTTTTTTACTGTGAGGGTGTTGAACAGTTGGCAAAGGCTACCCAGAGAGGTTGTGGAGTCTGTATCCTTGGAGGTATCCAAACCATCTGAACGTGGCTCTGGGCAGCCTGCTGGAAGTGTAGGGACCCTGCTTGAGCAGGGGGTTGGTCAAACTGACCCCCAGTGGTCCCTTCCAGACTCAGTGGTTCTGTGATTCTGTGACACGTCATCACCTCCGCAGTACCAGGCCAACAGTAAAAAAATTCAGCTTTCAGACTGCAGTGTCTCACCTGAGGTAGTAAGTAGTAATCACTGTGGGTCTTGAGGAATCTCTGCATGTTATACAAATTCCCAGCTATGCCATGAATCTCCTGGTGTAGTTTGGGCTGCGATTTTCAGGCTTCCTTGGATTATAAACTATTTTAAACAGTGATCAAGAGGATTCCTGATCTCCACTGATGCTCTCACATGTCTCATATATAATATTGCAGATTAAACGTTGCCTTTAAGAAATCTCAAAATCTGCTTCTCCCAAAGAACCCACCCTGGCATTTTTTTTTTTTTAAAGGAAAAAAACCAGTGTTGTAAAAAAATAATCTGTGATGAATATAATGCTTTTCTGTGTATAAACGTCACATAAAGTGGTGTCAATTGCCACACTTGTGGCTTTAGTGTTGCTGCACTAACCTAAACCAACCACGTCTGTTGCTCCATGTATAGATTTGCACTGCAAGTACCAATTCTCCCAGTGTAATTGCCTTGACTGTGCATATGAGGAAAACCTGTTTACTTCAACATTACATCTGAGGACTGAATGCTGAATAATTGTATTTTAAACGGTAGAAAGCTGTTTGTTATTGTAACCTGATCTCCACAAAAATAAGTACAAAAGAATGCAGCAGTTTCTGTATTTAAGAGCTTTTTTCTCTTAAGGAATCTCTTAATATTCCACATGGGCCAGAGAATTGGAGAATTTCCCAATACAGATACCAGCTAGCAAGTTACTCTTTAACCTTTATTGTTTTTAAAACCTTCATTAATAGTCATGTCCCGTGTCCAAAGCAAGGCTGAATCTTGTTCAGTAGCACTCCAGTGATTAATTCCTTCTCCTTCCCCCTCAAGACTCTGACTGACTCATTTTTTGTTTCTTCCTTAAGTTCTCCTTTATCCATCTCTATATTGCAGTCATGGGTTCACTGGTCCTGAACTTTAATCCTTGACTCATACTGCTGCCAGTGCTGGGATGGCTGTGGTGAAGCTGAGTGTTCTTTTTTTCACCTCTAGTATTAGGGAGCTTTCCAAGGTCAGGTTTTCTGTCAGTTCACGGGCCTGGGTGTGTGCCTGTCCAGTGGGAATTGGTTTTCATCACACAGCATCTCTGAAGTAGATGGGGAACAAGGATGATGTTTCTGGATGAGACAGTCATGGCCAAAATATTTTCAGAGGGTAATTGTTCAATATCATGTGAAAATCAACCCACACTGAAGTGCCCCAAAACACAACCACTTCCAGTCTGAGTAGACACGGTACAAGATCCTAGCTAATTTCTTGCTCTGTCTTACATGAAGATGGTAGTTAAGATTAATTTTCCCTGGATAATTATTCCACTTAGAATGGAGGTATTTACAAAATAGTACCAAAAAATCTGTCTTCAGTGAAAATCAGCAAGCAAAACAACTCGTGTGTACTCTAGACTTTTGAGACAGCATAAATAAAATTGATGCTTCCCACTTTAATAGGCTTTTTGCCTCAACAATTATTTTGACTAAATGCCTCAGCTTTGCCTTGGCATTTACTTAAACAGCATAGGAATGTATTCTGCAACAATGCTGAGTCTCTGAACGGGCTCTCTTAGCTATCCTCAATGGGACTGGAACCAGCACTTTGGGAAAAATGGCACTTAGTTATTGTAAAAGGAAACCTAAAAATGACAATGCTGCCATTAAACTGAAGAAGTATATGGGGTACAGGCTTTGAATTCAAACTTCTGGGCATGATAATTTCAGAATTTCAACGCTACCTTCCCAATTTCAAGTCTCTCACCAGCTCTGTGGTTATTCTTGTCTGCTAAACGTATCTCTATAGGAATGCACTACTGGTGACTGAGTTTTATCCTTAGATATAAACTCTAGTTCTTACCTTTAACTACCTCAGAAGTATTGTAAGTTTTAAAAAGTAAATAAAAATATTGCATTCTAGTAATCCCTGGAATGAGGCATTATCTCATTGTTGGATTGCCCTTGTAGGAGGATCACCTGTCAGAGTCAAAGCAGGCATCAGCATTTAGATTTTGCTTTTTAAAACATAATGTGCTAGAAGAAGAAACCCTGAGAGCTGTGAATTTCAGAACTCCTCTTCCTGTCCTGCCTGCAGCTCACTGCTTCTTAGTAGGCTTTATTTTGTCATATTAGGAGACATCCCTCACCAGCATTATGTACTTTCCAAGTCTTGCTTGTGTAAAACAGATTTCCAGTATATATTGTGGAATTTTGGACCATAAGACTTCATAGATAATAAGGTAGAAGGTATTTCTAGTTCCTTAAGTATTTTTTGACGTTGTGCTCCTTAATATGAAAACAATCTTCCATGTCTGAATCACTTTATTAATACTTATGTTAATATTCAACAACTGTATAATTGTTTATTCTAATGAATTTCTAAAGGTCTCCCAGACCACTGTAGAGCTGGTCCTAATATTTATAAAATCAAAGATTTCTATAGCCTTAGATAAACAATATTTTTTAATATTAAACTTTCTCTAATAAGTAGACATGGCCATATCTTTATGTAAATTTGTCATTTATTTAAGGAGAAAATGATACTCAGTATAAGTAATGAATTTCATTAGGACTTGATTGTCACTGTTGCAATTATCTCCTTTCCCTGGACAGAGCCCTTCACTCTTAGGCAGCTGGATGTCACCATTTGATTCAGTCTGTAAAGGAGCTGTAGGAGAGCAAGATTTGCTTGCAATGGCAATATTTATGATCTGCAGTAATTGTATTTGGTTAGTCATCTTGCTATATAAGGTGTTATGTTGAATGGGGTACAGGCAGCGTTCACACCATACATGAGAAAAGACAACCAGAAAAGTTTTTTTAGCTCCACTTCATAGGTGGAAAAACTGAAATACAAAGGAGGAGGCAGAATCTTATGAAGATGACAAGCAAAATGGGCAGCAAATAGAGTCTAGGTTGGCATATTTGAGGCTCCTCTCTACCTGTTCTGCCCTTTCACATTCCAGGTATAACATTAATATTTTTACTAGTGAAACCCAGTCTGTGTGGTATCATTCATGTGAATAAACCCAAGAGTCCTCCATGCTACACCCTATAAAACATGCAGTAGAAAAGACCTTACAAGGTAAGTTTTAACAGGGGAAATCTCAGACAGGGGAAAGCAATAAGACAAAGCTGAGCAGCCTGATAAGAAGCAATGCCTTTTTGGAACTGTTATTCCCTAGTGGCTGTTTCTATCTTGAATAATATTTTTACTCATGAGTGGCGCAGAAGAAAAATTCAGAAATTGGAGGGGTTCTTATACCCACAGAATGGCAGACAGACTGTAGATGTCACTACTGAGGGCTCTTTCAAGTGTTTCATCTACAGGGAGATTAATTATTTGGTTCTTGCTGGAGTTGCTAATAGGATAACTAATTTAGATGGTCATTCCTTCTGTCATAAATATCTGCTTGAAGGGATGAGACAAATGTACTGCAGTTAAATGTAGAAAGCTCTCAGATACAAGAATGGAGGTAAAATGAAGAAGTACAACCAATCCTCTCCATAAGCTAAATCGACCATCTCTTCAACACAAAAATACTTTGCTTGTTCTAAAGATATAACTGAGCTTGAGTCATCACTCCAAAACTCACATCTCATTCCTGCCTATCTTCTGTGAAGACATGAACTTCACAAACAAATCCAGTTTTTTCTCTCTTCCTTGACCACTGCACTGAAAGACAGCAAGAGCAGACAGAATCCTTCCTTTTCCTTTGAAAAAGCAGCTGGCAGAGCTAGAAAGGGTTAAAAATAAAGCCCTGCTTACAAAGTTTTATTAATCTCAGAGACACAGCTGAACTCTTCCACTAAATGCTAAATTTCTAAAGGTTTTGCTTATATTTCTGTGTGAACCCTGTTTTAAGGATGATGTTTGCAATAATATGCCTAAATAATTTCTTCCTCCCTGTATCTATGATTATGTTCTGGGAAGTTATAGTTTTTCTTTTTTTAAGATCAGAATAGAAATACATTTCAAACCCTCTAATTTAAAGCACAAGAAAAAAACTACTGGTTTTCCTCACTGTAAGGTCTCTCGTGATTTTTGTGTCGAATACACATCTCTGTCAATGTCTCTTTGTAACACCTTTAACTCTACAGCACATGGTACCTTACAAGGTCTTGGGAAATTTGGAGACAGCTGTGTGTTAATTTTATTTTACCAAAACCTTTTACACAGATTTATTTTTCTCTCTGAGCCCCTGCAGCAATTTTTCTCCTTCATATGCATTTGTGAATCCTTTTTCAGTGGTGTTTTCATTTGAGCAGACGTTTCTGATTGAGTAGTTAGTGGGATTTGCAGAAGTCACACTGAAAAATTCGCTGTCTAAGGAGCTTTCCTGCTGCAAGGCACACTGATTCCCTTGGTGAGCTTTCCTCTAAGCCCTTTCATGCAGAAGCAGCCAGGGAAATTTAAAAACTGCCTGTGGTCTTATTTACTAGTCTGTCCCATTTTTGTTGAGAAACATCAAACTGTAACTTCTAACTCAGGGAGAGTGAGAGAAGAGGCAGGAGGGCTGTGAGGGACAGCTCCTGATGTAGTCAGGGTGCAGTGCTGAAGCCAGGAGGAAATATTTGGTCACTGCCACAGCATGTGTGTGTGGTGAAGGCAGCAAATCTCACAGGCTCCAATCTCTGCTGCCAGGCTACAGTCAGTGAATTTGTTGGAGTCAAACTGGAATAACTAGAAATCAGAATTTCTAGACCAGTGAGCCATTTGCTGGCTCCTCTTCTCTGCAGAAAAATCTTCATCACATAAGGAAGGCAGATATGAATCTGTTGTTGCTGGATCTGTTCTGCTTGTGTCTTTGCATCTCATATATGTAATCATTAGATCAGCTACAACTTTTTAAAACACTGATATCTATGAGTATTTGTCTATATATGATCCATCAATATATCATAGAATCATGGAATGGTTTGGGGTGGAAGGGACCTTAAAGACCACCTTGTTCCACCCCTGTCATGGGCAGGGACACCTTTCATTATCCCAGGGTGCTCCAAGACCCATCCAGACTGGCCTTGAACACTTCCAGGGATCCAGGGGCAGCCACAGCTTCTCTGGGCACCCTGTGCCAGGGCCTCCCCACCCTCACAGTAAAGATTTTTTTCCCAGTGTCTAATCTAAACCTACACTCTTATAGTTTGAAGCTATATGGCAGGTAAGAACTAAATCCTACTTTCTCTTCCTGGCTGGAATATCTTTCCTTGCACTTGATTTTGGGACTAGCATCAGCTGCTTGTTTTCTTTTTCAGTGTGGTAGAGGACTGATGTTTAAAGGTTGTCATAGCACAAGCAATAACTTGCAAATAAGTGAAAAAGCCATTTGTATCAGTTAAGCTTTAATTTTCAATTTTTTATTCCTAGTGGATCTTGTGTGTAACTAAGAAAAAAACCCTTAAGTTTTGTGCATCTGTGTTAGGAGGCTTTCAGTGTCCTAAATCAGGGAAGGCGTAGCAGAGTGTTTGACTACTTGAGACATATTTTTAACTAGACTAAGCCACCATGATTTGTTGTAGGTCTTCTAAATTCAGGAACAAAGATCATGGAGGTTATTAAAAAACCTGCAAAGGTAACAAAGGTTTGGAATTATGAATAGAATTAAGTTATAAATAGAAATTATTTTTATTTGTAAAATAGTAAGTAAATATTGTTGTCTTTTCTGTGACAAGACATAATTCTTTGCAGAGGGTTGCAGAAATCTTAAAGATGCCCTAGCTCGTATTTCTGATTTTTCAGGAGCTCTTCAAGGAATCTCTAAATTAAATATATGATCACATTATGACGGAGTTATTAGCCAAAATTGTTTTCTTGTATATATTTATGAATTGTCACAAAAAGAAGAAAATTACAGGGTGGAAAACTTTAGACTCTTTTTCTAGACAACTTGTAACTTGTTTTGTTTCTTTGAATCACTGCAATTTCACTATAAGTCATTAGGTTTAGACTCACGACTTGTGGAAGGCCCATCCTAAATTCCGAATAGGTTCTATAGGCTATTTAAAT
Source organism: Corvus kubaryi (assembly GCF_017639235.1). Lineage (NCBI taxonomy): Eukaryota > Metazoa > Chordata > Aves > Passeriformes > Corvidae > Corvus > Corvus kubaryi. Next base: position 2,243,716 of record NW_024581136.1, on the reverse strand, counting down.
TGCTAGAAAGAAAATGCACAGTCCGAGCCTGCAGTGACTTGTGTGTCTTCTCAGGTCACTGCACAGGAGATGTATATTTGCTGTTAAGAGAGAGTGCCAGGACTTCATGGTTACTCTGGTTGGGACTAACGTGGAATACAATTTTCTTTCCTTCCTCTTTTATTTTGTTAACTAATGACACACAAAAAGTAAAAAATCTAGATTGCATGGAGGGATGGAGGAGAGGAAAGGCAGTCAGGAATTGCTCTCTAAGGAGGCAAGGGTAATTAGGTTTAGAAGCCTTTTTTCTATTAAGAAAACAGGCCTTGCAGCCATGCAGGCTGATGATGGGCCCAGCCTTGCTGTGGGCACACTCAGCACAGCTACTCTTAACTAATATTTCAGACCCTCAGGAAGCTTTATTATGAAAAAGTGGAAGCGGCCATATCTAACCCCGTTATACCAAAGGGAATTGCTAAGGCTGCCCCACTCTGGATGTGACGAGCAGGAAACAAGGACTTCTCTTTGGAATCTGTGAACTCTAACACCAGTCTGTACCTGTGATGACTCAGGACCAGGCTCACTGTCCCTGTGTAGGATATGTATTTTCCCTGATTTTCCCAAACTCCAGCCAGCCAGGGGATGCTGTGCCACTGAAATAGGGGTGTGAAGTCTGATGTCGCCTTCAGTACTTGCTGTGTTCAGCCTGGCACAGCAAGGGCTGGAGGCAGAGATTTGGATGTTCAGGTTTGGCTTTTGCTTGTCACTTAGACTTGTGAAGTAGGAGATGAACCCTTCTGAAAATTGGAAAGGACTGAATTGCATCTTAGACCGCTGATGTTGGGTACTTGTGTGGCTAAAGAAGTGTGCATGGGGAGTTTGTGATGTGCAGATCAGACCTGAGGTAATCAGTGGAACATCTTGTAAAAGAATGAGATTGAGCCTGAGGAGCTGACAAGGAGGGGAGCTCCAGACAGAGCAGAAGGCAAAAAGAAGTCAGGTACATTGCTGTGTGTGATGAGATCCCATACATCACTTACATGTGCTAATGCAATTCATAGGCTGGTGATTCCCCTCGTACTATTTCACATTTTATGTGTGTAATATGTGGTATATTCATCCCTCTCTTTAATATTTTATCATCTTTTATCACACCAAAATGAAAGGGGAAAATAGATGGCTATTAAATGTAAATACCAACAGCTCTTTGAAAAGTTCCCTTTCCCTTGCTTCCCTTTCTCAGCAGCAGGATGAAAAGTTGTGCAGATGCTCTAAAACTGGACTGGAAAAGTCTTTTGACATGTGGCATATTCCTTCCTAGGAATTAGCAAGAGAGATGGCAGACATGGGCCAGATATTTAACCTTTGCCACCAGAGGTGTGTTAGTGTTTAAAGGTTATGGTACAGTAAATGAGAACATCCCAATTGTAGGTTACGGGTTTCGGGGTTCTGGGTCCAGTCGGGACGGCCGGACGTAGACGGATGGAGATCTCTATAGGCAGGTCTTGGGACACAGTCGGTTTATTGTAAAGGGCGTGGGTATTGGGGCACTGCTCAGAGCTGCTAGACTCAGCTCTGAGCAGGCCCAAGAGAGTAAGCAGGTGAGAGAGAGAGAGAGGGTGTAAGAGCAAGAGTGGAAGTAAGAGTAGAAGTGGAAGAGAGGAATAGAGAAGAGAGAATCAGAATGTCTGAAGTCCTGGTTACAATATAATAAATCATCTTCTGTACTGAATATTCTAATTGTCACTAACCAATCTAATACAAGATACAAATCCTATAGCATTTACATACAGCCTATAAGAGTCCTTATATTACCATAGAGTGTTACATCTTAACTTCTAAAAACTACTCTTTGGACCCCTTCTGCTGAGCTAGTAGGGTCTGCTCTGACCCTTGGACCTGTTTGCAAGCAGAGGGTATTGTTTCATCAAGAGGGGATTACTTCAGTGGCCATACCATTGTTTTCTAGTTGTTCAGTAACTAAGACCTGGTATTTCAAAAGTGGCTTTCATTTCGATGTTGCCTGTAGTTTTCATATTCCCAAAATCTTTTGTCAGGCAATCATATTTCCAAGGTTTTCCTGTTCCATCTTCCCCAACACCAATAATCAGTGAAATAAAGATGACAGAACATTACCTTTTATGTGAAATTCTAAAATTATATTTATTGGCCAATTCACAGAAAGTGCCGTAGTGACCACAAAAATGACTCTGGCTTTTATACATGTACAGATGTACAGAACAAATTTTAAAATAACAGATCTATTTCAAATATGCATTTAATCAGTCCTGTGGAAAACATGGATACTAACAATGTCAAATTCATAAATGACTGTGCATATTGGCATGGCTTTTATGAAATACACCACTATGCCATGGAGGGGGTTTTGTACAACTTCTTACTCCATGTAAAGTTAGGGTTTGTGTACTGTACTGTCTGTCAAAATTTGCTGTACATTTTCTTTAAGAAAGGGTTGGTTTGGTTTGTTTGATTTTTTTTTTTTAACAGCTGATTCATATCTATTCAAAAATCATGTCATATTCATCTCTTTAATTGCATATAGTCATTTAATTCATCGTACTGCATAAATTGTATAGATTCATGCTTTCAGAAATGCATTTAGCATCTGCAACAAGACATTTCAAGACATGGTTTATGGTTGTTTCACATCCACAATAAGATATTTCATGTAAGAGCATCTTTCCTGGGCTGAACAGTCTGTTGGTTTGAGACACGTTTACGGAGTACAACCGTTGTATGTACAACCATACAGCAATGTTTACTTAATCCCTTCTCTGGTATATGTTTTATTATCCATAAAAGTGGCCACAACTACACAGAATTTGGACAGCTAGGAAGCAATCCCAAGCTACAAAATACATGCTACCAACTGCAGTTACTGCTCCTCAACAAAAACCAATGCACTAACATGGAAGCAATCTGGGAAATGGCGAACTGTGTGTGAAAAATTCTACATTGTTGCAGGCAGATGAAATATCATTTTTACTGTCAAGAGATGATGTAATATGAAATAGAATTGTCCCAGCCAATTAGAGCACAGCTGTTACATTTGGCATGATGAGATTATTTCTCAGCTCTTTGAAATCCTACACTCTCAGTAACATATAAAATATTTAATAACTACATAGTTAATTCTAACTAGAACAACCCCTTCCACCAAACTGCAACAATATTCAGGGTGCATGTCTGATTCCTGCTCTGCTGCTCATCACAAGTCATGTTTTACAGTTCCTTACTCAGGAATTCCTCTTCCTTTTCCTCTCCTTTGTGTTGCAACCTCAGCTTGCAAGGTTCATTCATCTTCCCCTGTCTGTCAGACCTCGGGAATTCCTCATCCAATGGCTCATTTTGGGAAGGTGGGCAGAGAAGTGACAGGAAACAGCCAATGCCAAGGCAGTCATTGTTTGCTCCTGTGACCTAAACCCACTCCTGGCAATTCATAATTTCCTACAATATGGTTTGCACAATTTACACCCACTAGGGACTGAGATGTGCTGAGGGAAGCAGAGAGTTCCCTAAAGTCACCACTGGAGCCCTCAGTGTTCCTGCTCTCCCCTTTACACCAATCCTTGCAGACAGAGCAAATGAAGAAGAAATGAAATTCTATTTCACTTGGGTCTTAGTGATGCAGTGGCTCTTCAAGCACAAGGATTTCAGTTCTGGTTTGGTGTTCAGGTACAGGAGGCAGGAGCAGATGAAGGAAACACATCAATGAAAAGACCCAAGCTGACTTTGTACGTTCTCCCTGTTTGCCTGTGTGGCTTCTGAGCTGGAGAACACAGGCTTGAAAACAAACCCCAGAGTCATCATGCCAGCAGAGACCAGAAATGTATCACAAATTTGCAATATAAAGGTAGGCATGGCAGTAATCAGAAGAGTTTGCACAATTCTATTTCTTTGCAGCAGTTAGTGCCTGGCTGGAAATCTTGAGCATTTGTTTTAGAAAGTAGGTGCATTCTACTGACATTTGAGGAGAAGCAACATTATCTGTCCTAAATGAAAGTACTAATAGTTGCTGTTTAGTATAGGGACACTTAAAAACATGGGCACATGAATGACAGTGTCTGTTTTCACATTAATGACAGTAATCTAATTTCTAACAAATTATGCTTTGTCTAATTGTTTGGCTGGCTCCAGTGTTTATTGGTTGGCTTTGTTAAATCATTTCCACATAAAAGACACTGCTAAATTCATATCGTATGAGAACTTATCCACTGATTACAGAAAAGATTTTTTTAAAAATCAAGTTTCAATTTAAATTTATTGTTTAACCTTTGACAACTTATGCAGTGACACACACCAACACAGAGCACCTTAACAGAGTGAACTGATCGTGACACATTTAAGGAAATACCAGGGGATTTATTTTGTGTATTAAAGACATTTCATGAAAAGGTAAGAAATACAAGACTGAAGGAATGAATTGGGATGAGGAGGGATTCACAGCTTCTCTAGTAAATGACCAAAGGCAACCAATTTGATAACTAACTAAAAATATTCAAAGGATATAAATCATGGTTAGAGGAACTATTTAGAGTGGTGCAAAAGGGTATAATTGGGACTAAGATAAAAATTACAAAAAGGATTATTTAAATTCATTTTCAGGAAAAGCTTTCTAATGGTGAATTCTAATAGACTCTAGAACAATCTCCCAGGGGAAGCAGTAGAAGCCCCAGGCTTAGAAACATTTAAGTAGGTTGAAGCACCCCCATCCCTAACACTAAAAAATATATTCTAGTAAAGAATTCTGCACTGTTAGCATAATACTCGCACTACATTTTCCTTTTTTCTACTAATCTTTATTTCTAGGATTTGGTAAGTCTAGTATGAACTTCTAAACACAAGGAAATTGAGATGAAACAGTTCTTAGGAAGCCTACCCATAGTGTGAATTACCCTGCAAAGCAATAATCCACTCTGGTGTATCTTCCCATCCCTGTCATGATGACCCTTTGAACAGAACTGCCTGTTAACCACAATCAAAAATTTACTCAACTGGTGGTGCAGTATTTGTAACAGAATATATATAAAAACCCCATCTCTTTTCAGATGTACCTCACACTTTTACATCAGTCTGGGGAGAGGCCAACAATAAACGTGCCAATAGTTGATTCTGAGAATGGAGGCAGTAACTTCAGCTCTCAGATTCATTCAGGAATGGTCATTATCCTTGAAAAGTTTTCTATTACGTATATTTTCAAAAATCAGGAGTCCTAACTATGTGGCCACTTAGGAGATTGTATCACTTCAAAAAGTTTGCTTGGGGGCCTTTTCAATGTGGAGTATAGTCTGCCTTGGGTGTCTCCAGCTCCTCATCAACCTATGGATCTCCAAAACTAATCAACACAGCTGTCAGGGGGCAAAAGTTCCATTTCTTACCTCAAACTGTGTGGTAACTGAACCCTCAAACTCAAGTTACAGAAGACACAATGTTTGCCCCAAGTCCCCGTGGGCTGGCCTTGGCTCTAAATTTTTCTACTTAGTGCACGCCCAGTATAGCAGTACCTCTCATGGCCCTGCTGCCTTCCCAGCTCTGCTGGAGGTGCTGTAACTGGAACTAAAGGAGGCAACTTCAGCATCAACAAGGCTAAAAAACTACAGGGGGTCTCCTTCATCACCAGAGCCCCCACCTCCCCATGGGAACTGTTATGTGATTTTCTTGTATACACACATATGTGTGTACACATACGTGTCTGGTCACCTCGGAACCCTTCGACATCCTATATTCATTCTTTTTCTTGTTCATCATGACAGTGTCAGTTCTGGCATGAAAACAGAAAATGTTTCCATTTTCTTACTATTTGACACTCGAGCTTTTATGTGTCTTTCTTTTCTACAGGTATAAATTTCAACTTTTTTCACATCACTGTAAATCTTAACTCTTTCTGTTATTCATGCAGTATTCTCTTCTACCTTCCTGTTCACTCTTCCTTAAATAATAATTTGGTTTCCTAAAGGAACTGACTGTAGTTGATCCATTCCACATTCCAAAGAGCATGCCTAGTTAAAACAGCCATCCACCTTTTCATCTACTGTACATTAAGCAGTTTGTAGACAAGGATTTACTGCCAATTTCAGTACTGGTTTGAAATGTCATTGTAGTCACAGACTTGGTCAGGATTGTCTGATCAAGTCTTTTGTATCTGTATATTTAGGGGAGGCAGGAGTAGAAAAAAAAAGACACTGTAATTTTAATAACTTTTTGCCATTTTTCCCCCCTTAGTATATCCTGAAACCTTTAGCCAGAAATAGTTTTATGGGTTATTACACCAAAAGACACCTGAAAGAACTTTATACCCAGCTGGGAAGTTCAACACCTCTGAAAACCCATGACTATCCAGATTTTTACAAAAGGAATAGGAAGGGCTGCAGTAAAGCATTTTACTCCCATTAAATTTTCTAGGTTTCTAAAGCATGAGGATGGAATACCATTGTAAAATCTTTGTTCCCTATTTGGAGGCAGCTTCTCTTTGCGTTTGGCAAGCTTTGTGCACCTTGCCCAGGGAAAGCTGTACTCTTTTATTGTACAATGTGCTTAACTGGGAAAAAAATTCTGCTGCTTCTTTGTTCTCAGCACAGACATAAATAGTGACAATACATGGCCATGGAGCTTCAACAGCTGATGAATGCACAATTTCCTCATGACTTAGTACTGAAAATAAGAATGAGGGCTTTTCCTGAACTCTGTTTCACATGTCTGCAGTGCTTCACGCAGAGTGTTTCTTTATAGACAATAACTAATGAAGCACCAGCCCAAAGCTCTCCACTGTAACCATTGTGTCATTCCCTCTGCACATGTTTGGAGTGCACCACAAGGGAGGGCTCTGAGCAGAGCTGCAGGAGAATTATTGAACCACAGCACCACCAAGCTCTTTCACAGGGCTGTTCATCAACAGCACTCACAGCTTTCCAAAGGATGCCAGCAGCACTGTTCCTATTGCCAGCAGAGACAGGGACACCATAACGAGCAAACCACTGGCAATACCTACTCCAAAGGCAGCAAAACACCTCTAGGGAAAAAGGTTACCTGCTCTGGTGCCTGCCTTTTCATCACCAGGAATGAAGTTATGAACATACAAAACCTCCTGGATTCATTTTATTCTGTTAAGTTTCAAAAATAAGGGCTACAACTGTTTATTATTTTAAACCCCTATGTTAGACAGAGGCTTATGAAATTAAAGCCCTTGCTCCCCTTTCATTTTTGCACTGTTCAAGTGTTGTGTATTTTTAATTTATGGTTATGTCTTCTTTAGAGAAAAACAAAACCAGAAAAAACACACCAGGCTTGAACCTTGCTCATTCTACAAAGGTGATGAATTATAATTACTTTCTGAGATATCACTGGAGCAATTTTCCCAATATATTGTGCAGAAATACTTCTTGAGATTGGGGGTGTTAAGAGAGTATGAATTTTTCTCTGCTGTAGCTTTAGTGGTTATCTCTATTCTTTGTGTCTTTCCTTTCCATGCTAACAAAAATGAAGTTGGATTCCAGGCAAGTCCAGCAACCAGAAGTCTGATCATTGGATACACAGTCTGAGACATGTAGCTTTAGGGAACCTGATGAATTTCAGTTTACATCTCCCCTCACATTGCTTGTTATGACTTTCTTTATTTCAAAAAAAAACTCCATTTGATCCAAATGTACAAAGACTGAACAGGATCACAGATTCTGGGTGCTGTAAAGAGTACTTATGTTACAAAGTGTTGCAAGGTTTGGTGCATGCGAGTGTTGGTTCCTTTGGGAACACCAAGATCTTTGAGGGATGGGATGGCTGCTATTCCTGTGGCTGTTTGCAGTGGCACTGGAATGCTGTGAGCTTTGCAGGCTCTGGGGGCAATGAGGCTGTGCAGGAACAAGGCCTGGAAGCTTCCTCAGCTGTGCCTGAGAGGGAGAAACCTAATGCCATTCTGTGGTTGGTGATACTGGTTGAAGCATGAGGAAGATTATATTTGTACAGCACAGAATTATGTACCATCAACAGGAATAAATTTAGTGACTTGATTTCTTTAACAATCTTTTTGATGTTTATGTTTTGTCATTTGGGTTTTTTTTTTCTCCTATCTCCTTAGATTTCCTCACTTGGTGTAGAACTACTTTAAACAGTTGCTCTGTAAAGGTCAGCAGCTACAGGGATCACCCCAGAGGGGCATTAATCTCAGACCTGTTGTTGAAAGCCTAGATAAGGCTACTGCATCATCCAGGTTCCTCCCAGCATTTCCATTATTTTTATTCAGTAATTTTATCGGGGCAGAACCTGATAAAACCTGGTATCCCCCCTGAGACTGGGGATATCCTTGTTTTGAGATACTTATTCTGTTCAGCATGTGTGAATTCAGGGAAGAGGAAGCCCCTTAGAGGAGATGTACACACAGTTTAATTCCTCTTCCTCTCTCAGTATCCATAGGTTTTTGCAAACATCCTTAATTCTGGTATTAAAATTTATATTCCAGGAGCAGCTCCATCTCACCAGATCTTTAGCTGCTGTCATCCCAGTAAAGTCTTTCCTTGTGCTGTTCTGTGGATATGGAGTGCTGTGTGTGCTGGCACCAAAACTTTGAGAAGAGCCAGTGTTGTGTCCCAGTGCACTGGGACCCTGGCCAGGGAAAAGATTAAAGCTGCCTCTGAGGTTACAGCTGTGGAAAGAGACAGCTGAGACACAAATTAGGTGCAGGGCTCAAAAAGCTTTGCCTCAGTGAAGTAAGGGCTGCTACTGCATTACCCTCTGACCATCCTTCACCTACGGCTGCTGATCTCCTGTGGCATTATTTTCAGTTTAGGGTCAGGCAGGGACAGCTGCTGCAATGGAGACAGTGGACTTCATCCATACAGGAGGAACTTTGTAGCCCTCTGATCCTTTCTGAGCCTCATTTTGTTCCTGAATGGAGTAAGGATGGTGCACAGGTGCTCAGCAAGCTCAGCACCACCACATGCCAGACAGGAAAATAAACTGCTCCCTCCCACTAGCCTCTGGTGAGAGCTATCATTGGGTAAAAAGCAGTCCCACCACCACTGCAAGGTATTACCTGCTGGAATGAACAAATAGCAACGGTTTATATTAATTAGTATTAAAGATGTCACGAAGCCTTCATCTCTATTTCTAATTTGAACTGGTGTCAGCCAATGCAGTAAATATTGAGATTAATGTCAACTGTGCATTTTAAGGTTTAGTTGCAAAGATAAAACACCTGTGGAGGGGGTAGAAGTGAAAGAGAAATGAGCACTATTAATCACAAATAGCCACTTAGGTAGTTATATTAATTCAGATAACATCTTCAATTTGCATTTGTAGGTTTTGCAGCTTTTTCCAGCCTTAGATTAGAACTTCAAAAATTTAAAGGCATCACTGATATGATGTCATTTTAGACCTCTGTTGTCACCTCTGGATTCCTGATGCCATGCATTGTGGGTACCTCTTCAGAAGTGCTTTCTTTGGATACACTTGTTTATTGCTACTGTAAAAAAGCCACCTCACCACAAGACAGACATTGAGGGTCAGGAGCACAAGGCGCTGATGAGGAGCAGCTGACAGAGCTGGGGGGCACTCAGCCTGGAGAAAAGGAGGCTCAGGAGGGCCTTTTCATTCTCTCCAACTCCCTAATGGGAGGCTGTAGCCAGGTTGGGGGTTGGTTTCTCTTCTCAAGTAACAAGTGATAAGGCAAGGGGAAACAGCCTCGAGTTGTGCTGGGGCGGTTTAGATCGAATATTGGGGAAAATTTCCTCATTGAAAGGATGGTCAGGCACTGGAAGAGGCCATCCAGGGCAGTATGGAGTCACCATCCCTGGGGGAATTTCAAGACACATGAATGGGAAACTTGGGGCCATGTTAGCGTGGTTTTTGCAGTGCTCAATGATCTTAAGAGATCTTTTCCAACCTGAATGGTTTTACAGTTCTAAACACTTTTTTTCAGGGAGGAAAGGAGAGAATTTTGGCTTTTGATTAGGGGCAAAAAACCCCCACACGTGTGTCTTTATGCACATATGTGTGTATGTGTTCTGGTTGATTTTTAAGCAAGTAGGTTATATAAAAAAATAATTGCTGGAGAGGAGGAAATATTGTTAGAATTGTTTTAGAAAAAGTGGTATTTCTTTCATTTTCTGTTAGTAGTTTCACTCAGGAAGCCACTGCTCTCAGTGCTACACAAGTATTCTAGGGCCCATTTTGTGAAGAAGTCTCTCATTCTCATTGCCATTTTGTGAAAAGGATGTTTCTATTTATTTAAATGAAAAATGCTGCATAATGCACTCTAATGAGTAATCTAAAATACGTACAGTGATACATTTTAGTTTGCTGAATATCTTACTGCAAACCAAGTTTTAGTGACAACACACATGCCTGTATTACTTTGCTTAGGTTTAAAAAGGTAGGTTTATTTACAGTAGAGAAAATACTTTGTTTGCTTCTTGTGTAATGTACGAGTACAACCTGAAAAGATCTGCTTCCAGTAACAAAAAGATAAAAGTCAATATATTAGATGGAGAAACACACTGATGAATTCACAAACATATGAAAGAATTAAAGGCTGTCAATAAGGTTGTAAATTGCTGTTTTCATGTTGCCCTAATGCTTGCTACAACAACAATAATAATCAGGAATAACAGAAACTTTAAAATAATTTGTCTAGTTTTAAATCTGAAATTGACTTTTAAATATGTACATTTGCTTTTAAATCTTTTTTTTTTTTTTGAGCAAAAAGATTTGCTGATATGTGCTGATAACAAGCATCATGAAGAGCCTGCTTCATATCACTAAAAAAATTAAAACTAGGAAATTATCTAGGATACTAGGATGGTAAGAAATGATCTAACATAACATTTTTGTTCAAGATATTCAGAAATATTAATTTTGTATTACACAGAAATTGTGGACATTTTTACAGTTGTTATTCCTGCAGATAAAATGTACTTATGTGGCCTTGATTCTGCAAATATTCTTCTAAGTTTAATACGTGTGAGAGAATAAAATGAAACAGGATTGATAACAAAAGAAAACTGCTGTATTGCCAGTCTTAACAACCATGTGATAACATGATTGCTGGCACAACAAATACAAGCATGAATATCTCTAATTTTAAAATTAATATAGATTTTTCTTTCATTTACTTTCTAGTTATTTAACTGCAAGGCCTAGTTGCTGTCAGTATTTCCCTTCAGCTATCAAATGCAGAAACTGGAATTACAAGAACTCCCAAATACACTATATATTCTCCCTATATCCCACGACATTCAGGAGCTGTTAGTAACCTAGTATTGAGGGAGGTGGATACCCTCAGGATTTCTCCAAGTACCCTTTGCAACATCAACCACCATTCAGGGCACTCAGGAAGGTCCTGTTGTGGCTAGACTGACTGGGAGAGGGGAGAAGAGGAAGCAGCTCATTTTAAACAGCAAATTACGAAAGCAAAAGTCAAAGATGAAGTTGCAAAGAAAACAAAGTACTCAGGAAAATAACCCAGACGAACCACCAAGCAGCATTCACTTCCATGCCATTTTGTTTCTATGTGTTAGAGCAGCTCCCCTAGCAAGTGCTGCTGCATTTGGTAAGCAGAGCAGTTGAAGATGCAAAGGTATTTAAGGAAGGGGGACAAAAACCACACCACACAGACTTATCAACACATTGTATATGTAGCTCTGCTTTTTCCTTTTTTTTTTTTTTTTTTTTAAACAGTGTTTAAGAAAAATATGCTGTGTTACCATAACAAACTAAAATAATCTCTCAACCTCTTCAGAGTTTAGTTTTCATTTTCAGCTATTTTGGTTCCACACAGGTTTTATTTTTCCTTGTCTACTTTATAAAACCTTCTCTCAACATTAATGGCTTCAGGAAGAAGAAATAAGGGAGAATTACGAGCACAGAAGAGAGCTCACAGTGTTTGTTCCTTTCTCTTGTGCACTACAGGCAGGCAGGGGTACAGAAGAAATAATGTTTTTATAGAATACAGTCAGACAGGAATTCCAGCTGGCATTCACTAAGCAAAAGGGAACATTTTCCTCATCTAAAATAATTGTTTAAATCCCAGCCATACATAGCTATGGAATAATGGGGTCACTTATTTTCCACTAGTTCAGTAAGATGCTGCAGCAAGCTAATGATTCCATGAGACAGACGGTTTAAAGCATTGATTTGCTGCAAATTGCTCAATCCATAACTAATGAGCAGCTCTACAGATTTTCAGTGAATCAATCCCATTAGAATTTACAGTTTGCGTAAGATCATATTACTCAATCTCTGGACACAGAACAAGCTGGGGTTTTTTTTAATAACCTTCAGCAGCCCCTTCTTGTTGCTGTTTTTCTAAAACTTGTTTTAATTTCTATCAGTAGGTTGGATAAAAATCCCTCTCTTGAGGGTCTGACAGCATGCCTGAAAAAATACACTGTCCACGTCTACATAGGCACACATGCATCCCCTGTCAGGTCCTAGGTATTCCTATAACACAGTTAACATCCAAAAGGCAGGATGAGACCACAGATGGAATTCAGCATCTGTGCCCTGTAGCACTAAAGCCAGTCCCAGTTCAGAGGAGGATTATGTTTTTTACACCTATAAGAATGTGAAGTTAGATGGCAACTGGTATTTGGACCCACAGAAGTAATTCTTCATAACAAGCTGAAATCTCTCCCATGTGAAAAAAGTAGTAAAGGCAAAAACCTCTATGGATAGAGTGACAGGACTTTTGTCACACACCTGCAGGTAGAAACAGGAAATTGAGAACTATGCTTGCTAACAGATCAAGCTCTGGATTACTTTATTACTGTGTGTGCCAGGAGGTTTGTACCACATTTTCCCCCGGCTTTGTAAGAAAAGGATCAGTTCTGTCATTATCAATTACTACAACAAGATCATTTTAGGCAAAACAGTTACAGGCAAGCAGAAGTTCCAATCCTGTCAATTAATTCAAAGACTGAAAAAACACTGTATTGGTTGTTACAAAAGAGCTGTGGCTGCAGGCTGTTTGTTAGTACGGGAGTGTTGAATCATCCCACTCCAACTGCTCTTGCCTGGTGGCATTCTGTTTGTCTCCCTTTTGGACAATCACTTCCTCTTCCTCCTCTTCTTCCTCTTCACTGTCATCTGATTCAGCACTGGTTGTGTCTTCTTCTTCATCATCTATGTCTTCCTCCTCACTCTCCTCTTCTATCTGGTGTGGCTTTTCATATTTCTACAATACATGTAAAGAAATGGAAGAGAGACAGTAGCAGAAAGGTGCCTTCTTAGCAGCCAGTGGCTGTCTCAAATGAGCATTTAGAAATGCTAACATGCTGGGGAAATCTGCTTTCCATCATTATGTGATTATTAGGCATCAAATCTCATACAAGCTGGTAGCAAACATTCAAAAACTACTGTAAGAAGAATGGAATGTCAATAACCAATATCTTTGGTAGCCACACTGCCAAAATTTAAACCTTCAAAATCAGCTTCTTTAAACTACTGATGATTTCCCCTCCCTTTAGTGCATAAGTGCTTACATTAAAAGGTTAAAACCAAAAAAACTATATCATCTTGGGTACCTACAAACAGACATGGATGGAATGGAAGTGATGGTGTACCTGAGTGTTCTTCACCATCTTCTTTGGTAATTATATATGACAACAACTCTGAAGTTCTCAATTACATCTTAGCAAGGTGTGCAGAGTTGAGAACTGGGATGGGGTCCTGAGTTTACATACGTACAACTGAAAAACTGCACCCTGAAAGAGGCTCAAACCCTGCTGTCAGCCCAGCCAGTGACTCCTGGCAGTGCCAGGACACAATGCTGTGCCTCAGTTAAAGTACCTCCATGGGGTTGACAGTGATGGTGAGAGCAGAGTCATCCCAGTCCATCTCGTTTTCCTTGGCTCCCTCGCGCTCCGCGGAGCTGTGCTGATGGGCTGTGCGGATCCGGTACACACCCAGGGTTATGACGAACACGAGGATGCTCACACAGATGACAATAACGATTGTGGCCACACTGGGAACAACTGGAACAAAGGGTGGGAAAGGGAATGGAGTTATACCTGTGGAAAACATTGCCTAAACCCCACTAAATACCTCGTTAGTTTTTAACCCACAGCACTCCCTCCTTGGGACTGAGAATCAGGACAGACACCTGCCAAGTGCCTGGGATGACAGAAGGTGCTAACCAGTGCCCACCCACTAAGGTGGAGCAAACACAAATGGTGTTCACATATTTCTTATCCTGAGTATGATAAACTAAAAAGTGAACAGGCCCACCTTTGCTCTTTGAGCCACTTAACTACAGAAGACGAATAGTTAAGAAGTGCAGAATCAATTAGTTTAGAACAAGTGTTTGTGCAGTAAAATTCTGTTATCTCACCTGCGTGTTGACCCCTTCTGGTTACAGCTGAGGCCTTAACTTTACTTGAGACAAAATGTACATCTCAAAGCTTATATTATAAAGGTTTCAAACACTTGTGATTTGAATCTCAAGCTCCCAGAAATAAAATAATGCATTGCCACCCTATTTGCCTGTGTTACAACCTTCCTGGGAGACTCTCGAGGACTAAAGACATTTTTCCTCACTGTTTGGTTTGGTTGCACTCTGAGAAGCCCCTGTCTCCACTGAGTCACAGGCAGAAATCTCTCTGAACTACTGCATGTAATGAGTTCCATAATTAGGTTAGTGGAGAACTGCTGCCACTCTCTATGTACCTCGAGGTACTGCAGTTCCAGGAGCTATAGCATAACCCAGTCCATAGCCCATTTTATGACCTTGCTCTGGAAGTCTGAAATCAAAACAATATTTAGGAACAAAAAAACCTAGTTTGCAATAGTTTATCCACTAAACATCCAGTTTCATTTTAGTGAACTGTCTATAGAATGTAAAGAAAAATACAGTAATTTTCTAAGCATGTCTGTATATAGCTACTTACAACTGACCACACTTTAGATCAGCTTTACTTCTTTACATATGTATCATTCAGCTAAAAGGATTTCAGAATCCAACTTTTAAACAGGTATCTTTGCCCTGGATTTAACTTCACTGAAAAGGTTTCAGATTTGGGTATATATTTTAACTCATACAGCCTAAAAATTAAATTAAAATATATCCTAATTCCTGCTGCACATAGATGAATCTATCTTATCTCCGGAGAGCCCAGACTGAGGCCTTGACAGCAGCTAACAGAGGCACTGCAGCAATTATACATTTAAAAAATAATGCAATTTCTTCCTTTTGTTTAGAAAGGAGTGGGTAGAAATTAATATGCTACAGAAATACAAATGCACAAGGGCAATATGAGCATAAACATTACCCTTCATGCCATTCAATACTAGAAACAAGACATTTTTTAACTGTGGGGGTCAGAGTACAAAACCATGAATGAAGACTTTAAAAAAGGATACCAGGTTTCAATTACAAAGTACATTGTTGGACAGAATAGAATTCAGTGTTACCTTCTTTCACACCTGTGCAATGATCTCTGAGAGGTTTTAGAAGCTGAAACAATGGACCTCAGGGCTTTAGTCTGTTGAGCAGGCTGACCCCAAGGGAAGCACTGACACACCAGCATCATTGTGAGCAGTCTCTGTGAAGGTGCCACATACCTGAGTTGTGAACTGCACTTACACTCCCCTCAGGGTGCTGAACAGATTGGAGAAATTGGGGTTGGACTATCATGTGATTTACATGGTCCATGAAGTTGGAGTTGGAACTGTGTAGGATATTAACCTGGGAGAAGAGAAAAATAAGAGACCAGATACTAAAAAGTGTTTTATACTCCAAGCCTACTGGCTCCATATATTACATTGGACTATGAAGCTCATCAGCAGATAGGAACACTATTACATAGATCCTAAAGGCCAAATTAACTTCTTTTTTTATGCCAGTGGAAAACACACAGCTTAATATATTTCTAACTTCTAGCATGAAATATGCATTCTAACCTTTCTGGCTGTTGACTCTGAAGTGGCACAGAACAGGACTCTTTTGATTTACCTGTTTAGTGACTTTTTCTTCTCGCTATATGAATCAGCTTTTAGGTGTTATCTAAGCATTATGAAATAACTGTTAATTTTATTAACAATTACTAAGCTGTTAGTAGTTTTTATAAACAATTATTAATTTTGACCATATTGCTAAGTAGGTCCTGCAATTTCCTGTAGTTGTTACCTGGGCTCTAGGCCTCGGTGCTAGGTCAGAAAACACAACTCCAAGCTGAATTCATTGCTCACCTCCAGGTTGAATTCATTGCTGGTGTAACGCCCATTGAGCTCCGAGCACTTGACCCTGAACTTCCTGTCGGAGGTGGCCGAGGTGGCCCAGTTGCGGTAGCGGAGCTGCCGCAGCACCTGCTCATAGCTGAACATGCTGTCCACACCTGCAGGGTGGGAGGGCAGGGACAGCTCAGGGACAGGCAAGGGAATGCTGCTCTGAGCAATACAGAACCAATCAACTGCTCACAGAAAACATGGAACTTGGCAGAATAGTCTGCAAATGACAGGGCATCAAATATTCCCTGATACTCGATCATGGGAGAACAGCTTTCGGAATTGAATGTAGCTCCCTAATGGAGAGGGATGAATACAACAACAAAGGTACAGAATAAATTACTTAGCGATCAGAAAAAAGATGGCCAATGTACCAGCATTGTACAGGAACACTGAGGAATCCCCTCACTCCCACATTCCACTGTGATGGTCCACAAGAACCCCACATTTAAAGAAAGCAGGGATACCATTTTCCTTACTTGGGGAGTAGCAGGAGGGATGCTGAGAATCCAAAGGGCAAACCAAGGCACATCCAAAGATCAAGAAGCAATTGTGTTTTTTAAGATACAGTCACTCTTGGGATATTTATGTGTAGTAAATCACAGATTTCTGTCTAATTTCTAACATATTAGAGCTTTCATTCCAATATATAACCAGTGTGACAAAATAAGGGAAAATAAATTTCATGAACTTACCATAGATTGAATATCCTGCAGTGGAATTTGTGGCATCTAGATGTTTTCCTTGCAGCTCCCCATGATCAAGTTCTAAACACTCTTGTTCAGGGTCTAGTTCTGCACCAATGACCAAAACATCACAGAAATCCAAGTTGTGGAGCATTTCCTCTACTACCACTTGCTTATTGGCTGTGAACCCATGGCATAGATCATGAAAAAAAAGAAGGAAATTAAGATAAATGATCACAAACCAGCTCAGTCATTTTATGTGCTTTGCATCAGGGCTTTCAATTTTTGCCAAGATGGCTGAACTGTTTTTGCTGATATTAAATCCAGCACACTTGAAGCAAATCAAGAGAAGTATCCTGTCTGTTCTGGTGCCGTGATGATGAAGGCCTACAAACACCCAGTGGGATAGATAGAAAATATATTGCTCTGTAATAAAAGGCATCCAAGAACACTACTGGAAGTAGAAAACTGAAATTTGATCTAGGAAATAAATTCATGTAAAAATTCCGTGTTTCAATGCTGTATCAATACCAGGTCCCTCAAGGAAAATCAAACTGGAAAAATACACAACCAACATATCTATGCTTGGATGATTCTCTCAGTTACTCTATGCCCCATAAACAATTTGCATTACAAAGACCTGGCCATCTATCCAAGAGCAGGGCATTATCATAAATAGCAAGATCCTATGCTGTATGACTCAAAGAAATTAAGTTATAAACTGACTGTCCTTCAATATGTACAAGTAAAAAAATACTTCTATCACTGGAAAAAGAGTAGCATATCAAATTAATATTTAAACTCTCTGATCAACTTAGCAGAGTGTGTGTGGCAGAACTGCTTAAGCAGCTCCCTGAGGGCACAGACACAGCAAGCCTGGAACTTCCTGCCCATTTTGTGAATTTGATGTTAGAGGGTGTATTGGGAAGGAGGGCACAGACAGGAAAGCCTTGTGCCCTAGATTCCCAACTCCTGATGCAGTGAATTTGGGTACCTAAACGATAGGTACAGCTGTAACATATCCAAAAATATAGACCAAGTCAAATTTGTAGGCCTCAGGGAATCCACGCCCCTAAACTTGCATATTATTACCCATTTTCTCTCTTCTACACCTAGTTGCTGCTCATTCTAGTCCAACAAACAGTGTTTAGAATGATTCCTTAAATTATGAGATATTTCATCTGCCTTGCACACAAACATCCAAAAAGAATATTCCTTTATAGACAATGATTTTAAATTTAATTTATACTTTGGAACATTCATCCAGTGTTGAGTAATAATAATACACACATTGCTCAGCATTAGAATAAACTGTCATCATTGAAGAGAAATATTTTAAAATGATTATGCATACATTTTATAGGTGGGAAACTGAGGCACAAGATTACTTTCTCAAGTACCACTCACACGCTAGTATCAGAGCTGGAAACATAAGAGCAGACTAAAACTTCAACTTTTGTTCAATTACTGCTTTTCACTTTATCAGCACAATTAACAAAATTCTGTTACAAGTAGAGACATTCTCATGAAAATACCCTATGTAACAGAATATGAAAGGACGAGTAGGAAGGAATTATTCTGAATTATACTAAATGGGCACTACATGGAAAATCTGCTTTTTTTGAAGCACATTCTGACCCATTCAGCACATTTTTCAATGTGTTGAATTGAATTTCTTCAGTGCAGCATTACTGTGGCCTAATTAATCTGGGTGAAGTGACTTCCTTTGCATTACTTGTTTGCACCATCCTTTAAAAAACATGAGGAGACATTAAAAATAAGTAATAATATTTAAAAAGAAAGACACAAACCTCTGTCATGTTCTCTTAAGTCCACTGGATGCTCCATTTTAGTGACTGTGCTGACAATCCTGATGTCAGGTAACAAAATAACACCTCTTTCACTTTCAAACTGTGCAGCTGGTCTAGCAAAGTGGTCCATGCCAGTTATTGTAATCTTGGGCTCATTGGCCTGAAACACCATTACATAGGCATCTATATCTGGGATACTAATGCAGACATCTTCACCAAAACATCTGAAAAAACACATTAGTCATTAACTAATGCATGTAACACATTGCACATCAGAGGTGTGTGGCACTGGCACTGCCCCAAACCCAGCTCACGGCTCTCAGATCAGTCTAGTTCATCCTTGGACACTGACACACATAGGGACATATTCCTGTACCACTGTGTACACAGGCAAGCTCTGTCCCTCTCATCCCTTTCCACCTTCACAGCTGCTCACACTGAGGGACAAAGTCAGTCTTTCCTAAGGTCACTATCAGAATAATATTTTAATGTTTAAGTGACATTTAACAGAGCAGTAAATGGTTAAAAAAGTTAACTAGGTAACAACTAACTTTAGTAAACCTAACATTAAATTCAGAAAGTGACAGCTAATGAATACAACATGGTTATCTTGTCATGTGTGATTAAAAGGGCCTAATTAGCCATTTAAATTGGTCCCATCATAAACTCTTTTTGGCACCCTCCAGTATTTGCAGGGGTCAAAAGGTGCCTGTACTTCCACTTTCATCTGAATCAGCACTGTGCTATGGAGGTGAATCTCCTGACAAACTCTCCCTCATTTCATCTTGGCACGGGACCTGGGCCAGCCCTGGAGTGTGCAAACTGGACTGCATCCAGTGAGACTGCTCTCCAAACAGGGAGGTCAGCCCACAGCACTGCCCTGAGCCTGGCACTTCAGAAGAACTGTGCCCACAGCAGGTGAGAGTCGGCAGAACCGGTGTTTGTCTTCCCTCTAAAGCCCTGCTTTCCCTGCTCTGTACGGAGCCGTGCCCCAGGGGAGCCCAGCAGAGGCTGTGGCCAGCTGTAAACGTCGTCATTGTGCAGCTTCTGTCACTGCTGCTGCACGGAAGGGGAAGGACACAGACTCCTGCTTAACACCCTCCACCAGTGCTTCGGTGACAGCACAGATGTGTGAGGGGACAGACACACAGAGGCTATTTCAAGCACACCTACAACTAGTGTTCTTGCAGATATGTCCTCTGTTAGATGGAACACGCCTGCATTAAAAAGTCACGGCTCTGGCTATCCTCAAAAGGAACTACAAATGTTTAAAATTAAAAGTAAATAAGATTCAGTCCAGACAGTATGCCCCAAACTATAAAGGGAATGCAAGTACATTACATTAACAAGAAAGGTTTCTTAAGAAGATAATATCAAAAGAAAACCACCATGTAAATTGGCATAAAAGTAAATTAAATTAATCCTTTAGGTTCAATAACAAAGCAGTATGATTTATCAATTTAATTTAGCCAAAATTATTCTTTTTACATGGCCAAAGAAAAAAGCAATTCATTAAAAATGTTACTAATCTGTTCAATTCAGCTGAAGTATAACTTACTGGACTTTAGATGAGACTTTGAGACGTCGTATGCCTGCAGTAGGAAACTGTCTGGAATTGATGTATGAGACCTTTCGCAGGGCTTGATTTATATTCTCAATGTCATCTCCTTCCATGACAAGGACTGACTGGGAAGGGTTGAAGTGATACTAGGAGAAATGCAAATAATTAGTATTTAAGGGACCAGATACAGAGTACAAAATAATGTATTTTTTAAGGAATGTTGCACAGACATAAGTTAAAAATTTAAGGATTTAAGAAAAAAAAAAATCTTAGTAGCTTATCACTGGCTGAATCCACATGTTGTTCTCTAAAACATGTACTTGTACCAGTCACCTAAATAACTACTGTTGTAATTAATTTTGTAGTAAATTAATCCCAATTTGCTGTTCTTTGCCTAGCCTTATCAACCTTGCTGATACTATTTCTGCAGCAATTTCCAATGCTATTTATTTTTGAACTCTGTAGAGTTCAAAACCTTAACTTACCACCATGATTATTATTCCTATGTAATCTTTTTAGGTTAAACACATTCCTCATATAAAAGCATTGCCTTGAGCCAGCCTAGCATGCAGAAGCATATTTTGGCTGCTTTCTGTGTGGTTTTATCTTGGGCTACCTTTCTGAGATATATTTCAACATGAACGAACAAAACAATTACAACATTTGCCTCCTACATCTTCATTAACGTCAGACACACTAAAGGGGGCTCTCCATCCTGTCTCATGATCAATAAGGGTGTCATGATTTAAGATGGAGTTGCTCCTTGCACAAAGCTGCTCACTTGGGCCAGCAAACCCTGCAAAGTCAATGCCTGCTCTTGTAGCCCCGAGCCTTCTCTAATCCATTGCACTGAACACAAATCAGTCTTGCTGACCAAGAAACTTTGTCAGTGTTGTGACATAACCAATGACTGATTTTTACCTTCATCATAATTAATCCTAATTCCATGTTTTGTCTGTTAATTGGTTCAGTAAACCATCTGCATTGCAGAGGAAACCAGCATAATCCCCATGATGTTGTACTCTACTGTTGTCAGCACAGAAGGCAAATGCACCTCTCTCTCCCATGTAGTCCCTCCCCAAAGCTGGGCACTGATTATGTGAAGATGTTCTGTCTACATTTCCTTGCAGCCAGAAAGGTTAAAAGCAAAACACATCAAACAGACTGAAGAACAGGAGGAAGCGCAGGGTTCTCTGTCAAACACAACATGGAAGACTGGGTTTAAAGCTTGTGCAGGAAGGTCATAACAACACTGAAGGGTATTTTTTAACAAAGAGAAGGAATAACACGAGTCCCAGCCTGCATACACTTCTTTTTTCTGTCTTTAAGCTAGCAGCAGTAGAGAATAAAATTAGCAAAAGGAGACTGTAGCTAGCCAGTTAATAGCTCAGCTGCCAAAACATCTGGAATTCTGCCAAAGGGACCGGAGAAAGCCCCCGTCTGAGCCATTTTTGTCTTTCTCATTAAAAAAAGCTAAAAATAGCAACAGTTTAGACAGTGTCTCAGAGAGCTGTTACAGATAGTTGAAAATTAGGCTGCAGCCCAAAAATGTCCAACACTATCGTGTCAGAAACTGCTCTTTCTTAGGTGGTTAAAGGGTGAAATCTCCATGGTCCAAAGTGCCCAGAAACACCTTCCAGCATCAGTTTGCCAACACTGAATCTGCAAAGCACCACGTACACAGTCCCACAGCACCCATTGTCTGTGCAGCTGTCACACGTGCCTGTCTGGGATCAGGTGTGCTTGTTTCTGACACCACAACACCCTTCTCTCTCATTTTCTGTTCAAGGTCAGGCAACTGTTCTGCTTTCAGCTGAGCTTCCTTCCGTCAGCCCCCTAAAGAAGCACTTCCACAATCTCTCTCTGGCTGCTCCTTTCATTTTTGCCTCCTGCTGTTGCACTCACTGCTGGCCTGCTGAGGCAGTAAAAGCAACATCACTAACTTAAAAAAACCCACTATGCCTCATCTGTATTTCAGAAAATGAAGATGTTTTCAAGGTTTGAAAAAGCATAAAAAGGCAGAAAACAATCCCTTGTCTTCCGTTTTCCCTCTGCACTGCCAGTACAGTAAGGAAGCCAGTCATGCACGCTGGAGCAGCAGTGGGTGGTAGAACAGGGATTTTCCCAAGCCCATGAAACTGGGGTGACTCAAGTATTGTCAGGTTTCAGAGGGTAACAACAGGGGAGGAATTACTATGCTTTTAAGCACCACAGACCAAGTGTACAGTGCTTTAATTCATGCAAAGTCCCAGCAAAGAATTTACTATTAGGCATACACACATGGGTTCCAGAAATCCCTACCTGCTCCTTGTATGCACTGCCTTTTAAAAACAGCTTTTATCTATCTAACATATCACCCCTGTGACATGTTGCTGTGAGAAGCAGCAATGTGAGATACTTAATGATGTCATCAGTACAATAATAAAAGAATTCTTTGGGGTCTTTCCTCATATGTAAAAGTTAGAGCTAGCAAAATTCCTCCTTATCTTTACACTTTCAATTTTCATTTTTACCTTTGCTTTCAGAAAATGTGTCAGTTATACTACACCACTGCAACCCATCATCACCTGGACAGACATTTGGGCACATTTCAGGTCAGCCTGTACAATGGAAAGGTTTAGCTAATAAGATGGCATTAATCCATGGCATTCCCCCTGGATGTTCCAGATGAAATGTTACAGCACCATCCTCCTGGCCCCTGAAAACCCCACACTAAAACACCCCTGTGCAGTTTCTCAGGACGCATTGTCTGCACCCAAAGGAACTTCCTGGGTTGGAATTGAAGCTCAGCTCCTTTGGAAGTGGTATTTGTGTGCTAGGAAACAGCTTCATAGTGCATTTACATTAAGCAAGAGAATACTGTCACCAAATAATGGTGTCAGTAAAGGAAAACTGACAGTACAACTCACTGGAATAGCCAAGATCCTACATATGTATCCAAAGAATAGAACTTGTCTGAATGGATGCGAAACAATCTGGCTACCAGGTCAACTGAAACAGGATTTCCCTGTCTGTTGTTCACCAACTTTAGAAAAAGCTCTACATTACCAGTAATCATATACATAATGAAGATGGATAATGACTTATATTCAAATCTAAAAATTTAATTTCTTGACTTTAGGGTTTTCATTGTTCAATTTTCATGTACCATAAAGTTTTCCTCTTTGAACACACTGAATTTTAGAATGCTATTGCATTAGGACTTTTGTGTTCCACTGCTTTAAAACTACTTGAGATCAAAATTCAATAAATCTTTGCAATCACATCTATTTCTGTAGAAGTAACAAGCATGAAAACACAGCCTGGCAATTCTAAAATATCAGCAGTGCCTTACTTTCTGATCATCTAGCTCTGCAATAATAGAAACATTTTTCTTTGCAGTGTCACAGCTCTTCTACTGTTCTGTTTTTTCTTTGCATGATTTTATGGGAAATTACATTGCTTCTGGGAGTACATTTGTACTGTGTGTACTCTACCTTGGGCTCTCCACTTCATAAATCAGATCTAAATTTTTATCAAAGATGATGTCAGTTCATCCCTCACCTTTATTCCTTGGCCAAGACTCTCAAGAGAATTAATATCGAGACCTTCCTTGCAGGCCTGCAAACAGGAAATCACTTTCTGACTCTCAATTTTCCCTGGCCGGATTGTCAGACTGGCCAGGCTGCCGTGGAAATACTGAGCAAATCTGGGCTTGGTGACTTCACCTCCTACAAGAAAGAGAATGCAAAATGGTTATTGGTACCAACACAAAAACCACACATCTAATATATCACTTTAGGTTTTAACACATTTAAAGAGTTTCTATCCGTCTTAGCCAAGTGTATTTGAGATCCCGTTTATTGTGGTGCAGTGGAATGTCTTTGTGGGTTGTTGGGTGGGACCTGGTAGCAGGCTGTCTTTAAGATTCTTGTTTTTCCAGGATTGTATTCAGGTGTTCATAAAGCTGTGATAGCAAACCCAGTGCTAACAAGGCTTCCCAAATGTATAAAAGGAAGCATGTGATTTTTAAAAATGACCTTAAATACCCAAACGCCAATTTAAGAAATGTTTAAGTCCAATATTTATTTATAGGGAAACTGTATTTGCAAGTGTTCCACAACAAGATCAGCTACCTCTGCCTTTCTCCTCCAAAGAACACAGTACCAGATGAGCTGAGTCGTGGCTCTGTGTACATGAACTGCCACACTCCCTGTGAAGAGCTGCGTCTGAGCTATGCTGTGAACTCCCGCAGTGAACAGGGACCCGTGCACAGCACTACCCTGAAAGGCTGGGAGTGCTGTCCCTCACCCAAAGTGGATCACTTGGTGCCAGGTCTGGTCCTGTCACTCTGTGTTGCACCAGGCCCTCTAGACATGCTCAGTTTGGTTTCACTCCAGGCAGCTCCCAAGGAAGACTGATCTTTAGGAGCTGTCAATAAAACATGATTACAGACTGCCTGCTCCAGTGATCATGGCATCTCAATTACTCTTGGGACAGTTAGTGATTTACTCATCCTCCTTTAGGAGAATTTTTAGAGCTTGTCTTTCCTGCAAGTGTTATCTCTTGCAGTGCATGTGAATTACTGCCTACCTCAAGCCTGGGAGGACTAAAGGAGCCACACAGCAGTGAGCCATGCAGACTAATTGGATTAGCAGTTGATAAGCTGTTGATAAGATGTTGTAATTGGTAGATAACTCATCTCTATGGTGTTTGTAGCTTTAGTGTCAAACAACTTGTTTTTGCCAGGCAAGATAGCTCAAGCTTGAACTTTAACTTGAAGATCTGTGTGTGGATCAGAGCTGGATAGGGATGAGGTGGCAAATTTTTTTTAGGCTGCTTTTGTTACCTAGAAGCCTGAAAAAGCTTACTTCCAGTCTCTGCAGGATGAGCATTATCAAGAAGACTCGAGCTATTTTATACAGTGAAGAAAATACACACTGGTGTACTGACAGGAAAGAGGTGTCCAAGCAGGCTGTTTCATCAGAGAAGTAGGTAGGTTTTGTTCTTTTTATCTTAACGTTACAGCATAAACTGCCTCTCTTTTTTTTACCCCAAAGCAAGGTTCCCAAGGGGAGTTTATTCTTCTCCACTCTCATTCATTTGTCCATTACACAGAAAATTTCCTCTAGGCAGAAGTTTGTTGAGATTTCATAGAAACTTTCACATACACAACAGCTAAAGTTCAGCCTTTCTGATACTTACCAAGACAATTATTTGGTAATTATGTGGTAAATCGATAGTGCATTATGGGGACGTTGGCTTTTCAGCCAAAATGCTGTTATATTTATCTGCTTACACTGTCTTTCAAAGTACATATTGCCACTAATAGAGCAGTAATGTATCTAGACAGAAAAAGGTAAGTCAAATTAAAAAAAAAAAAAAGCAAACATCTCCTAAAAAGGAGGCAAAGAGAGAATACCAATTAAGAGCTTACAGAAGAAGAAGGAATCACATTTTGTTTGAAGCTTCACATTCTCATATCACTACAGAATTGTGAAGACAGCAAGTTCCAGGGCTAAAACACCAACACTAATCCTGGAGCTTTGAAAGTTAGAAACCTACAGTGAGTCTGCCAGTAGGTCTTAGTAGTTCCGAGGAGATGCAAAATAAGAAGCAGGCTCAGATCAGTGATGTATTTAAATGTGAAATACACTCATTAAAATGTATATGAAAGACCAGACAAGAAGCCAGAATGAAGAACTCAGTGCTGTGGCTTTGCCTGACAGAAACAAGCAGGATAAACCAAAGCATGCATGAACAGACACGGGTTGTTCTTGCACTTTGGACTAGTTCTTCTCTGGTATTCTTCACAAAGCACTTACAATTTCTAAGTCATTAGCAGTGATACAGTAATTGCCCATAAATCATTAAATATGCAGGATATTCACTTTGCCCAAGCCACACTTTTAAAAAATGCTGGTGCACAGGGAGGTATTGCCATCTTGGAGATGTATAATTTAAAGTCTTCCGTCCTGTCACCAACATAAAAGCATGGAAGAGAATATGAGTGTTTCCAGGAATAAGCTTTTAAGATACTCTGAAAATACAGGCACTACAAAAGCTTTGAGCATTTAAAGATCAAGGCTTACACACCCTGTTCACAGGTATAAAGATGGGGTTTGTGCAGGTGCATAGATCGAGACTGGACTGTCAAGGAGGTGATGTAATCTTTGTTTGGGAGAGGCTATCAACTGTTATGTACGCAAAAAACCCCAAGTATTTCAAGAAAATGTGAGTGAAAAATAGCGGGGAGTAGCCAGTGTCACACTGTGTGAGTAGAGAAAAGCTGCAGAACCATGGCCATGGTGATGCCAGGGCGATCCAGGCTGGGACAATGCACGTGAACAACTGAGAGCAGAGCCTGCAGGGCACTGAGGGATGAGGCAGTCTGTCCCCAGCCTCAAGACAAGAACAGCTGTACTTAATCTATTCTTGATAATATTTCCTGAGCTTCCTAAACTCTTCTGAAGACAGAGGCTCCCCAAGTACTCCACTCCATCAACCACTGACCCTTGAGGTGGACATTTATTCCCAACAGGGAATGTGAGCTGTCAAAATACAGTTGTATGGTTTTTCTTTGCCAGGCTACACGAGGACTTCTCTTTACATCTTCCACCTAACACTGTATGCTATGAACATCCCTGTTGCTCTTCCTGGAACTTATCTTGCTGAAGAACTAACCCTAATGTAGTGTTCTTGTCATGTATGTGTAAAACAGGATGTGCCTGTTCATCCAGGGCAGTGAGAACACCAGCTTTTAATCACATGAAAAACAAGAACACCTACAGAGAAAATACCATCTTATACCAGATTGCTAAATAAGCCTTCCATAAGCACCTTTTACCAGTGTTAAAGACAAAATTATATACCTGCCAGTTCTGAACTTGAAGGTGAACAGAAGTCATTATATCTGACTCTTCTTACAGCTGCTTGTAACTGCAGCATGCTGACATTTTGATATTCTTCTGTCTCAGCATTTTAGAATCTTCTCACCTCAGTGGGGTATGTTAGCTGCTGATGCTCCCATCACCAGTAATTATTAGATTGCAAATGGACAAAATCAAATGCAATAAAACTGGAAAGCAAAACCCAAAACTCTCACTAAAATTAAAGGAATGGCCTAAAGCCAGTTTCCTACAATCCTGCTTTCTACCTTGGTTAAAATGTTTTATTCATACTTGTTTCTGCTGTATTAGTGTGTTTGAAAGCTGTCTTTCCTTCTGCTTCTGCAATCTGATGTTCTTTGAGTGTTTGACTTCAGCTTCTCAGTGGGTGGAAATTTAGCCCAGGATGGCCAATCTCCAAATCCTAGTCACTCTAAAATTCTGAGCTCCCAAGACTAGATGAGTATAAATATATTTAATCCAGCATGAACGTGATAATTCTGTTGCATGTTTAAGCACAATGGATAACTGTACCTAATACTGATAGTAACATTTTACAGAATATTATCCAAATTCTTCTAAATACTGATTTTTCAAATAGAGATTCTTTGACCCTGAGCATGATTCATTTCATGTTCCTCACGTAGCTAATAGGCAGCTCAGTCAGTTCCACTGACTGAGGTCAGTCTGAGGTCTGACCTCAGGAGACTGAGGTCTCAGGCAGTTCCACTGCCTGGATTTGACTCAGCACTGATGTTACAACCTGCTAAGAAACAACTGAGAAAAGACACGAGCTGCTCCCAACAGCCCTTACTGCTTTAAGGGACTTTGAGCTCTTGGTTCTGACACCAAACTGAGCCTAAGCAACAACATTTTTGGGATATGAAGAAGACCTAAATAGATTACACAGAGAACAAAGTGGAGCTCCAGTGACAATGGTCTTGAGGTAATCCAAGTATACTAAAACTTGTAATGGTTCTGTATCACAGCATCTCCAGTTTCTCCCCAGAGCTCAGCACATCCAGTTAACCTAGACTGCCTCAACAAGGTTCACAGGATTTCTCTGCTGTCAGGGTCTTTTTGCACTTTCCTATGAGTGAACTACTGCTGAGATAGAGCTCATCTCCATGAAGATGCTGGTAAATTCTGAGAGAATGAGAAAACCTATTCCTCAACTGTGTTGTATCTTGTGTTTCACTCAGCACTATGTTTATTGATTGCTATGGATTAATATGCTGTGAGTGCTAATTCTCGGGGGACAGTTAAGTACTTACGGCTGATGAATGAGAGGCCAAGAGAGGAAAACAGAACCTTTTCCCTGCTGTCAGGGAATTAAGTTAATATCTACTACACTATGGTTTAGTCACCAGCTATTATTACTACAATTTCTTCCATGAAAAATTTTTGAAGCTACTGATTTTTTTCTCTTCCTTACATGTAAATGTTGTGGTCACCGTCACAGTTGTGAAGGAATACAGGCCACAGGGTTGTTCAGGTCTTCCTGATAAAACTGTGCATTGCTTTTCACACCTGACCCAGCACACACCAATGCTCCCAAAGTCTGGCAGATACAGGAGGATGGATGGTGGCTTTCAGCATTAATTCAAACCTTGTAAAGGGAAGATCGTGTCAACAGACTGTGGAGGCATCCAGAGGAGCCATGACATTCATAATTACTCACTATAATGCTGTTCACTCCTTAGTCATTGTCAAAGTAGCATTCATCACATCTTTCACTTGCTAAAATAATAACTGTTTTCTGGACTGAGATTCTTCTGTGCTGGTTCTGATCTCTTTTGCTGCTGGAATTATCTAGATAACTAGAACTATCAGGGCATGCTGAAGGGTAGTGTCCCATGATATTAGCTGCAGCCTAGAGGCACCTCCTGCACTGGGGCCAGGGTATTCCTCTCCCACAAAAACCCTACAAGCCTCTGACCCCTTGTGAGTTAGTTCCCTCCTGTGCCATTCACAGCTGGTGCCTGAGCTCACAGCGAGCCCACCAGGGAGCACAGCCAGGGAAGGACTCACCCAGCAGGACATGCAGGAGGCTGCACCCACAGACCCCTCAGTGGGGAGCAATCAGGCTGCCAATGAAAGCAAGACTTTCCAATATCAGTGCTTGGCATAGACCTAAAGAGTCACAAGGGACAGTTACAGCTACTGCCTGAAATTTCAAACATACCAGATCAAATGGAGAAGAGAAACCTACTTAATTTTAGCTGAGTATGTTGCAGATGTGTGTCTGTCTTGGGGGCAGCTCAGTGGGGATGATACATGTGGAGGAAAACAAATGTTTTGTTATAAACAGCTGAAGACTGCCAGATGAACAACAATTTAAGGGGGTTAAGAGCTGTTACCTGGCAATCACCTCTGATTGAAGCCATGAAGAGGTTCCACTAGATACAACATGTTATATCTGTTAGATATAACATTGGAGAGTCTCAGGGTTTGGACCTCATGGGGTTAAAATGCATTCATTAAAGAAGCAGAGCCTGTTTCCATGACACTTTTGTTTTGCTTTTAGTTTTGCATTGAGTTGATAAAAGTGTGACAGAATTTGATTAGCATTGAATTTTACAGTTGTTGGTTTGACTACACAGATGTAAAGTGCTGTTTGCATTCCTTACCAATCTCCAAAGAACAATCAGGCACGTCAAAACAAGTGACTTTACTGAGCTCACAGATTTTGCAGACTTTTTGCCCTATCCTAATAATGAGCAAGCAATTATCGAGGCAGTCAAAGCACAATGAGGTTTTCATGGGAAATGGTGAAATCAAGAGAATTTCCAACTAAGACGCGATTCTTTTAAGATATTCTAGACTCTGGTTATACTAAGCCAGATAATTAGGTAAAAATTGATTATTCAGGGTCCCAACATAATGATTGAATGAATCTGGGAGGAGACACAAGACATTCTGGCTCTGAAGTCCTCAGGTCCAAGCCTCCAAATTTATCCCATCATTTTATTATGGCAGTTTAGGGAGCTGGGCTTAATTTCCTGACAAGTAGATTGGCTGTTAAAAAGGATGAAACTTAACACAGATTTCAGGAGTAGCCCCAATTAGTGACTTGACATTTTATACTCCCAGAGCTTCTCAGCACAGAAAAGTTTTAGTGGGGTTTTTTATATCATTCAGATAAAAATTAATCAGAAACTGGTCATCAAACATGGCCCATGTTAAGCCTGCCCCTGCTCTGGGTAGATATCATAACCCAACAACCTCACACAGACAGCTTTAGGCTTTCAAGCTTTATCTGAAATATGACAAATTCAGAGAACACTATGGGCTCCCTGCTCTTACATGTCCAAATGCCAACGATCTCTGTGCAATGCATCCTTAAACCAAACGTGGGTATAACTTAACACTATTGAAGGTAAGGTTCTCAGGATAATAAAAACACTCTACAATTTTTCACAATTAAGCCATTACATAAATGTTGCTTAAAAACCCCCTATATCCCTATTCTCCAAAAAATATTTTTGTGCTGGTGCACAGTGGTCCCTGCAGAAATTCGATTAAAAATGGGATATATATCTAGGCTGAATGGGTGACAGATTTGAATGCAAATTCAGCTCTCCAAGAAAACACCCCCCTAAACTAAACCTTCCACACATGTTTGTGTTTCTACTACAGCTAAAATTCAGCAAAGATCTGTGAAGTGCACTGAAATCTGCCCCATCTTTCTCTTGATGAGAAGGACAGTGTAGCAAGAGCAGTGCTGTACCCATGGAGGCATCAGGACACAGATATTCAGCATCACATTGTGCTGAAATTGCCCCAGTGCTCTCGCATTAAGGTGTGTTTGTACCACTCCTCTGAGGTCTCAGGTTTGTGCAAGCTATGTCAGCCCCCTTGGCATGATCCAGTGGTGCTGGATGCACAGTAAGGGCAATCTTTATCTGTTGGATACCTTCATTTCTGGAGGAAGTACAAGGTTGAGTGATGCAGGCTGCTGCTACACTGCCCCCACTGTCTCTCCTTTCTCTGACCCCTCTCCAACTTTTAACTCTTACAGTTCTTCTTGCCTTGAATCATCAGTCAGTTCTCTGACTGCACTGGGTGATTTCTGTGTCAGAGGAGGGCTGGCATGTGAGAATAATAAGGATATTCCACAGAAGGACTTTTAAAGAAAACCTGATCTCTCCAGCATAGGCTAAGGAAAGAGGAAAATGACAGGAGAATAAAAAAGAAAAATAGAATAGAAAACAGCAGT
The DNA here is from genome assembly GCF_017639235.1 of Corvus kubaryi. Taxonomy (NCBI): domain Eukaryota; kingdom Metazoa; phylum Chordata; class Aves; order Passeriformes; family Corvidae; genus Corvus; species Corvus kubaryi. The sequence continues at coordinate 2,212,364 of NW_024581136.1, read as the reverse complement.
TCCTTAGAAAACAGGAACTACAATAGCCTTCTGCTGTGTCCATGATAATAAAGTTGCTGTTGACAGGCTTCTCCTAAAGACCCTCTCTGTGCAGTGTCCAGCATAACTGCACTGTGAGGCTCCAGCACTGCTGAAGGGGTGGCACTATTAGAAACAGTGACTTACAGTCACAGTAAGCTACAGCATAACCTTGTGACAAGTCATTAACTTGTGTCACTACTTTCCTGACAGTGCTTTAGGAGCGAGACACAAATTCCTTCCCTCCCAAAATGCCTTGTATGAACTCAAGACCTTATCTTTTCAGAAAAACCATGAGGAAGTCTGTCTTCTGCCTCTGGTACAAAAAAATTTATTAGACTACCAAATCACATAACTCGCTCCCTTCCTTGGCTTTTGCCACTGAATGTATAGCAATAAAGGGATCAGAGGGGGAACCTATAAACCTTGGTCTAATGGAAGAAGTTTCTCACTCTGTAAAAGGGTCCATTTGCTATGTCCTCAGATAAACTGAATCAGAAATAATGAACTCAGAGGAGAACTTCCTGGGGTAAGCTCTTGTAAAGTGCACTCCAGGACAAGCTAACGATTTGTTTGCATTGCTCAGGAGAATGAAACAGGATGTTAAAACCTAAAAGGGAGAATAAGAACATAAGATCATGAAGTCTGATTCTATTCTTGCTTTGATGCAGATTTAAGTGACCTGAGGAAAAATCATCTACCCTCTGGATACTGCACTTTATCCCCACAGAGTACAGGTGACTCTCCCGCCTTGCTGCACAATTGTGTGACCTCTTCATTATTTAAAAAGATCTTGAGACTCTTAAGGTAAAAGGACAAATCTAAAAGCATTTTTATGCTAAAGAAGAAAAAGAGTAGTAATGAGAACCAAAGCTGAGCCTTGGGGAGTTCTCTCCTATCCCAATAAACCATGTTTGCTTTTAATATCCATTCAGGGAAGAAGGGGTTCAGAGACAGGGCCTTTTCTCTGCTGTTCTCTTTGGTGTCTTTTGTTCTAGGAGGCAGACGTGCAAGCAAGTCAATTTTGTCCTTTAGATACCCTGAGAGAGTAATTTGGCCTGAAAATTTCTTTCACCGTTAGAGACAGAGCAGCACTTTGGCCTTAAATAACCTGACCTACATCAAAATCACAGCCTTAACAATCATCAGTGAGACCAGTGATGTGAACAAAATTTTAAAGATGCTAAGATTAAGTTACATAATTAACCCTATCTACCTGCAGAGAAAGCTGTCAAACTTCACCAGGATACAGAAAGGGCTAATTCCAAGAACAGCTGTACCAGGTGTTTATTTCTGCGGTCAGTTAGTTCACTCAGAGCCCAGTTTGTTTAGCTCTGTGGTCAGTATTACCTTTTCCCAGGCCTCACATCACTGAAATCACAGGTAAGGAGTAAGTTGGGATTTGCCATGCATGAAGGCTGGCACTGTGTTGGAGTTTAGGTTCTACCTGTCACTGCTCCTGGGTCACAGGTAACCAAACCAACATCAACAGTTTAGCCTAAACTCCCACCCTCAAATAAACCACCCCCACTCAAGTACAGCAGTACTGAACATCAACTACACAAAAAATAGTTCACTCTGGGCTAACCATTGTGAAGGACCCTAAATCAATGAGGTAGCTCTGCTTAGATCCTCCTTTTAATAAGCTCCCTGAAGAAAGAACCAAGGTTTTTATGTTAAAAAAGGAAAATTATACCACAGTAACATACAGACTACCTAATTTTAAGTAGATAAGGTTCATATTGATTATGCCAGAACAAATCATGCAACTTTCCTCATGCCCAGTGTGTCACCTGAGCTGGGAACTGTTCCCCAGGCTTGATTATAAGTAATTGGGCCACTTCCTGGGCTGCAGTAAATCTGACCCTGTGCCTGACAGACCCTGGGAAGGGTCTCTTCGATCACTTTTAAAGCCTGTCTTTCCGCTCTTTTAATGATATTCACTCCCTGCTTGTCTCCAAGAATCTGCCCTTTAGGAAAAGGCTAATTTCCCCTCCTTTTTGTAGAGTCCTAGCACTCAAATCACATTATTTAAAGAAATTTTGCATAAAGTCAGGAACAAAGAAATCAGGCAAGATTTTTATACTGCCAGGGAAAGGGTAAAGATGTGGGAGAGATTTGCTTATTCCACAGACAAACCAAGGCACAGTGAGCACATCATAGGCTAAAGTTTAATTTTGTCACATAAGCCTGAGAAATTACACATTTAGTTTGTTTTCATGCTATGGTCAGGAGAACAGCACTGATCTTAAACTGCTCTTATATTTCACTTGAGCTGAAGGTAGAAATAAAACCCAACCTAACTTTTCATAATGGATGCTACAAACAAGGCTATAAAAGTCAGAAAACAGTTACTCAGGCATTGAAATATTAATAATAGGAAATAATAATCTTAAAGAAAAGAATTTTCCATGTCCAAGATTCCTGCATGATATAACTCTGAGAAAGACAAGGAGGAGGTGCAGGCATGATGCTTGCTGCATAACCCCAGGATGAGGATCAGTGTAAGTGATGGAAAGATCAGGGCTCAAAGAGTCACTTGTATCACAGAGGACACTCAGGCTCCTAAAGAAGCAGCAGAACAATTCCCAGTTTCCAGACTAGAACTGAACATTTTCATATCTGAGAGGGTAAATCCCTCATAGCAGTATCAGACTTTCCTATTAGTGCTAACAGAGCAAATTGCAATTCTTGTTCTTGATTTTTCACTGTCCTCTAAATACACTCTTCCTGCTCCCTGCCAGTTCTTCAGCTGCCCCACAGCCACAATGACTTTTGGCTGTCAGCAAATCAGAATCAGTGTGGGAAGAAAAAAGGAATGTTATTTCTTCTGATTCATTTACTTGTCTGAGTTGAGACTGTTTTTCAAATAATTTGACTTTGACAAACGGATGCTGTGTACTCAGAACTGTAAAATGGTTTAGTAAAGACCTTAGAAAAGAAGGTCTTGCCCTTTCTGAAGGAGGAGGTTAGAGCAGTGTTCCTTTCTGCCAGTGCTTCGATGAAAAGGAAGGAAGTAGTCTTAGCACACCAGAGCTGGAAACTCCTCATAGCCTCTTAACACAGACACTCCTGAATGGCTTATGACACCAAAATCACTGCATATTTTACTGAAATAAATCACAGACTGTTGTAAAGCAGCTTTCTAATGCTTTGAAAATGTAGAGGTTTAGACTATTGTTACTAGCCAAAATGTATTAGTCTAAGTAGACCTTGTTAACAGTTTCACAGACAGTATTTATAGTTAAAATATTTATTTGATAGAGCCGCTTTTTCTTGAAATATACAAATTTTGAAAATTAATGTTTTGACTAGAATAGATTGGTTTTATATGTTGAATGATTACTATTTCACAGGCTGAAATGCAGCATGGAATCTTATTAACAAAGTGACTTTCCACACCATCCATTTAAAATAGTTTGAGGTGATCAAAACAAATGTATCAAAAGATAAGCTTGGTCAAAAGCAAAAGCTTGAAATCTTGTTTCACATAACCATTAAAGGTTTATCTTTTTGCCTGACACATGATGGTTTATCAGAATCTTTAGCACACTGTCTTACTAAATCTTAACATTTTCCTGAGGTGGAAAATTTGTTTCTACTTTTGACGAGCTCCAATTCTCTCACAACTAAAAGAGCAATAACATAATATTGCAGTAAATATTAACAGCAGCAATAGGTATGATTTCAGTAGTTTAAATCATGTGTTTCAGCAAAAAGGAAGAAGAATCTTATCCTGAATGGTTATTAATTATGCCATCAAATTATCCCAGGCAAAGATAAAAATGTTTGAAAACAATTGCAACTTTCTATTTGTTTAACAGCTTAAATACTAAATGTAGTCCGTGGTCTGAATGTATTGTGGGCCCATGTGAGGAGTTTGGCCTTAATTCCTTCTCTTCCCAATTTCAGATACAGAGACAGAGGTGCAAAGGGAACAAGATTATTGTTGCTGTTCTCAGCTGCCTTGGAGGCTGATGAACCCCACGGATGCAGAGCTGTGGCAAAGCTGGGACAGTTTTTGCTTAGGCAGGGCCTGTTCCACAGATACCAGAACTGCTCCAAGTCCCCCAGACGTGGCATCTGCAGCATGATTAACATGAGGTTCATGTGAGGCTGAGGGGAGTGGATTCCCACCAATACCAAGACTTTTAGGAAAAAAAAGCCAAACCACTAAAGACTGCTTTTAGAGAGTAACAAAAACACTAAGTGTGAATGAGAGAAGATAAGGGGAAGAAGTAGTACAAGTAACGCACAAAAACATTTGCGTTGACCTATGCAGAAGAACCTTGTATAAATATGAAGTGAGGGATTAAAATAATTTTTTTTTAGCACAGCTACTGAAAAATGGTGATTTTTCAGAAGGCAATACTCCATAATTATTCACAGCCTCTATGGCATTTGCTCATGTTTGGAAAGAACTAAATTTACAAATGACATTTGCATTTGCTAGCTCTGGAACTTTGATCTAAAAGTACTGCACCAATGCTACATAACAAAAAAATCAACCCATGCAAATACCAGCTAGACAAGAAACAGTCTGTACTTTTCCAAATATATGGGATTAGTGCAATGCTGACCAGCTTATCATACCTACCTCAGTGATCAATATGGTAAACTTAGCAAATCTTGTTTTTAGGATTAGCGAGGCTTCATTCTGCATGTTGTCATTAAAGATTGGATCTTTACCCCACTCATAATCTAACAGCTGGATTTGCTTTGAGTACTATTTATACTGAACAGCCCTGCCATGCATAAGATGTCCAAATTTTGCAAATAAGCAGAGATCAAATTGGCAAACAAGGTGATAATGGAGAAGGTGAGACCACATGAAAGAGTGGGGAAGAAACACAATCTATGTTAAAGCATTTTTTCCTGATTATAGCTTCCTTCACTTCATACTTTAAGTGGAAACAAGACATAATGTAAATAGAAAATCAACATGGAGGGGTAATGGAGACAACTTTACCAAAACAGACAAGCAGAGAAAGAGGAGCACTTCAGGTGTAAGGCAGAGAACAGAGAAAGCAAGTGGTGTAAGGACCAGGAAAAAAAATGAGAAGAATGGGATTATGAAGGGCAGAGAACAGAAAAAGGTAGTATCTAAGCAAAGGCCCATACAGGCACGGCTCAGGGGTTTGGACTTCTAGATTTATTTTACTCTCACTTTTGCCTCTGGTGTATAGCTGGGTGAATCAAGTAAATTACTGGAATTGCTGGTGAGATACATCCAATGTGAAGAGCACAGGATTGGGCCATGAGTTGCAAAAGAAATATGGGGCAGGGACTGAAAAGAGATAGCTGGAGTTCTTTAATATCCAGATAGTTTGCTTAAGGTTGGAGAAAAGGGAAACAACTAAGTGAAGACAAAAGAATACTATCTTTCACACTGAATACACAGACTGTATCCAGTATTTCTTTAGATGATGAAAATCCATGCTTGTTAATGTCCTGTCCATTTTATCCTTGGACTGGATTCATCAACAACTCTGGATTTACATCTGATTTTATACCATCAATCTTTTAGCAGTTTATTTCCTATGCAATCAGAGAGACAAGTAAGATTCTTTTTTGGCCTGAACTCCTGATTGTGCTGTGTTAACTGCTGTGATTTTACCTTGCCAGCAAGCCCCCACTGTGAGCTGCATGGCGATGTGGGAGGGGTGGATGGGCCAGTCGTTGGTCACCAGGTACGGCTCGTACGTCGTCCCGTCCATGTACAGCGTCACCACGGGGAACTCCACATTGACAACGTAGTAGTGCCACTCCTTGTCACAAATCTGGGAGACACAGCAAAATAATAGTTAGCTCTTACAGTGACTGATTTTTATATCCCACATGGTTTTTTAAATTGTGTTGTTTCCAGATTCCACTCATAGAAACTAATAATGTTGTTGCAATTTCTACATCTCTAACATTAATGAAAGCTAAAACAATGTTGATAAATACTCTTGGCATATTTGCAAAATACATGCGATAAATAGAGGGTTCTTAAAACACTTTTTGAAAACAAGACATGGATAGAAAATAGAAAAATCAGACAATTTGGTATTTTCTCTGTATTTTCACATTTGCTAATACACAATATTAGCTTCTCAATATTTACATATAGTGTTGAGAATACAAAATTTCATGTAAGAGACACATACTTGGCATGTACTGGAATAGTTACTGGGGATCCCTATTAGGTTCAGATTAAGAAAATATACAGCCCTTAGTCACTAGATTGTTGACTTATTACCAATGATTGCCATTATTAACTTACCACATCACTACTTAGAAAGTCCTGTGCAACCTGCCAGGACCTCTACAGTGCTGAAAGGAACCTGGGCCATGCTCTATGTAACACAGAGAGACCAGCAGTCTGTGTCCCACTGATTTGGGATTTGAACTCACATCTTCTCCACCCTTCATCTTTTGGCCTTGAGCTTTTTCCCAGATGGTGGGAAAATTTAGGATCTTTATGGTTTCCCTGATACCCGCCAGCTTTGAAAAGCAACGGCCACAGTTACACCATACTTTCAGGATGACAACTTTAGTGTCAAATCACACATAAATTTCTGAGCTGGATAACCAGGGATTACTGCAGGATGGCCAAATTCAGCTTTAGTTCAGAAATGTACAGCTGGATGAACCCGTGCCTCTTGAGAAAGAAGTCTGGTGTACAAATATCAATGTCTGCCCAATTATTTTTTTCTGTTGTTGTATCTTTATGATTTAAAAGTTCAAAGGAATAAATCACAGCAAACTGGTAGGATGGGTGGGCTGTTTTAAAAACAAAGCAATAGTTACAACAATGGTACTTTCAAGTCTGGAGAGATTCTTGTTTTGATGTATTAAAAACTGGAAATGCTTGAATGCAGATATCCTCAGATATCTGTGCTGTTTCACAGAAGCAAGTGGCAAGCAGAAAGTGATGTTTAAACATAACACTTTGTCCTTGGCCAGGTTAAGTGCTATCTGGTACAATATCTGCCCTTTGAAAGCAAAAGCTAATGTTTTGTTCCAGCAGACAAGCTGGAACAAGCCCTTAATCACTTCCATTTCAAACGGATACATTTATTACTGCAGACATCATAGCTCCACAGCAAGGGATAAATGCAGAAAGGGGCTACTGGAGGAAGCCTTTCTTTTGTTAGCAGCAGACAGCACGAATGTTTTCTGAAGGTTAAATGAACTGAAACCAAAATTCAAAGTAAATAAATTGGAAGACTGAAAACTTTACTGAACCAACAGCAACCACCAATAGTATTATGCAGCCCTGCCTTCCAAGGAAAAGCAGCTTGCCAAGCCCCTGACGGGCTCATTAGCATGTGATGCATCACAGCCACATGCAGCTGACATTTTATAGAAAACAAAACCTGTTTCTGAGAGACCTTGCATGGCCAAACCTACAGGATTAGTCCTGGCACTTTATGGAGAAATGTTCCACACTATTTCTGTTTTGCCACCCTAAACTGCATCACTCGGGATGCCCCAGGTGCACCCCAGTAAGTGAGCAATCCTCATGTTTAACTAAAGCAAGAGTACTTTGACAGAGCAAACCCAAACATTTTGGGTCATTTCATACACAAAGAGCACAATAATGTGTAGCCAGTGTAATTACTCCATTAGGCAGTTACATTTTTCAAAGAAAACGCTTCCTGGAAACACATTTCATAAATCCCGCAATTCAAGTCTCTTGCAGCTGGGCTCAAGTGCTTCCAAGAAAAATGCAGATGTCCAACTGTGGACATCCACACAAAGTACTTAGTAGCTTTAATTTTTCTTACACATTCTTGAACATAAAGATAATGCAGCTTGGTGAAGTCCTCGAACCATCACTTACATGCATTTCCTTAAATTTCAACACATAAACACAAAAAGCTTTGTTTTGAAGGGAATTTACACACTTAAAGTCCCAGCTCAGCTGTTCCTGAGATTTCAACAGCACGTGTTGGTCATCTTAATTGTCACACGATTTCAATCAAACTTAGGGACACAGACATGTGTCTATTCCTCTAAATGATCTTTCAGTGTAAAAACAAATATTCTACAGGGAAGCAAAAGTTACTTCCAAACTCTGGAATACATCCCAGTCATTCAGCAGCAGGCAATACTACGTGGCTGACCATTTCACAAGCAACAAAATAATGAAATAAATAATTGTGGTGTGTAATTTGTTATGCTGTCATTTCAGACGCCTTCTTTGCCTTCTTAACATAGGAAGCCAGTTTTTTCCTTGCATGTATTCCACAGTGGCAATGGAATGCAATATGAAGCAGTGAAGCCAGGAAAAGAAAATTATAAAATATACTACACTGGCAAATAAAGAAATTTTAATAATCTCAAGTTGGAAATTTATTTTAAAAATCTCATTTATAAAGCTATTCTAATGAGATAAAAGTACAGATGAGTAAGCTGGGCTTTCCAAACCTGCTGGATGGCTTGGTCTAATCACTCTATCACATCAGACTGCCTCTAGAAAGTATTAATCAAATCACAGTGAATTAAACAGCCTGAAATCCTAGTGCTGATTACAAGCCATTGCATTGGAATATGCTTTTATGAAATAGCTGAAAACAGCCTCCATATAAATCTTACAGAGTTTGTGTCCCAAGCTCTTGGCACCTTCTAATGAAAAACGTCAATTTTTGTGCTTTATATTAGAATGCTCAGGAAAAGACTGAAACCAAAGTTCTTGGTCTGAGAAGCATGTGGTGCTTAGAACCAGACTTTGGTGGTCTGAAAAATGCCCCATTTTTCAGCTTTGTCCATACAGGCCTGGCATGCACCTGTGAGAATTTGCCATTTCCAGCTCCTTGAGCTCCCTCGGGTCAGCTGGGGACGCTCCTGGAATGGGGGCCATGCACCTGCTTGGCTGCACACACGAAGGCAGCCTGTGCTCCCAGAAGTGTCCCAGTGAAGAGCCATCCATGTTCAACCACGAGCCTCTGCCGAGCTTCCTGCGTGTCCCTCTAGTGCTGTTCCGCAGCGCAGGGAGCCCGAGCAGGCCAACAGCTCTGCACATCCCCTCAGTGCTGCTCAGGGCACACCCTTAGGGCTGAGAAAGGCACGTGTGGCTTCCATCTTCTGCTTTGTGTGACTTTGCTGAGGAGGTGCTGTCAGGACACATTCAAACATCCTCAACAAAAGCAGGAGGAAGAAAAGGAAAGCAAAGAAAGCTCTCTGCTCACTGCACAAAGCACCACTTACTGCAGCTATGAGACAAAAATCCTTCTGCCTGAGTGGTCTGAACCACTCATTCAGTTGGCAAAAGTGGTCTGACAACCACTCGTTTGAAGAAAGCATCTTAATCCAAATTTAAAGCACAGAGCATGTCACTGAATTCACTTCTCAATGCCTTTTGTAGCATCTTAACATGCTCTGAATCCATCACCCCCATCCTTAGTCATCATTTATTACAGCACATCTAAAACACTGTGCCTGCTTTGGGCCCCTAAGTACAAGGAATATTTAGATAAACTGGAGTGAATTCAGTGGAGAATCATCAGAAGGGCCAGCTCTGGCCACATGAGGAGAGGCTGAGGGAACGGGGATTGTTCAGCCTGAGGGGAGGCAGCGCTAGGGAAGAACAGCAGCGCTAGGGAAGAACAACAGCTAGGGAAGAACAGCGCTAGGGAAGAACAGCAGCCAAGGCAGAAGTGACCACAGACAGGCTTTTCAAAGTGGACAACTCGCATTTTTATATCACCTCACTAAAGAAGGCAGGGAATATTATACTTAATGGCATTAGCATTATTCACTCAGCCACAATCCCCAGGACAACCCTCTTGGCCTTTTTCTGAAAGCAGCCAAATGCTTTGTGGCTCTGCTTCAAAACCTGGCCCCCACTACCCTGGTTCAGAGGACTGAAAAGAAATGAAAATTGGATGGGGAGACGGGTATTGCTTTGAGTTTAAAAAAATACCACCTTTTTCTCTCCATCTCTAAAAAAATCCTTCTGAAAGAGCTTTTTAAAAATTTACAAAGTTTTGCATTGTTCTTTTTCTGTTGATTCCAATAATTTTGATAGATTTTTTATATATTTTGAGACAACAAAATATTTTTATTATGCATTTTGGACATATTTTTATAGCACTGAGAGAAAGCACTGCACTGCTTACAAACAGGAGCTAAAAGGAAGGTTCTGAAAGACTGTTTCATTACACTTTAAATCAGGACCTAAGGAATAGTGCCACTGCCACAAGAAAGCCTAAAAAAGATATTAATTTGGAATTGGTTGGCAGTGGATTTCATATAAATTTGAAAAATTTACATATATTTGCAATTTTTCAAAGAAAAATGTCGTATATTTACATATGTAAATTTAAAAAAAAATTAAGCATTTTAGGCATTTGTTGAGTCATTCTGCCCGAGATTGGTGAGTTTGCATGAAGGCAATTCACAGGTGAGCACAGAGAGCCTTCCTCCTCTCCCACTCTCGGGTTTAACAGGGTTGTCTCTGAAATGGGATCTTTAAAGCCACTGAATTAGCTTTAATCTGTTACTTTAGAAACTCATTTATTATCTTAATCGTTTTCCTATTGTCAGTTGTCTGCAATTAAGGCACGTTAGTTTAAAAGAAGAAAAGGAGATACCTTGGGGCATTGCTGTTGCTATAACTGCAGCTTCCTTTTGATTTCTTCTAATAAATCTTTGCCTCAAATTTCAGTAGCTGAGCTACCTGCAAAAGCTGACTAAGCGGTATAAAAAAATAAGTTACACAGCTGACTTTTTGAGCTCTTTTTCTCATTGTCTATAAGCACTTCTTTTAAAAATTATTTTATTATCCCTACACCACCAGGAACAGAAGATAACACTGCTAAAAATGTCCTGGTGGAGATCTCAAGTGCGTAATTCAGCATGCAGATATTCAGTGTGAAGGATGGCATTGCTTCATTGGGTACCTGAGTTACCTGGTGCCTTTCTGTTGTCTAATACAATGAAGAAAAATCTGTTTCTGCTGTGAATATGTGGTTTTATGGTAAAAGTCTGCTTTTGTGGGAATCAACAGATAGTCACTTGAAACTGGCTTTGTGCTACAGTACAGTCTGTCAGCATATTCATTTTGGAGAAGAGCTTTTGGAAATAAAAGCAAAATGCAAACACTGACTAATCAAATCCATTCAGTCACATTAATTGCTGTATCTTATAGCATTTTTTATTCTATCTCAGTAACAGGCTCTGCACGAAGACCTATTTGTCCTCATGTGTTGGCTTTACTCAACCTATTGCTTCATTGGAAATGATTAAAACATCTCTGGGAAAGGGTTTGGATAGTCTTGACCACTAAGTGAAGGTGCGCAGATTGCAAATAGGTCTCCAGTATCTCCACAACCTCTTCAGAAAACTTTAAATAAAGCTCTAAAATATTCAGATTATGTACCAGGGGTTTTTTTTTAAATACTCTCTTTGTGGTTTGTGTTCTACATTTCTCCTTCAGCAGCTTCTTCACACGGCACTTTCCCCCCCCCGTCTGTAAAATCAATATACCCTGTCTCTGCAGTGCCAATAGATACAGTATGGAAATAGTAATTAAGGCAGGATGGAAGGAAAATGTACTGCATATAGGAAAAGGAGGCACTGATCCACACTCCCACAGTTAAATTTACAGGTGATACACTGTCACAATCTACCAAAGCAGTGTTTTTGTATAAGAATACTGCTGCACACGTAACCTACACATAAATCTTGTAGCTTGAACCTCAGCCTGCACAGCCCTGCTCAAAAGTGATCACAGAGTCTCCCTGAGCAAGCTCCTGAATTCTGACAGCTGGTGGTGGCAGTGAAGGAAAAACCCCAACCAGCCAGACTGCTTTGCTCTGGACCAGCTTTTCTGCTTTTGAGACTGGAGCATCGCCACTCTTCCAAGTGTCAGCTGTAGTGGCTGTAGGATGGAGTAATTTGTACTCCTTGGTGAGGAAGCTTTTCCACAGCTATCAGAGCTATATCAGAACTTGGATGTCTCTAGTACAGATGCTGATGTGATGTTACAGCTTTCGTACAGGGAGTTAATTTGGAAAATTAAATAACCATTCTCCTACAACTGCATTTGTAAAGGACTGTGTGTGATCAGTCCTAGAAAAAAGGAGATGAGCACTGCGCAAATTAATCCCTTCTTTCTGGAACCTCAGCTAAGTATCAAAAGAACATTACCCAGAGAAGGGAGCAGAACAGACTTCCCTGCTCCTCATGGAAGTCTCAAGGAAGTTATTGCTTCCTCACAGGACTTTGGGTGAGGAATCTAGAAACAGTTTGTGTTTCCTACCCTGGCTGCATGGATGAAAGGAAGAGAATTGTGATTATCCTGAGGTGGGTAGAGCCACAGGGATGTCATTCTCAGGGCTCTGCAGGCAGTGGCTCATGCCCCAGCTCCTGAATGAGGCACCAGTGACATTACACTGTGAAACCCAGCCAGCTCCCTTCAGGTGTCCCTGCACTGACATCTTGTTGAGAAAGCTGAGCAAAACAGAAGGGGTTTTCCACAACTGTGTATTTTGAAACAAACTGGAGGTGAAAGACTGGGAAGCACTTCCTTGCCCTTATAATCTCACTAATTGAAAGGATAATGCAGCTTCATGCTGATTGATTTCAAATTAGAGTTTGTGTACCTTATAAAAGAATTGTTCCTTCAATATGAACTATTTGGTTGGATAGTTTAGAAAACTGTCCATTAGAAAAACCTGCTGGAATTTCTTGTGTACCTGCTCAAGTAAATGCTTTACACAAAAAAGCACATATCTAATCACAGTCTTTCCAAACTGACATTTTCAACTATTTACTCACTGTCTAGTACATATTTTGTTCTTCTGCTTAACATTTATATGACTTAGACATTCACTAAAAAAAACAGATTTTCAGAGACTGTTCAGGAAACATCCCTAAGATTTGATATTTTTAAGAAAATATGGATAGAATATTTTGTTAGAATACCTTGAGCCCTGCAATATATTATGCAATATGGTTTATTTACCATGTTAAACAGAACTGTAATGTCCATTAAATCACTCAGAAAATTTGGTGAGGAAAGTTCCATTTTTTAACCTTTTTTTTTCTCTTGAGAAATACCCCAACAATACCAATTCATCCAAACTAATTCCTGAAATACATTTATACAGCATGTTTGCCAAGTATTTTCCTTTATAGCTACTGATGTTCCCATAGGAAATGCCTTGTTGCATTTTATCAGAAATTCTTCTTTACTTTGTAGTGACAAATAAAAGTAATTATTTTTTCCCTCCTCAGCCATTTCCCCTCCACATCCATTCAAAAGAATGCAGAAGGAAGAGCAAGCACCTAAAACAGGTGAGTCTGTATTTAGCACCAGACTTACAGATGTAAGACATGTTTTGATCTTTGATTTTCCCAAGATTAAAAACCTGAATCTTGCAGAACTCAGCAGTGTGTTTTATTTGGAGATTGACTGACACAGCCAATGTCTTTCATCTCAAAAAAGAAGCTGAACACAGACACTGCAAGTCACCCTGTGGCAACGGGGGCAAATTTCTCATTACTGTGGGTTAGTTTTATTCTGGTTTGTGTATCATAGAATCACAGAATCACACAGAATCACCAGGTTGGAAGAGACCTCTAAGATCACTGACTCCAACCCATGCCCTGACACCTCAACTAAACCATGGCACCAAGTGCCATATCCAATCTTTTTTCAAACACATCCAGGGATGGTGATTCCACCACCTCCCTGGGCGGGCAGACAATTCCAGTACTTTGTCCTCAGTTTAAAAGAGCGAAGTATACAAATCTGATTGTGAGTTTCCCAAGATTTTTTATCTGGTTTTGTCCAAGCTCCCTGCCCCATATGCTGGAGAGAAGATGTTAATTGTGACGCTGACCTCCCTGTTAGCCAGAGTATCCTCCCCTCCCTGTGCTGCAGGCGTTCTGCCAGGCAGAGCAGATCACTGCCTTGCATCTCAGCATCCCCTGCCCCTTTTGGAATCATAATATCCACTCTATTACTCCAGCATTTAATGAAGCCGACTTCATTCCAGCCACATACAACACTTGGAGTCATCTGCAAATGAACCTTCAGTGTGTAAAAACAGAAAGGATTTAAGAAATCTCAGGGCAAACCTCTATTCATTAACTGTAGAAAAAGAAAGGACAGGGAATGAAATAATAATCAAAGACATCTCTTAGCTTCTTATTCTGCAGCCCCCTGATAAGATCTTGCATGACCACAGTGCTGGCCCTTTTCCATCAGAAACCACTCTCATTTGAAATTTATCTGGCTGTTCACCTGCACAGATTCTTCTGTCTCACTATTAGAAGAGACTTGACAACTCTGTCCCATACCTGAAGACTTTTACGTTACTGTAAGATGGAGAGATGGTAAAACCAATTCACTGGTGCAGTCCTTTACAGCTTTTAGTGGCACATAGATACATATGAATGTATGAGATATATAGATATGCATATGCATATATAGACACAAACTTTGCGGTTTTTTAATTACAACCTGTGGGAAATGAAGTTACAAAAAACCCGCAGGTGCTGACAGGGTACGGAAACAGCATTGTGCTTGAACAGACAGAAATGGATACATGTTTCGATCTGAGACCTTGGCAAAGGCTGCCTGAGTTAAAACAATGAGCTTTTGCAGCTTAAAGCAAGAAAGTAGTTTTGTAGTTTTGAAATAAGTATGCCTTATAAGAGTAGAAATGTATTTTTAACAAGTAAAAACATGTTTTATGCAAGAAATAATAGTGATAAGTAAAAGAGTAAAGACTTTTCAGTTTAACAATAAATTTTATAATAGAGTTTTTTAGAAGGTTAAGATGTAGTAATATAAGCCTGTGCAACAGGCCCTAATAGCAAAATGTTGACTGGATAAGAAAACACGCACTGCAGCAAAATCATGTACAGTGATGATTGGTACAAATGCGTTAGCAAGCTTTGTGGCATTTGCTTACTGGCTTAAAAAAGTATATAAGGCCTTGTAGAAAAAAGCTGCTTTTAGCTACCTCAGCTTTTGGACCTGCCGCAGCTGCTGCTACCTTGGCACCTGTGCCTGCTGCAGCTGCCACCGCTTTTGCTTTTGCTATTGCTACTGAAACTGCTGCTCTTGATATTAGAGATGCTGTTCACAATATCTCTCCTGCCTCAGCCTTCAATAAACATGAGACTGATTCTGCAATAAATCATCTCTGTGACATCTCTCAGTCATCCCGGGACAATCCCCGAAATCCCAACAACAACCTAGAGTGAAACATTTGGAAACAGGGTTGTGGAACAGTTACGTATTTCTAAAGCTTTAAAGTAAAAAGGGAACACTGTTTTTAGAAAGTCAACATGGTATAATCACTGAAATGAATAAACTCCAAACAGCTCATATCGATGTGAATATTTTCTTAGACCAATTAGTACTATTCTACCAGTCGTAAATGTTCTAGTTGTAAAGACTTCACGGTACATTCAACAGCTCCTATCAGAATAAATTGATTTAAAAACTGTTAAAGAAAGAGACATTATCAGAGCATACAAAGATAAAAAACATTTTCAGAAACTAAGTATTTAATAATTGAGTTGGACTGAAATTTAAACTAAACTATTGAAGTGATACACAGCTAATGAAAACTGACACCTGTTAACTCTACTATTAAAGTTACTATTGATATTCCTTCACCTACCAAATAACAAACTCTTCGTAGGTAATAAAAAGGAAAATAATTTATATAAACTGTTATAATGGTCCCATAAAGAAATTTTCATGGGCTTAGGATGGATGTTGGTTATTCTTCACCAGTAAGGACATTTTTGTTGGCCATTAATCTCTCTCATCCTCTCTCTGCTTCATGTGAATAAGCCCAGTTAACATTATTTGAATGTGGTGCTCTGGACTGGGCCATGCCTCTTTCCAGGCTTTCTAGGCTGAGGGCTGGTTTGCAAAGGACAGTTATAAAGGGAGCAGGGCAGTGGCCTCCTGTTTCAGAAGCAATATTCCCTTCTGAAGCTGTCAGATACCCAATGAAGGGAGCAGCACTACTGCCAGCAGAAGTGAGACAGCCGGGAGGAGAACAGACCACTTAAAAAGTTTTCCAGGTTTCTCTACTATTGTTTAAACAAATAAGTAACAAACCAAGTAATTGCTATTTTATCTGCTCTTTTTTCTTACAATATTTTACTACCTGTAACAGGAAGCTTTACTGAACAGTAACTCATCCTGGTAGTATTATTTCCCTTTTTTCCTTTTTTAAAAATTCCCTTTATTTTTCTATTAATTAACACCAATCAATCACAAATTAACA
This sequence comes from Corvus kubaryi, assembly GCF_017639235.1. Lineage (NCBI taxonomy): Eukaryota > Metazoa > Chordata > Aves > Passeriformes > Corvidae > Corvus > Corvus kubaryi. The sequence goes on along the minus strand of NW_024581136.1, from coordinate 2,196,099 downwards.
AAAGGCAGAAAGTCCCCTGATGTCAGGGAATAAAAATAAAACCATTAAGGATAACGCAAAGAACTTTGCTTCAGAGATGCAGCATGGCCACTGCCAGCTTGGATTTGCCCTTGAAATTCTAAGGCTGAGGAGAGCAGGAAGAGCAAGGGAAGAGAGAGGCACTGTACCTCCCACTACGGATGCTGCAGCTTGTCAGGCTCAATAAAATATTGCCTTGCTCCTACCAGGGTGGAAAACTGCTCCTATCTAAATGGAAAGAATGATCAATACTCCGAGATGAATGCACTTTCTCCCTTATAATGAAACATGGGGACGTTTTTTTAGATCAACTTGAATCAACTGAATCTGAGGAATAAAGAGATCAGCCAAAGTCTTAGCCAGAATAAACACTACAAGTTTAATTTCCTGCCTCCTAATTTAAAGGGCTTCTATGATTATTTTATTTATATGCCAGATACTGATCTGTGATTTGTCAGTATAAATTTTCTGCTAAATATCTCTTTAAACTCCAAAAGCGACTATAAATGTTATATACCCAAATGTATATGTATATGATCAGAGATGAAAAAATGCAAAGACCTGGGGAGATCATATCTTTGGGAATTATTCACAAACAGAACACGTTTACCACTTAGCAAATCAGAATAATATTAAGGAGAACTACGAAACCCGCCCGATCCTTTGAGCTCCTACCTAACTGAAACAGCCCAAATACCTCCTTTATTTCCTAATCTGAGACCTGATACCTGATTGACATTATCTATTGAAGTGTTCAATTAATTTTTTGAATTTCAGCTATCAGTGCATTTATAAAGCATAAAACTGTTTTATTTCCAAATGGCATCCATTATGTTCCTGAGTACATCACTGGGAAGGGAGCACAGAGATTAGGGATGTTTTCATGTACACTGAGGCCCAAATTATGTTAGCCTTGTTTTCTTGCATTATTAATGTCCTTTCCAAAACTGAAAAGGTGTGGGCTTTCGAACAACCTGACTTCAAAGAGAGCTGAAATGAGCTTTTGGTCTGTGAGTTTGTTCCCTCCTCAAGACAGCACACATAGAATTCATACTCATGAGGCCTCATCATTCATCTTTGAATCTTATCTGGAATTTAAATCACTTTCTCTCATCTCCAGGATCTGCCTTCTTGTTAGGTGACACATGCAGGGATTCTACCTATTAGATATTTCTGTTAAGAGATTGGCAACAAACTTATTTTTCACTCTTTGGAGGGCTCTGTCTGCAAATGGAATTGTGGTCATAAACTAAATGAAATGCCCATTTAACACACCTCCTGAAACACACATTATTTGCTAGAAAACCAAGCAAATACTTTTCAGTTTATTAATAAGACTTAATCAAAACATAGACTTAATTAAAAAAAAAAAAAGACTATGAGTGTTAATACAAAACAAGCCCTGCTATTGTTTGCCATTACCACTCAAATATTAATATTCAGGGTTTTATTCAGTTTGCTTTCTGGAAACCTGGCTGAAATGCTAATACTCAAATGTTAAAGGTTACATTTGAGTCAGGCATCTTGACTGACTGCTGCTCCAAGGACTGAGGCAACTGGGAGTTCTGGCCACACTCCTGAAGGGTACTCAGTAACTGAGGATTTTTTTTCTCTCTGAGCATAAGGAGGTTGCATGAAGAAAAAGGAGGCTGTCACTGTTAAAAGCAGGATGATACATCCTTCCCTTGCTGCTGGTGTCTGAACAAATACAACACTTGATTCAGGCAGCTTTTAGAATGTTATACAGGTACAAAGACTGTGATTAATGCAAACTAGACCCCAGAGACAAAGAAAACAGGGTAGCTGGGGCTTGTTTGCTTTGGAGGGCAAACACTTGTGCTCAGCTCTGAAAACACCTCCTGAAGAGAAGTCCTGTCTTCTCCCTCTCACACAGTCCCACCTACTCACATCACTCACTTCTGTCAGACCAAAGGACTACACTCCCTTATCGATTCACATTCCACAGGAAGTGTTATGTGCTGGCATTAATTCATTAAATAAACATCCAGACTTGATGCCTCAGCTCTCAGCTACCATCTGGGAAACACTGGGATTCTCAGTCTGCACACAGAAGAAAGCCCACCTGGATACTGCCTGGGGCTGCAGACCTGTCCTTTGCTGGCTCTTTGAAGGGTTCCCATCACCTGGCAAATCCCTCTTCAAAGGCTCTGATCTCTGAAGGAAGTGCTGAGACTGCTTGCAAGGGTTGCTTTAAACGTGCTCAGCAAAGGCAGATAGAGCTGACACGGGTGTTAAACACCTTTCACAATTTCCACGTTTTGGGAGAAGCGATTTACTTGAAAGATTATTTGCTCTGTTCAAAGTGCACAGTGCAAATCGGGGATGAAAGAATCCCTGCTCTTACACAACTCTCACACTGAACTGAGAGGATCTCTCCAGGGAACCACGGGGTGAATCACGTGCAGCCCAGAGCCCACTACTCTGGCAGGTCTGGATACTGCAGCAGTCTGAGCTGGAGGCAGCTACAGCAGCACAAAGGCACAGCGAAAATTGGTGCTCCTTCCCCATACAGATTAGTCTTGGATTTACTTTGGTTCCAGCAGGCAATTAGGACATAATGCAGGGAAAAGCAAATGCTATTTTGTTTTTAATGCAGCTAAAAGGTGGCAATGAGTCATACTTGGCTACCTTAATAATTTCTGTAAAGTGAAGAACGGTTGTATGTCCGTGCTTCTGTATTTATACATAGAGATAAGTCAGGAAATTAAACAACCCAAATATTATGCATAGTCTCTTTAGTGAAATGGGGACTGCTGGGACTTTAATTACAGAGCTGGCATTTTGCAGACGGGCTGATTATATGTTATATGCTATAGTAAGGTAATTAGTTATCAGCTGTATTTGTGACTTTGCCAGAGAATGCTGTTATCTAGTCAATATGCAGCTTGCTTTTAGCCCTAATCATGATCATGTTCTTAGTGCTTTTATGGGAGGAAACAAGTCAGCATTGAGGGTCTTCATCCCAGAATAGTTCTGGGCTGATGTTAGGGACATGAAACAAATAGACTGTGGCAAGACATTTTTGATATCAGTGTTGCAAAAGCCCTTAACGTTTTATGGATCTCATTAAAGTAATTGTTTAAAGGCTCAAACATTTATTCACAATTGAGCTGTCTGGAATTTTCCCAGTGAAACACTGTTTTGTTGATTGGTAAATGGGTGCTGAAACTACTACTGTTAGAAATAAGACAACAAGTTCTTCAGGGAAAAAAAACCACTGAAAAATATGCCTTTGTAGTTTTGCCAAATAGGTCAGGTGTTTGCTTGCTTTCAAAACTGTAAATAACTTAAAGAAAAAGAATCTGAATATTAAGGACAAAAATCCTAATATGCTCCCCTAAAGTATGTAATAACAGACCCAGACCAATTCATATGGAAGTCTTACATGACATGAAACAACTGTAACTGCAGAAATAAAGGTAACAGGTGAATTGTCTGCCAGCTGAGAGCTGTGCATTTCTGAAATTCAAACACAATTAGTCCATTTGGGCTAGAAAGTGGCAGTCAAGGAAAGCAAGAGCAGTTCTGCAAGGAATCCAAGTATGACATTCAGCAATGTCTCATTACCTGAAAGAAACTGGACATTTCCTGTCACCTCTGCACGCACAGGACTATGGTCTCCTATTGCACACTCACGAGTCAGATTAATAACATGATTTTATGTTTGAATTGTAATACACTTAACTGTGATCCCAGTTCTCCTTCTATTTACTATAGCTGAGCACTGTGTGATCAGTTACTGCAAGAATTTTCATTAAATCAGCCACATTTGGTTAAATATTCATCATACGGAAAACAAAGGCTGAATTTGAAATCAGGGTCTCTGTGCTGGCCATATAATTACAGCAAACCCTCACTCAGGAGCGCATCCAAATCCACGGATGTTGGCAGAGGTGCCTCAGGGAGAGAGGGCATGAGGCCGCTTCGCAAAGAATAAAAAATGCCATGCAGGCCATGCATGCAATTACAGCAACAGTAAATTACTCTGAACAGGTTTGAGTCCACAGGTTAATTGGAGTAAACAAACTGGAAGGGATAAGACTGAATCAGTAATAAAAGAATCACTGCAAGATTGGAAAATAACTTAGTCAGACCCTGGACTCTGAGTAACTGCTTGAAAAAATGCAGTAAAATTCTGGAGTGTCTGCAATGCCATTAATTGTCCATTTGGAAGAACACCAGAGCAGGGGGAGGAAGATCCGTGCACTATCAGTCTGCAGCTTTTTGTCTGTTTTCAAGCAGTTGTGAGTAAATTAGAAATAAGAACTTAACTGGCTGCTGTGAGGATATTTTAAAATTGGAAGGTTTGTTATAATACTCTACTAGAACTCTGTGCAACTTCTATGGCCTAGTGATGCTTCTTTTGGGAAATTTGCTTGCTGATGAAGGTTTGTTATGACTTTAATATGCAATTACTTAAAAAAACCCTAATACTAAAAAGCATCACAGCTATCAATAATACCAGAGAATGCCAGGAACTTTCCCAAAATTATGATTCAATAAACTTGGAATTTCTAACATTAAAGTTGCACTTAGAATTTCATTTGAAAACAACTTCTGCTCATGGAAAATTTAAGTGAGGAGACTGCTTTTGCCTGCCTAGGAAGTTTCTGTAGGGTTCATTGCCTGCTTATAAAGAATATGCAAGCCTGAAGTAAAAAACGCTTTCAAGACATGAAATTATTCATAAGGATTTCCATTTTCCTAGCCAGCACTAATACTGCTACAAACTATAAACGGATTCACAATTATTTGTAAACTAATCAGGCGATAATTACTAATGAGAGAATGGTTAATGTTAAATTTTGAAGTTATCCTGGCTATGCCATGCTCTGGCAAAGCTCACGGATCCAAGCACAGCTTCAAGACTACATTTTTAATTGGTAGCATTGAACTGAAAACCTGCACGGTTACCCTGATCTTATTTAACAGCTGCTGATTCTCCTTTATTCTTACACAGTGAATATCCATTTGGTAAGGAAGCAAAGGTTTGGAATCTCAGCCAGTGCAGATTCACACCAGTGGAAGCACTGGCTCATCAGCTCTGCAGATGCCTAATGCAGTCCTTAGGAATTTTTTACTTTCTGCAGCACATAAACACACTAATAACATAAAAGTTCAATATGGCAAATAGATATCAATTCTTCTGAAAGCCAGGTGAATGCAAAAATTGTTTTTTTAATCTATGTCTTAAGACAGTCAATATCTTTAAAAATGTAGCGCTCTTTATGAAAAGTGAAATTGATCTTTCTTCTAATTCATGTAAATCATGCATTTGGTTTCTCCACCACAGTCATTCCTAATACATCCCAGGAGCTCTGTAAATAAGAATATTGATTTTGATGACCTAGGGAGGTGGTACATTGAGAACTGACAAATCCATAGTACAGCTAAATGACTCCTACAGTCTTAGGTGGGGAGTTGTTTATACGGCTACTTTCACATGACAAATGACTGATATAAGTTTTATTAAACCACTAGCAGCCATAATAATATATTTTTAGAATATTAGACATTACTTAGAGAATAATAGGTAAAGCTGGAAGGAAATTTAAGGGGATATATAAAGTGTATCTCTGTGCCAAGGTTGTGCATGTACCCCCACTACAATTTCAATAATAAATATAAGAAAATAAAATGTACTGGGTAAAGTATAGAAAGGGAAGATTAGGAGATCAAGTTCTTATTTGGTGCAAGTAAACAACTGCATTAGAAAATGCAGCTTTCAAATAAGAATCATTCTATTTAAGGTACGTTCACTTGTGGCAGTGACACAGGACACTTCACTGCAGTGGCAGGAAGAGTTTGCAAACTGATTTGCATGCAAGCTGTGAGCTGCTTTTGTAGCCTTGAAACTCATAATGTGTAATACTGATTTTCACAATGGGTTTCAAAAATACGGATGGCTTAATTACAACTTTAAATAATGAAATTGCTTAATCATGCTGACAGATAAAGCACCTGAAAAGCCTGATCATGTAGTGTAGCTGCAGCATGTCTTTGTGCTGTCATGCTGTAACTTCCAGGTGTCTTAGTAAATTAGATCAGTAGTTCATTCATGATGAAATAATTCTATTATAATCCACCTTTCTTGTTGCTAAATTGCATCAAGCAAATATGTCAGTTCAGTAACACTTGATGACTGCAGTTAGGCAGCAACCTGTGTTTAGTTTTTAACTGCAGAACTAGAAAACTGCTCGGTTTTGCATTTTTATATAATTTTTCGTCATGTGCTTGAACATATGCTTTTCTAGGCTTTGACATTGTCAAGAGACTACCCAGATGTCAAAGTAAATCAGTGGAAAAACACCACCATACTTTCTTCCTGAACTGCAGACGTCCAGAAACCCTGGCTCCAAGGCCAGAATAAACAGTTCATGCACATGGATAAATTATATTTATTAATAACACAACCTCTTTGTCTCCTAACCTGCCATTGGGAGGATAAAGATGTCAGTCCTACCTTTAGGTGTTGTTCAGACAACACCTGAATGCTCCAAAGCCAACCTACTTTTCTTGTAAGATAAACAACAGAGGGGACTCAGGAAATTGCCCAAGATCTTGAACATTTCCAAAACAGTTTGTGTGTGTGCTGTACAAATTCTGGTGGCATAAGTGATCAATCATACAGTGTAAAATAGAAATATTAGAAATAGCTGACAAATAAAGTAAATGTGACTGTTAACCTTCAAAGCATACTTTGATTGGGATTTTGGGTTCTAGGCTTTAAATTTCCCGAGTTCCCAGAGTACTGTAGAACCAGGGCATTAACAGACACTTTAATCCAGCTTGTTTAGGTGTATTAATAACTCCATATCAAGATATTCTCTAAGAAATGAAATTATTTTGAGGGCCTTCCCACAGTATGCTTAAAGAAGGTTAGAGTTTTTATTATTTCATAGTGCTATAGACAGTTTTAAATCCCTTTTATTCTATGCAGAATTTCCTTCTTTTTCTTTTTCCTGCTTTGATTGAGAACTGGGTGTCTTAGGGGCTAAAGGGCTTGGTGTTTGCAACAGTTCTAACTTGCCTTGGGAATGATCGTAACCACATATGGGAAAAACAGTTGCCCATGTAAGACTCAAAGGACAACACATATTAGGGATCATTTAAGAAGGGTCAACCCAGCTCATTCAAAGTCTTTGGGAACAGTAGCTGATCATGAACAGGTGTGAAAATTCCATACCAGTGTAATAAAGCTGTAATAAAACAGGTCACAAAATTGCAAAATGTAGAGCAGAAATATGCAGAAAAATGTCCAAATAATTTCAAGCAAATGCAAATAGAGAAATTATAAAATACTGAGCTTGGTTGCTCCTTAAGGTCATCGAAGTTTTACGGGAGCACAGAGCAGTTACTGTGTTTCACACCAAGTTGTACTGCAGAAATCAGAAATGCACAAACCCACACCAGATTGTAGGGAATACTTCAGAGGTGGCCCAAGGGAACTTCTGTATGTCATAAAGCAAGTTCTGGACAGCCACCGTGATTGGTTTGTCAAGATTTTGTTATCAGTGATAGAGCAGTTGCATTAAAAACTTCTATTAAGCAAGCTTCTTTCAGTTGGGATCTCAAAGAATATTTTTGGCATTTATCATCACTGGTGACTCATCCTTGTGCTACCAAAAACTGTTTTGAAGCAAGACACTGAATAAATATTTGTCAAAATAGCATTTAAAGATGGAAAGTGGCAATGAAGTGTATCAGAATAGACAGGGCTGTAATGGAAGGCACTTGAGGTGCCAGGGATGCTGCCAAGACTTTTTAAGTCCTGGAATTATTTCATCTCTGTTGCAGAATCAGTGAGATTCATTTATCATTTATCTCTTACTGGCTCTGTAGGAAAACACCTCACTGATTTCTTTTCGCAGTTTTATTAGAGATGTATGCACAACACAGTGCAGGCCTGCATACCAAATTCTAAACTAAGTGTTTAAGAGCATAAGAAACTCTTTTGAGCTTCAAGTAATAAACAACTAAACTCCATCATTAAAAAAAAAAAGTTAACTCAAATAGAGCATCATGTTTAAAAGGATGGGACTGGCAAGCCTGAGGACTTTTACCTAGAGGAGAAATTTCACGCACAGAGATGATGGAAACTTGCAGCATCCTGTCTCTCTGTGTACCCTTAACCCTCTAGGACTGAGGTCATTGTGTACTTTCCGTAAGTATTCACTAGTTTTCTCTCTCTCTGAATCTCTCAAGAGGGAGGCCACTCACAGTTTTCATTACATGAAGGGTGCTCTTCTCAAAACTGAATGCACGCACGTAACAATTCTAAACAATGTCTAAAAACCCAGCATAAAAGAACAACTTCCAAGCATAAATCCTGTTATTTAATGGAAATACCTAATTTAACCATAAAAAAAAAGAGTCCAGATACCAAATCAATTTCACTTTACCCTCTAATCACGTAACATAAATTCCTTCAAAAGTCAGTTCCTGCTCTACCATGTCCTTGTGCAGTACCTTGTTTTAAAAAAGGAGCTGGGAGTGAAGTGCTTGACTGGCCACAACTGCTTTCTCCAGGGGGAAGCCCCTGGTGCATGTGTGTGGCCAGTGAAGGGGTGAAATGCAAACCAAGGCCTTGCCTTGATCCTTCAGCAGTTCCAGTTCAGTGCCCACAAAGACAAAATGCACACTTAGATTTAGATGCACTACCTTTACCTCTAGTTCCTGTTAGAAAAGGAATTGTTTGGGGCTTTTCCACAATGAAAAGCACTGCAGGTTAGTTGTGGATTATTCAAAGCAATTTATCTCATCTTAGTGAAGAAACAGTAACTTTCTGCGTATTTATCTGGTTTTGCTGACTTAGAATGACTCCAGATCATGCAGTGCATTCCCTGTTTTTAATGGGATCAATATCAATTTTGCCCATGGCGTGAAGACTGTTTGCAGAATGATAACATCCTGAAAATAATGTTGCGCTGTGAATAAAGTACATGAAAAAATTGTTCATCCCTGGCTCAGAGACCTTTTCCCTCTACAAAAAGTGCTCCTATCCTATTGATTTAGGAGAAGGAAAAACACCTTTTGGCTTGACTGTCCTTATATTTGTGTGGCAAGTGTAATACCTGTGCTGGACAGAATGCAAAACACACTGTCCTATTTAATGTTATGTATTCCACTGCCACCAAAGGCTTGAATGCCATGGTTCATCATTCAAACTACAATTTTGGTTTGGTTTGCAGCTTTCTAAGAAAGTCAAAGACTATTCTTAAATGGCCCAAATACATATTTGGCTAACTAAATAATTCACTTAAAATCACACCTATGTTCCTATCCATTTGAGACAAATAGATGATGATTTAGTTGCATTTTACTGTCTTTGGCAACAAAACTTCTTGTAATAGGGTTTAAAAAGTGTCTAATAGTTAAAGTATGAGAAAAGAAATGACAAAAAAGCTGACAAACACATGGTGATACTCAATTGAAACTTTTAAATGGGAAACTCAGAAAAAAGGTCATGATTCTGAAACAAAGGAAACACCTGGGCTTACAAGGAAATAAGTAAAAGGAAGGAACCTCCTCTACCTGGGCATCTATTGCAGTTTTTATTTCCCAGCATTACAAACTTGACACTGATTTTCTTTAACATTGCTCTTTTTATTCCTTTACTTCCAAATTACTGCTAATGGATTCTCTCGCAACTAAGACACTTTGCAAAAGGATGAAAGTGGGGAAAATCCCAAACTATCTACATTTCTTTTTTTCCCATGTTCCTCATAAACAACAAGGATACCTTCAGTGTAGACTGTTACCCTTGATCATTAGCACCTTCTGCAGAGGACCTAGCAGGTCACTGGTAAAGGCACGTCTGCCCAGGGCTGTGGCACTCTCAGGTCATGGATCAGTACAGGAAGTTAAAAATTCACCTAGGAAAGGCCATTAATGTAACAAATAGGGCTAAATAAACTCAAAGCCATACTGGAAATAAATCCTTAGGTTTATGAACTGACTTAAAGACACAAATCTTCCCAGAGCTAACTTGGCAGACACGGTCATGTGGAGGTTCCAGACACTTCTTACGCAAGGCTGTTACGGTGCCAAGAGGCTTCAGGTGCACTCAGGTGCAGCTGTATAAAATGTTCTGTGGATCCCTGTATCCAGAAAAGGATGGAGCCTGCAGCTGTGTGCCATACTCACCCACCACAGAAATGAGATCTAGAAAATTCAATTAGACCTGGAATGACAATAAGCTCACATTCCTGGTCAGTGACTTGAAAGAATGAGGAGTCTTGTGGAGTAGATAGAGCCCAGAGCAGCTGGTATCATAAATTTTACTGTTCCACAGTGAGAATGATAAATGATTTCACCAGTTCAAGCTTCACCCTCTTCCAAGGTCACTGGATTCCTCTCAGCAAAAACAATCTCTGCATTGTTGCACTCATAAAGTGAGCTCAGCAATAAAGTGCTCTGCCACATTTTACGCTGCTCTGGCTGTGCTTGGGACCAAGCCCTGGAGGGTCTTGCAGAGTCATCTCTGCACTGTCCTGTCTGCAGAGTCCTGTCCCACAGTGTAGATGGGGGCACACGGACAGCAGCTGGGCACAGCTCACTTCCCAGGCTTTTCTTAACATAACAAAAACAAGAAAGCAGAGAGTATGCCACTACAGAATGAACTCTCTGGAGGTGAGATTTCCAGAGGTACTTCAGTGTCTAAATATGCAAATAATCAACTTAATCTTCTCTTGAAAGTCTAGCCCAGGTTCTTTTCATATTGAGTAGGATCCTAATTTGTTTTATGATGTGGTTTTAAAATACCCTGTGCTTTCTAAGGTGGACCACTCTGGGTATACAGTTAGAAGAAGGCATCATTTTACTACATTATAGTGAAAATTTCTCACTGCCTTGTCTTCAAAACCATGCAAGTTCCTTCCCAGCCATTATTCACATATATTTTATTTTCAGTTTCTTTTAATTTACTCTACCATATAGGCCAGATGGAGCATGAAGAAGAGATAAAGCAGCAATTTTTATGAGGTCCCTTCATGACAAAACTTACAACAGTATCACCATGACAATATAAATTTATCTTCATGGAAGTCTGGGCACACAACCCATAACAAACTTTATTTATACTTTAATCTTACTTTCTTTTTCAGCTATAAACAACAGCTGAAAATATACTGTGGAAATCAATTGACAGCAGCCGAATGAAAGGAAATTAATCAAGTAACCTAAAAAAAATATTTTCTGTCTCCGGTTTCCATCATGTAGGAGTTTTCAGTAGTAGTTAGGAAGGTTTATGGCCAAGTTACAAGAGTTACACACACAAATTTCTTTTATTGAGAGGACACTGGCTCTTCTCTTATTGTAAGGACACAGAAGCTGGCTGCACTCAATTTTCAAAATTGAAATACTTCCCACAAACTTTGCATTATCATTAATTTAGATGCTTACTACAAAGTTAGAAATACAAATACATCTTCAGCATTCAGAACAGCCTTACCTGAGGTGATGTCAGTTACTCTTGACTTGCAATCTTCAATATGATTTAATTTAAATTTGTTTTAGACACTGTAAGATTTCATATCAAGTACAGCAGAAACTGATTCCAGACTGGTTAACGTGCATGCAAAGCAAGTGCTATGATCACCACAGGCTTTCATCTGATAAACACGATGGAGATCTCATTTTTATATGCATTTAGAAGGTGAATTAGAAAAGTAAACATCCTATAGCTCATCTTCAATAGCATAGTTTGGACTCAAAGATAAGAAGAAACTTGCTTTGAAAAAACAGTACTTTGCTGAAGTCTGTCTTCTTTCATCCAAATGATCCTTATCCTGCCTAGAATTAATAAATCTATGAAAGGCGACTCTTATCTCTTTAATAATAATTTTCTCGCAATATACTCTTAATAATAAGGAGAAATTACATACAGCACAGCAGATGAAAGAAAAGGTCTGCAGATTGGATTTACAATATAATAGAAGAGCCCTTCTGTGTCAGCATACTCTTTACTGAAAAGGTTTCCATCACTTCCATTGTGCTGATAAAGCAGATTTTTTAAAAATGGTAAATGGAAAACTTTTAGGGAGCTATATGCAATGTCACGTCTCCCTCCACTGCCAAAGGATATAAACCTCTACTTACCATTTAAAGTGGCTCAATTAAAAAAAAAAAACTCCTGCATAAAATGACTCAACAAAGTTAACTCATTTCTCTCTTTTTATGTGGACCCTAATTAGAGTTAAAACAGCTGGAAGTTGCAGTGAAAGTGCAGAAGACTCCAGACAGACCCCGGACAGACTTCAGAACAGTTGCTCTGGGATCTGGGTCGTTCCCTGTGCTCTCTAAAGGGGATGAGGAGGAGGGAGGGTCCTGGATAAGAGGAAGCAGGGAGTACCTGGTCCAATTTCCAGTGGAACTCGGCGGGGCGGAAGGTGTCGGCCTGGTCGAAGTCCTTGCGCAGCAGGAACACGAGCCGGCAGTTGTGCACGTACAGCGCGTAGTGGTGCCGGTTCATCTCTGCGGGGAGGGACACACCCAGCTCAGCCACCCCACACACAGCAGCACTTCTGGCTGTGTCTGGAAGTCTCATACACAGACAACACCCAGCCAAATAAGAGAAACCCCAAAGAACTGAGTCTTCTCATGGATCATTATGGTTCTTGCCGGGAGCATCTTCTTGAATTATGCCGTATCAGCTTTGTTTATGGAATCATCCTATCCCAGCTAATAAATCAAATCCAAATGCATATTTCATATAACTAGTTTCAGTGAAGAATTAGAACTGTTTCTCCCAGTCTAAATAATGAAAAAAATTAAACATAATTTCATTATTTTATTAATTAATTTCTGTGAAATCGCTCTAGCTATGTTATCCCAGCTGTGTTTGAAATTTAGGCAGTCATCAGTCCCCTCAATAAGCTCTCAAGTCAGCAATGTTTAGAGTGGCACCATCTGAGATTAGTTTTTTCTCAGACCAAACAAAATGAGGAGAGATGGCAACACTCTACCGCTGTTGATATTCCCTTTGCATAACATCTTTTCCATACACAGACTCACCTGTCTTGTCAGAGTTGCAGAGAATAGTCTCCTTCTCAGCTCTTAACCCAGGACTAGGTCCATGTTTCATCCACAGAGTGATGGTGAATTGATCAGTTAAATTTTTCGGGACTATTCCATCTGGGATTTTGGCTCCTTGCTTTCCATCAAATTTAAAAATGATGTCATTGCTATCCATGAGCAGCCCAGCTGTCCAGTTGGTTGTTGTACTGGGAGATGGTAATAGGTCAATGGCACCTGAGGAAGCTCCTGCAAATCACATATCATGAATAACACGATGAGAGACCAATGAAAAAGCTGTGAAGATTATATTAATATAGGCTAGGGTTCTGATTCACACTCTTTAGACTATTTTACTACGCAAGTGGCCCTACCAGCCTCAAAGCCAAATCACCGAAATGTTATAAAATACCAACCATCGTAAACCAGAAAGAGTTTTCTAGATTAAATGTAGTGCACAGGAAACTATAAAAAATAATGTAAAGTTACCTTTCTCAGAAATGTTCATTATTTTCTGAAATTCATTAATGACATTTCTTCAGCTGTTTCAAGATCTGCTAAGAGTCAAAACAAATTTTCTGCATTTATCTTCCCTCCCTGACAGCATGAAGATAGGTGGGGATGACGTGCGGTAAAATACAGCATGGTGGGGATGAGTGCAGGACAGGCCACACAGTGTCCAGCAGACAGACATGGATATCCACAATAACTCTGGTAGGAATGCCAATTCACAGGGGGGATTCACCCTGACCAGGTAATATCATTTCAGTGCTGGTTTCTGGTACATATTTGATGGTTGTAACTCCATGTGTTCTTTAATGATAGACCGAGATGGAAAACACCGTGGTGCCAAGGTCTGATAAAATAGCACAGTTCTTCACAGCTCTATGTTTCCTTACAGCTTAACAGCTGCCAGGCACTATTAAAAACATGTAAGGAGCTACCCAGAGCATTTACCTACTGGTGAAAGACAGCATTTAGCATTAAGGAAATACAATTCCAAGAATCTTTGTGTTCCTGTTGCTGCTTTGCCAAGTAACAATATTGTGAGCAAACCGTGACAGCATAAAAAATCCCCTGCTAAGATATTCTGCCTTCACCATCCAAGAAGAGATAAAAGATCCCAAATCTCTGCAGGTATGCAGAATTTTAAACCAAGAGTGTGTAGAATTGTATCATATGGACTTTAAACAAAAAGTATTATAGTAATGATTTGGAAACATTCACATTATTCTGTAACTGAATGTCTTGGATTCTCCTCTAAAATTTATTACTGTAAAATGAGGCTATTTTGAAGTGATATTTTAAATACCAAACCTAACACCTACAGGTTTATAGTTTGAGCACAGAGACAAAGTTTATTTATTTTACAAACTGTAAATTCTGAATAATACACAACACTGCATTGCTTAATACAGAGACGTTACCAACAGGAATACATCAAACTCAATTTATCCAGATGGCACAATTTGGGATCAACTTTTTTTTCTTCTTTAACTCAATCACTAAAAATAAAATTATTTGCACAGGACACAAGCAAAATCATTATTTTCTCACTCATTTTCCTTCTGAACTAATTTTTATATTCAGTTTTTTAAATTTCCAGGAGGAACAGAAATACCTTGTACCACGGTTTATATCAAAGAAAATACATTTTTAAATGGGCACATGGTTGTATTCGTTAAATTATGAGCTCAGAGAAGCTTCACCCCTCACAATCTACTCTGGCCACAAACATTTGGAAATATCTATTTTTTCTATTAGAATTAATCCAAGGATACACTCCAAAATGCAATTTTCTCATGGTCAGAGTATCATAGAATGGTTTGGGGTGGAAGGGTCCTCAAGGATCAGTCAGTTCCAATGCTCCTGCCATAGGTGGGGCACCTTCAAGCCCCATCCAGCCTGGCCTCGAACACTTCCATATTGCTAGTTAAACTCAGCAGAGTGCTCAGGTAAATTACCTTATTTACCCAGCTTAAGGTCAGGCTTGTGCAAGAGCATTTGTGTAACCAGCACCAAGCTCAACAGGTTCCACTTTATCTGCCCATATTTGTATGGAGATTTATGGCTAAGTTTGGAATCTCATCCTGTTAGTGTGTTTTAATCCTGCCCTGAGAAAAACCATTGGATTATGTGCTTGGAAGACTTGGCTGGACTAAATCATGCTTTTTCTATCCTAATAAATCCAGCCAGAGTCCCAGGCTGCTCAGCCATGTACAGAGACAGACCTGGAACAATGCAAACAGGATCTGTCTGGAGGTGTTCCCAGAACAGCCTTATCATTGCATCAGTGCTCTTCCAGAATGTAGTGCCTGATGCCCTTTTCTCCCAAAAATGCTTCCAGAACAATGCAGGAACTGCTGCATGAAGCTCAGTTTTGGGCTGAGATCCCTGAGGCACCTCTTGCATATAAAAGGGTTTATTTTCACAAGTGATTTATGCAGTTGGCCCCACCTCCTCTCCCAATCCTGCACATTTGGGCTCCAAACTTTGTGCCAGGATAAGCACACAGTGATGCTGCTTGCTGAGGGACCAGACTGCTGTCTTAGCTGGAACCAAATCATCCAAATAACACCCAGCCCTAATTGTACTTCTTGATCAGATCAGCAACTTTCTTTGAGCTTCTTGCAATGCTGCACCACCCAGGATAACAGAGAGAGGGCAGGATCTTAGCTGGAGCAGGGCCTTGAGTCTGATACTCAGTGTTGCCCTGACTCAGTTTCCCATTTGCCACATATGAGAATTAGCAATCCCATTATTTTCTGTTTTACCTACATTTAGAGGGAAAGGAGACAGCACCAGAGCCATCTTTCCACTATATTTTAGGCTCCTTAACCTATATTTCTTTTAGCGTGGTTTATTCTATGTTTTTGTAGTCCAAATGGCATCTTTTAGACAGTCTGTACTTTTTATTATTGTCATGTGACAAGGTGAAAGAATGCTTACTAAAATGCTTTGAGGCACAACACTAATAATTCCTTGACTTTAAAATGACTCAAGTGCAATTTAATCATTTAAGCCGCCCACCTTGACCGTCCAAGGGAGTGCCGATCTCTGGGTTAAGAAAAGCAAACTTAAACTTTCTGTCATATAAAAAATGAATTTTAATTCACCCTCCTTAGCATCTGCCTTCTCCAGATTTCCAACAGACAAATGAAGAAATGAGCACAGGATTTATAAATGGGATTTTTAATTACACACAGAGAGCCTTGCATTCTACATGGTGCAGAGCTGTCTGTGAGTGCTCAGTTCTGCACTCTCTGCAATCACACAGTGCTTCACTGGACAAAAAATTCAGGGTTTTCTTCCTTTTCAAAGGATATTATCATCCAGCCATTAATTACAATAAGGTAATTTCTGGGAGAAAACTGATTTCCAGAAATAATTTAACCTGCTTTCATAAGAGTTCCCTCTACATTAAGGATGGTAATAAATACTAAATAGCAAAGTACAGGCCAGGCTAAAAGCAATTCTCATGTAAAGCACATTGTCACTTACAACCCTTTTATCAGTCCTGTTACAAGTTTCTACTATGTCTGCTCTCTATGAAGATACAGAAAACTTGGACAAAAAAACCAAATTCTTTCTGCAGTGAGAATTTTCCCCCTATTTACATACACTCTTACACTCCTATCTATTTTCTCAAGTGCTTTGCATTCTGTTCCTTCACAGATGTGCTGAGCAAAAGCTGAAGTTCAGCAGTGACATCTGTCCACCGCCCAGAGCTGCCTGCAGCCACCACAATGGCCCTGACAGACCTGAGAAACTCTTGTAATTCTCTTTTCTACTCAAGTGTCAGCAGGTGAGGCAGTCAAGCCACACTCTGCAAACTGAACCCCTTAGAGTTTGCACAACCTTCCTCAACTGAGGAATTTTATACCAGCTGAAGGTAACTCCTTTCAGCCCTACACTTTGAAATGATAATGTTGGATACAGCTGCTACCAGTGTTTGATTTCAAGGTAATAATTTTGTGGTTTAGGTCTTGTTTGTAGTGATCTGCACTAAGTGACTGTGCCATTTGGAGTTCAGGTCTGTAACAGCACAAAGCAATGTTCTTTTGGCTGCCAGTGCAGGTTCTTAGAGGAGGCAAAAGTATTTTAACTTTGGCTATAACATATTTATTTTTATTAAAATTCTAGTACTTTATGAAATCAAGCCTTGCTCAGCCTCTCAGATTTAATGTCATTAACACGATTAAGATGCATATTGGGGCAGATGGGTTTTCATCTGCTCTTCTAGAGCCCAGGCAGTTGGATAAAGACACACAAAGTCATGATTGTTTCTGCGATCTTAACTAAGCAATTTGCAAGTTGAAAACATTCAGATTTTATGACAATGCTACTACTCCCACTCGCCTTTACCTCCCTTTCTCCATCTCCACTGATAACTGATAATTTAAACTGCCAACTATTTTCCCCTGGAGACTGCTTCTCCATTTTTAATAATTTAGTAACACTGGCTGAAATTTTTCATTTACAAAAGTTATTTCTTAAAGGTTAGTGTATTGATCTTAATGTATCTGCAGCACTACTGTGTGGTTATCAGAGCAAAGGTAAGCCCTACACCAGAGCACCCCAAACCAAAATCCATGCATTTAAATGGGAAAAAAATTACACACTTGCTACTGTAGCTGAGACAGGGGCCAGGCAAAGAGACATTTTGGAGAAGATAGAATCAATGTCCACACCATCAAGGCTTCAGAGGAGGACTCTAAAGACAGAATATTAGAGGAGCAGGACAGATAGCTGATCTCAAAAGATAAAGGCGTTATTGTGTGGCCATTGCTTTGCCAGATACAGAATCTTGACGTCTCAAAAAAATGCAGCAGTATCTTCAAGTATTTAATCTGCCTTTCCAAATTGATTTGTGCCTTTTACACCAAGTTATCAAAAAGCACAAAAAGGGAGGAAAATAATTAGGAAATATTTCTTCATGAGGTCAGCGCTTATCTGAAATTCATGTTTCTTAAATATTTTTGCTCAAATGATTTCCCAAAATACTCTTCCACTTTTTGGTTGTTTGTCCTCTGGCACAGCACTGAGCAGCAAAACAGAAAGCTGAGTCAGGAGGACAAACACAACAGGGAGATTCCCTTCAAATCCTATGGTATTCCTGTGATGGCAAATCTACACTGGAAATCTCACTACACTGTCACACCAGTATTTGTAGCAGAGGGAAGAAAGAAGCAGAAAGATGTGGAATGAGGAAGAAGGAAAAATAGGGAAGGGAACAAGATCAGGAGAGAAAAAAAATAAAGGAAGGCAGGGAGAAAGTATGAAATAGAGGAAAAAAATGGAAAAGAAGAATGAAGCAGCTGTCAAATACCACCACTCTCTCCATTTTCATTGCTACAATCCAAGGTGAACCATCTGAGCTAAATCCAAGTGCTGAATGCTGGAACTGGAACTTTGTCTGGAAAAAAACCACCATTATTATGTCAACTGAAAACCATATTCATACCACATAATTTCTGCAGAGATTTTTCTGAGTAGGTTTCACGATCACAGCCCTTTCCAATGTAATTGGTCTGCAGTTCAATGGTGGTGTGGATTGAGGACACTGGTCCATCACACGTTTCTAGATGGATGCTGGGAAACAAGGGTATGCTGCCAGAGCCAGGCCTGTATTCAATCCGTTTGTTCCAGTCTGGAAAAAGAAACAAATAAAAACAACAAGATCCAATAGTGAGTAAAAAAAGGGAAGGGAGTTATATAATTTTAAATGACATACTGTTCTCAAAGGTCACTGTCTAAGGCAAAACTAAGAGTTCCTGAAGTTGGTAGCAATAAGCTACTGTCCTAAAAAAATTGGATTTTGGCCCTGTTTTTCTAAGAGAGTCAGGCTCAACTAAGTAACACTGCTGCTGGTTGAGTCACACAAGCATGGGCTACACACATCTCCTGACAAGAAGTGCTAATTGGTGTCAGTCTGGAGCTCCGGTGTCCATGTTCCCGTGACAGACTACAAGCCAGCTCTACACGGAGGAGGTGTCTGCTGTACCCAGTTTGGTCAGATTTCACAGTGTTGTGGTAAGAACAAATACCTCCAAGAACCAGGCTACACACGTCAGTCTAATGTAACACCTCTGTAGTGCCACTTGTCTTTGAACATCTTCCTAATTTTGTGAAGCATTAATGACAGGAAGTTCCAGCTGAAAGGACGACTTGTGCTTCCAGCCAGATCTGACTAATCCGTGCTTATGCAGACGCCTCACAGCCCACAGCATTTAAACAATCCCCTGCCTTAGGCAGCCACCTGTTTGTGCCACACATACCCCTGTGCTGCTCAACTGAAGCATTTAATGTTTGAAATCCAATTAATTATGGTGTTTGCAACACGCTTCAGAGAAAACCCAAACAAGCAGCAGTAATTACAAACGTGTATTTTAGCTGTCTTTACAGCTCGTGTTTTCATCGAGTCACAGAATGGCTGGAGTTGCAAGGGATCCTCAAAGCTCTCTTAGTCCATCCCCCTGCCATGGGCAGGGACACCTTCCACTAAACCAGGTTGCTCAAAGTCCCATCCAGTCTGATCTCAGACAGCTTGAGGGATGGGGCATCCACAGCTTCTCTGGGCAACCTGTGCTGTGCCTCAGCATCCTTCTAGGAAAAAAAAAATTCTTTCTTATATCTGATCTAAATCCAACTTAAAGCTGTTGCCTCTTGTCCTGTCACTACAGATCTCAGTAAAATGTTTTTGTCTTGCTTATAAGCCCCCTTTAAGCACTAAAGAAAGGCCTCAGCAAAATCTCCCTGAAACCTTCTCCACACTGAACAACCCCAACTCTCTGATCTTAAATGAGAGATGCTCCAGCCTTCTGGCCATGTTTATGGCCCTTCCCCTCATTGCTCTAACAAGTTCAAATCTTTCTAGGTAAAAGAAGACTTCATAAATGGAAAAGTTCTAGGTCCTAGCAGTCAACAAAATCTCTGGAAGCAAATGGACAGAGACATTCTTTCTAAATATCAGTGGAAGGAAAACTAAGAGTAGATACAAATATAAATATGGTTTTAGTAGGTGAAGGACCTTGGTGTTTTCCAGTAGATCTCATTTTCAGAAAGCTTGAAAAATGGTGCTCTCTCCCACTCTCTTAAACTCTATTAAACATTTACAAAAAAATCGGAACGTCCAATGTGAACACTCTGAAGTGTAAGGCAGTCATCAGTCCAGCGTCCTGGCAAAGATGCTACAATCACTGGTCTGCATTTCAAAATTCTCAGATCTTCTTCCTGACATAACCCAACTGGTAATCGTGCAGCATTTTGTTATCAAGAGGAAGATGAGACTTTCTGGAACATTCTGAAAGTATGCTTAGCATCTTTTTTTACTAAAATCTTTAGGACTTGTACATCGTGACTAAGACAACCATGAGTACATGAGTGCCTGTGCACACATAACTGAGTTGCTATTTCAGTTGTAATTTTCAGGTAATTCACTCCATTTGTTCCATATTAAGTTAGATTTGATCTACAGTATTGCATATTTCTCTACAATTGTCAGCTTAAACAGTTCCATTAGAATTTCAAGTATCATATATGGGACAGCATTACAATAATAGGTTTCTGTTCCCTCTCCATTGCAGAAATTTGAGGTTAACACATTTCCAATAGAACAACAGCAGCAAATTCTTCCAAAGTACTTCACGTAAAAATAAAATAGTTTTATAAAAACTAGTAACATATGAATTACTGATGTTTATCATCTCTTATTCACCAGTTCAGGCATTATATTCCTCTACCCAAAAGGGGAAAAAATTAAGTCTTATATATATATCTGAAGACTTTCTGATATTTCAGCAGCTTTCAGCCACATTTTCACTTCTTAGTTATACCAAATGAACCAGCACTCATACAAAATATTCATTAATGGATGAGAGATGTGACTAAATTACAAACTACAAGGTATCTGCAGCTGCACGCTCACCTCCAGCTCTACGAGGAATGTCCTACAAAACCCACACCATATAAAATGCCACTGTTCACTAGGAAGAATAATGGGAGCCCCCTGTTTCTGCCACAAGAACTGGAAGAGGTATTTTGTTTCACAGTATTACCTTTTAGCTTAGCAGAAGTGGGAATTTGTACCCAGAGATCATAAACCCTGCACCCCCCTAAATCACTCACATTAATCTCAGCCCTAAATTGTAAAACATCAACTAGACTTGAACCAGTGTTTTTGTACTTTGGTCCACTGCACCATCACAGACCAATACTCATCCTACCACCACTGCCTTCACTGACTTAGTGCAGATTTAGGAATTCCACCAAGATGTCCCTCTCCATGCCAGAGGCATTCCCAGGCAGGCATGAGGCAATACTGGAGTAGGTTACAATCCTATGATGACAGAACAGTCCCTAAAGGCAGCGACAGCTCTGATAAGAAACAACTGGCTTATTTCTATAGTACCTGCCCCCCAAGCACTTCAGCATCCCAGAGCTGTGCTGAGGCCAGCACCCTCTGGATCTCACCACCAGTACAGGCAGCAACACTGGGAAGTGCACAGAGTTGGAAAAAGCAACAATAAGTGGTAGTCACAGCGTGAAGAAATTATTGTGAGAGTAACCCAAGTCTTCAAATTAATTTTGAATGGGATGAATATCATTATTTTGCTTTCTCCCAGAATAACATCCCATATTGGACTTCCTCAAAAGATCAGCACCTTCCTTCAGGAATGTGATGGCACTTTTTCATTTCCTCTGAATGTGACTCAGAAGAAAAATCTTATGTAACCTGAGTCTGCAAAAGCCTCTGAATTTAAATATTTTCCATATTTCTTTAGATATATAATCCCACCTGAACTGGCAGGTTGCACTTAGATTAGCTAAACCCAACCAACATAGCTCCTCCTTTGACACAAACCTGACACAAGTCCTGCTACAGCACCACGTTACACTGCAAACTTAGGAAAGTAAACACTGTCAGGGTAGAAGACTAATCCCAGGGGGAAAGTCTGGATAAAACTAGCATTGTTTAGTCCTGCAGCCTCTGTTTGGATTTTATAATTCAACGGGCTTTTGCTTGTCATTTGTGGCATAAAGCTACTCCAGACATTGCAAGACAGCCCTAGCTGGGTTATCCCTACAATACAACACTAGAGTGCAAATATCACCATATCAAGCTTGTGGTTCAGATTTCATCAATTATAAAGCAGCTATGTAAACCTGGATCTTGGTTTCTGAGACCCTCAAACTATCACAAGATCAAAATGGATCAAACTTCAGTAACAGTTTGAGCCTTTAAAAGTAAATCCCAATGCACTAAACAAATTTTCCTTTTAACAGCAGGATAATGTAAAGACTATCCTTGATCTCTAAACTTAAGGGTTTCTGTACTGTCTTTGTGATCCATGTTTTATACTTTAATTAATTTCTAATGCTAGATGACACTAACAAGGATTTAATCTGATTTTTTCCCTTGAAAGAGATCATGCAGAGAAGGTATGATCTGATTCATGTCTCCTACATGTGTGTGGCCGTAAACTTTGATTCCATCTCATGGTTAAAAACAACAGCAATGTAATTAAAGATAATCGTAACACAATGAAATGCAAAACTTCTCTCCTGTTGCACTGAAGATGTGCATCTTGGCAGCTAAATGCAAGATAAAATTTATGTGGTGCTGTTAGTGAGCCTCTGCAGCATCCCTACGTAATTGCTGGAACGGAAGGTTCCCAGAGCAGTGTAATTGGTATCTCTTCTGTTTCCTCTGCAGCATCCTCACATCTGTGCTGTTTATGTAGGCTGGAGACTTGGCCAAAGGTTACTCTGATGCCTTTTTTATGTGAAATAAGATGAGTGACTTGTTAAGGAAATGAGAATCAGGTCTGACTCAGTTACAGGGTTTCCACAGCGAAGAGAAAACTCAAACTAATGTCCAAAGCTCTGCTACGATACCATGGTTTGCTAAGAGATTGGAGTGTGTATCTCAAAGCATAAACAAACATTCATATACTCCTTTTCCTTCTGCAGCATGTTGGTAGTTTTAAAAAGACAAACAAAAAGGAGACAAAAATTTGTGCTCAGTACAGGACAGTGGAAGGGCTGCTGCTACAGGAGCTGGTGAACCCTAATGGAATAACTGTTGTGCCTGACCTACTGACACTGAATATTCCATCAAGTGATAAAGTTCCCAGCTCTAATGGTGCCTAATTATGTGAAATAAACATATAAGAATCTTAAAACCATGAAACAACAGCACAGTTAAGCTACTGTTTGTTGTGAGATTGCATTTCAATAATGTATTTCCCACAGTGTCAGAGCCCCAAGGGCACCAATAAGCCCTAATGAACCTCCAGAAGCTTCACCTGGGGCCTCCATCTGCCCCCACGGGCCTGGAGCTCTGTTTAAGCTCAGCCCCATCAGGCTGGGCTGCAGGTGCTGGTCTGGCTCAGCCACAGGTTTCCTTGATCCAGGAGCCAGCGCAGTGACTTGCTGCTCTGGCCTGACAGAGCCTCATCACTGTGGAGCTGCCCAGTGACCTGACCCCAACCCTCATCCATGGATCCACTTCCTGGGACCTCCTCACCATGAGGGGTGATCTGGCATCTTGGCTGAGCCTGGCCCCCTTCTCTGGGTCTGCCCTGCTCCCCTCAGCAGGGTGAGGGGTTGGCCCTGGGTGATGAAGGCTCTGCCGGCTCTGTTACTACAACTGGCTCTGTGCTTGCTTTCCTCCAGGAAATAACCTTGTTGCCAGGTTTGGGTTGGTCACAGACTTCTAATGTCTCTACTGGAGAGTCTGCAAAGTGCTTCTCAGATTCTAAAAGACAGACTCTGAAACACTGCATGGAGTAGTTATCCAAATCAATGAATTGACCGTGTCATAACTCGTGTGGAAAGTCTTCAATTTCTCAGCCCAAGGTCTAAGAATATGTGGAACTTTTTACATGCAAAGAAAAAAAAAATCATAAAGAAAAGCTTCAAACCTAACTGGATATCCTGTAGTGCTTTAAATTTTGGGCAGAGGAAATGTTAATGGAAAGATGCTGTCAGCTGCATCTCAGAGATAAGAAACTTCTCAATGAAATTATAATTTCCCCAGTGAAGCTCAAGAGGATCTTGCAGTGAAAATTCAAAAAAGAAAAGATTATTTTTGTCGTTGAAAATGCAGAAATATGAACAAAGGAGTTATCTTCCACAGAGGTCTATGGAAATAAGAATCTAGTTACATAAGTCTAAAATGAATGGGGGTTTTCTATCACTTAAGAATGGAAAAGACTGACTTCAGTATTTCAGTCCTCACAGATAAGCAGAACAGCCTGCAGAGAGGACAATAACGGGTTACTCTGAAAATGTGAAGTTCGTGGTACACAGGGAACTAACTGGTAATGATCCCTGTGAATCTGCCTTGGGAGTGTTATTTGATATTTCCATTTGCAGTCTTGGCACAAGACCAGGACCACGTTAGTTACTGCTGCCAGTGAAGGGAAAAGAAAGCAGTGCCACACTAGAAGTCAATCTAGAAAGAGGATAGCCTAAGCATAGAATAAGGTGACCTTGAGAACTGGTGTTACAGAAATAGTGTTTAGCAGTAATGATAGAAATTCAGGAACTTCAGCAGACTGCTGAGAAATCAGTGAAAAATGACAAACGGAAAAAAGAGCTGATTTCCATTAAGACAAGAACAGCATTTCCACGAGCCACCAGTCTGAGTCTGATACAGCCAGGCAAAAGAAAGGCAGTCTTGGAATGTATAAAGCACTGTGTTTTCAGTAAGAGGCCATGGTAAAAAGAGACATGAAAGGACCTGGAGTGTGCAGGGAAGAAGTATATAGCTATAATGCAGACACAGAACTTACTGAGGGCATATCTTAAAAATTAGATTGGAACAGGCATGACTGCTTTCTCTGAATATGTCTGGTAGTCAAAGAAAAGTAAAAAAAATGTTGATACAAGTACAAAAACAAATATGGACTTATGTAAATTTTAAGCTCAAAACTCCGTAGTGCTCAGGAGTTCAGTTAATTTTCAAATGTCTGGAGTGGTTATTTAAAGTGGGTTTTCTACTAAAACGGTGCCATTCAAGTTAACAGCTGAATAAGTAAGTATTTCATTCTAATTACCCTGGTTGAAGGATGTATGGCTAATGCATGCACAGCAGTGCCAAGTCTAGACTGGCATAAAGACTCCCTGCTTCACAATAAATTTCATTTATAAAAATATGGGTGAATATCTTACAGCTAAGAGAACACAAGGATGGTGTTTTGAGCTGCTAGGTATGTGCACAAGTGAAATACAAGTTGATTTATGTTTAGTGCAGAAAAGATTTGGCCTTTTAAAATTGTTTCGGAAGACTGGGAATATTATTCTCATCAGCAAGGTTTCTGCACTTGACCACCCTCTTCCAAATAATCAATTGCCTTAGTACTCATATTCCTCCTTGTTAAAAGCACTGGCAGAATGAAGCCAGTATGGTTTTGGTTTTCCTCAGTAATTGGATCTTAGTAGAAAGCCCCCATGAAAACCATTCTGAAGTCACTCAGCAGCTACTGCAAACAGCATCTCTGAGGAATGTTGACTCAGAAGCGATGTAAGATCACTCTGCTGCTGAAATAGCAGGTCCTGCCCTTCTCTGCACAAAAGAAGGATTTTATTTCAGCAGGAAGAGCAGGGTGATGTGACTGCACACAGCCTCTGAATGACTATTCAACCTTAAAAAGGTGGTAGGCATGTGCCTTTTGGTGGTAGCAAGGGCCCAGGTCACCTTAGTGAGCCCTACATGCCTTAGAAAAGAAATTATATGCAATATCTTTGATACATTAACTACCTTTATTAAATGTTTTTATACTCTATTAGGTGAATAAACAAAGAGAAGCTTGTATTTCAGAACTATTTTTAAGCCAAAACTATATGAAAGCAATTGAATTTTTCAGGACTATCTCTTTTAAGATGAATTTTTAAAGAACTTCAACTTCATTCTCTTTCTTGGGTAGTTGGGTATGGATGCATATGGGTTCACAGACCGTGGAAGATAAATGTAAGAAATCTTTTCAGATTGGTAAAACACTTGAGGCTGGATGCTGTGAAATCCTGTTTTCTATTCAGAGTCCTAATCGTCTGTTAAACTGCAGGTTAGTCACCATTGCTTATGCAAGGGCATATGAAACTTGGCATAGAAAAAAAGTCTTCTTTCATGAGGGGAGACAAAGTAACTTTTGAGTTTTGGACTGTTGTCTTTGCTCCACACTCATCTCCCCAGAAGCACAGCCAGCCTCCCCTGTTGGTTTAAGGAGAGCAGAGTTCTCTGAAATTTTCCTGGGGTATTCAGCCAGTTGCTTTAGAGAAGCTTTTTTCTTTTAATAATGATTTTCTGTCTGAAATCAACTACATTTTAGGGAGCAACCTCACTTGTGGTTTAATTGCCAAAAATTGAGCAGACCTCTAACAGTCTCAAAACATATTTTTTAAGTTTGTGGGTTCATGATTCTGCCCTTTCTTTTTTGAGGCTAAACTCTTTTTCTCCCCACACAGTACATCACTCATGAGAGAGCCTGGTACAGGAATAATTGTTTTCAATTTTCTGCTATCTTGCATCTTTCAGCACATTATTTTATATTTCATTTCCATTTGTTATCCCACTATGGGGGAACAGTCACAGTTTTGTGAAAACTGTTCCTGGAAGTAGCAGAAATGTGACAAAAGGAGATTACAAGATCATAAATGAACTAAAGGAAACCTGGTTTAGATTGCAGGACATTTCACCTCATGCTGTTTAATGAAAATATTTTATGGATATTTAGTACTGTGTTGCCACAAGTCTGCCCACCCTGCTTTGAATAAGGAAGATGCAACTTTACAGAAATCAGTATTTGTGACATTAAAACAACTGCAGTGAAATGAACCACACTGCAAATGAATCCCCAGGAAAAAGTGTAGTGTGCACTTTGTGTCCGCAGAGCTGAAATCAGGCAGAGCCCTGGAGGGAGGGACAGAATCTGGGGAAGGTGTTGAAGATAACAGGGTTTTGCTTAGGATGGAAACCCCTTAATTGTGTTTAAAATGTTTTAAACCAAAAATCAAAATATCTTCAACTGCAGATCGAGCCATAATGATGTCAGGAGTACCATCATCATCCAGCTTTTCTTGGTAATGTAGTCCTTTACCTACCTAGCAGGACATGGTCACACCATTGTTTGGAAATCAGGGACATGAAAACACAGCTGGCATGAAGAGATTTTGTAGCACAGCTATAGAAGTCATTTGACAAAACTCACTAATGAGAATTTCCAATTAAAATAACTGATTAGGAATTAATTCAGCTCATTGATTTACATTTTTAGCTTGCTCAGGACACAAGTAACACTCCAGAGTGGTCTGTTCAGAATAGTTTGATGTCAGCTCAGGTCAAGTTTGTTTCTAAAGTAGCCTCTTAATAGAGAGGAGGCTTGTTTGCTGAAAATGTCTGTGTGGGGATCTGGCTGCTTGTGTATTAATGTCCATCATCAGAGAGCAGGGAAGCAGCTCCTAGATTTAATGAAGTCTTCAATTCTATCAGCCCAAGGGAATATTGATTAAAGGAAAGCACCTTGGCTTGTGCAGCCTTATTTGCTCTGTCACATGTCAGTCACGTGCCGCTGGCCTCAAGAAACAGGAATAATCTTGAATTGTTTTACATAAGCCTGTTCTTCCCAGTCCCAGCCCTGCAGAGTGGAGGTTGTTTGAAGGGCATCTACACTGAATTTTGCTGCACTAAAAATTTTAATACTGAATTTGTGTTAGACTACTACTATCTCTATTCATGATAGTTACGTAAACAAGTGCACAATATGTCAAATTACAAAAGCCATTAACTTTTAGGAACTAAGTGCCAATACCATAAATTGAAATTCCAAGTATTTGTTTGTTCAAGATAACACTGAAGAACAAGAAAAAAAAATCATGTGTTTTAGCAACATCTCTATTATAACCAAAGACTCAGAATATTCCTCTTTCCTGTCAAAAACCTCCCATTATTTTACTTCCTGTAGTCATCCAATCTTTACAAATATAGCATTATTTCAAAGAAGATGGAGCAAACCTGCTGGCTGCCCCTTTGTGGGGAGGTCACAGAGCAACAAACACAGGGAAGAAAGAACACTCTAAGTATCTTCTATTCTTAGTCTCCAGATTTCCTCTTTAACTACTAGAAATACTCTTGGAAAGTTTTGCTTATTTGATCTTATTTTTTTCCCTAGAAACAGGTTATTTTTACAGATACTGGCTCAAACTGGAAAACAGCATCACCTACATGAATTTTTCCACCTTTAAAAATAAATAGGCATAAAAAAAGTCTCATTAAGAGAAATGTATAAATTTCTGGAAGTATTGTGTTGCAGCACATTTTCAAATTACAATTAATGATTTAGCAATTAAGAACTGAAGCCCTGTCTACCCAGCTATTTGCCTAAAGACCTTCTACCCTGAGTAGGAGACATCCCCTTGCACTTTGTGCTCCTTGACCTGGGCATGTGCCAGTGAGGTGAAGCAGTCACGTGTTTGACAGATGGAACATACAAATAACATGAACAAAGCATAAAAAAACCCCCTCAAACCCCAACCAAACCTGATGTGAGGTTTTTTCAATTACTTTTATTGGTTACCAAGTGTCTAAACCCACCTGATAGGACCAGTAATAACCATCTCTCCTATAACGGTTTGAACTACAAAGTAACTATGACAATAGTGGGAAATACAAACACACCATTACCACCTTTGCAAAACTTATTCAATCAATAAAATGCCTAAATCAAAAAATTATAGCAATGAAAAAATATAATCAACAATTGCACCCATCTTAATACCAATCCCAAGCTAATTTGGGGGTACTTAATTTATCTGAGATAACTCCATAAAATGGAAACAGAACATTTTTCCAGTGTAAAGAGACCATAATTAGTTTTATAGAATAAATCACTTGAACAGTAAGATCAGTTAGAAAATGTGGAAATAGTTCACAGGTGTTGTGTACTTTTTTTAACAAAAATGGTATTCAAAGTACTTGGGTACTAGTACATCCCAAAAAACTGAAATGTGGCTCTGCTCCAAGTGAGGCCTGTGGAAATGGAATCCTGCTATTGCAGACATTTCATTACAAACTCCTCTAGACCAGGGCTTCTCATTTTACAAAGAAAACCTTTTTTTCTTCTAAATGCCAATCTGCAAATTTACCTTTAAGTACAACAGCCAAACTGATTTTTTTCTTTCTCAATCATTATGTTTAAAAATTACAGTTATGAAGGTCAAGTTAGTCCTGAATGACACCTGCATAATGTGGTCACATCCAGTTCGTTTGTATATAATCCAGCCCAAATTTTCATCTTAATTCCTAATAATTAGTGGCATATCTATCTTCCCAGTACATTGTCAGCTGGGGTTTTCTCCATTCCAGACAGAGTGTAGATCCTTACAGCCTTTTTAGAAAATCAATTCCTACTGAAAGGTCTCAATATAAAGACAGGAATCAACTCTAAAAATGCTTATCACTCCCAGTGAGGGTGCCTTGGCTCCTGCATGCCATGAAAACCAATCCTGAACCTGGAACAAGATAACCTGAACAACTCCAGCTCACATGGCAAAAGTACCTTGCTATGGTGGCTTCAAAAGTGTTCTTTAAGGGAATAGTAGGAGAGTGGCAAATCAGCAGCATTTTTTTTATCCTTCCAGTATGTTCACTCTGACTCATAAAATAACTTACTAGAACTGAAATTTGTCTTATTTCTTTTTGTCTGGTCTGCTCTTTGTTCTGCCTAGAGAAGAAACACGGCAAATGGAAACAAATGTGGGATTATCATCCACTTTGTTAGCAGGCTTGGAATGAGGCATAAGAAATAGCAGCAGTTTTCCACACCCATGCAATAAGCACCCTACTTTCCTTACTGCGAGGTAGAGGGAAAACACCAAAGAAAAGAGATTTAAATAAAAAATTATAATAGATAAGCTATTAAACCTTACCTTGCCAGCCTGGTTTGCACACTGGTTTGACATTAACTCGTACCAAGACATCATCTGTTGCATGTTTCTGCCCACAGTCAAAAGCTGTCACCATTATCTCATACTGGTGCTGTTTATCATAGCTCAGTTTCTCAGTGTTCCTGACGTTACCTAGAGATTCAACACAAGAAAACATTCAGAGATTCATTCTTGGCTAAGCATACACAGACTGCAACATTTGGGTCCTGGTTCATCAAGTGCTTTGTGACTTTGGGCTCTTTAAAGCACATCGGACATCCACAGGCAGGACAGTTCTGGGGAATAGGAAGGATTTTCTTTCAATCCAGCAGAGAAATAAGAAGACTGTAGGCAAATATAAGATGGGAGGGATATAATGTGGGCATAGCTATATGAGAAAACATCTGCTCAACAACACTTTCTAAAGTAAAATGGTAAAAGTAATTAGCAGTTACATCTTGACATGTGAGGTATGAGTACCCTCATTTTCATATTTTCCATGATACACTGCTTTAAAAGCCACGTGCCTGAGATCCACTACTGAATCTAAGTATCTTCCTGTTTTCCCAAAAGCTATTACCCTTTAGATGAGAGACATTTTATAAATAGGAAAAGCCCCAGAATCACCTCCTGCATTACAGTGCTTAGCAGTATTTGATACGGCAGCAGAGTTATCACGTGGAAAATAAAACCCAGCAACAACAGGGTTTATCTGCTGAACCTGACACACGTATAAAGGTGACAAATTACCTGCTTCAAGAACAAAGACATCAGAACTTTCAGAAGGAAAGGGAAAGATCTTTCTCAGAGCAGTTCCTGCAGGACTAGGAGAGCACTGTGCAAAATGTATGGGTTTGCTATTAACAATTTCAGCATTTTAATTCTGTCCATTTCCACTGAAATTTACTTCTTGCACAAGCTGAAACTTCATTCTGTTTAATCCATTTCATGCTTTTGCTCAGGGCTGTTTGTTTTATCATCTCTTTGAATGAGGATTTTTGTTCCAGAATTCAAGAAACAGACGTACTCTGCAGCAATGCTCCACATAACTACTTTCTAACAAAGATCAGCAAAATCCAGTTGATTGTGCTAAATTTGAAATGGGCAGCCCCCAAATCCTAGAATTTAGTCAAATGCAGTCAACTGATCCCCACAGATACTGGCCAAAGTCTGTTTTGTCAGGCACAAAACGCTAGGCTTTGTTTGGGCATTTGGATTTCATTTTCTTTTTTCTTTTTGCTTAAATGAGGGAGAGACAGGAGAAAGCAGACAAATGCAACTTTTTAATAGAAGTCTTTCACTAAAGCTCCATTAATTTGACAAGTGAAGACTTTTAGCAGGTGTCTCTCTGCTGCACACTCCTTATCTTGTCAGAGCCCACCACTTCTCTTTCTACTACTACTACATTAAAGCCAACTTTAGGAGTTTAAGTGAAACAGATGCAAAACTTTCCAGGTCAGGCCTGAAGAAAGGCTGCTTTTTGCATTTATCACCATCTTCAGGCTCAAAATTTGTAGCTTAAATAGACTCTTACATCTGCAGTTATAAGTCAGGCCCAATACCCCATTTACTGTTGACTCTGAGTCTCTCTCCCTCCCTTTCTGAGCCAGGCACAGAGGAGCACAAGCCCTTCTGACATTTTTATGTCTCAAAAGGAGAAACGAAATGAGCTGCTGAAGGCTAATATGGAAACAGGACAGTGTCCTGCAGCCTCTGGGGTTCTCTCTCCAGGGTACCTCATCTTGCCAGGCATTTTCAGGCCTGCCATGGACACAGCTCTTTCCTCCCCACAAGCAACTGCAACAACCACACCAACTACTTCATTGGGTTTTGAGTTAGTAATTGACAAAACAATCTAATCACCCATTTTACTATCTTGAGTTGCCTGATTAGTGGCTGCCTAAGAGATTTCATGAAAAACTGCCACTGTATATACTTCAGTACTGATTTTATGTCTGCTCAGTTCTTCTGTCCTTTCTGCATTATATTATGTCTTAAATTAATCTTTATATTTCCCTATTTGGTTCTCCTTGGTATTATTTTAGTCTGTGATTGGCAAAAAAAATTCTCAAGAAACCAAAAATTGTCCAAATCTTTGTTAGCAGATTGCTACAATTTGTGTGGCAAATTAACTGTCCTACAAGATTTATAAATCATTACAACACATTTATATTTCATTAAATCTATCCTCCAAGATCTGCATTTCATTATGGCCATTTCAGATTTGGACTCCAAAGATTTTAACTCTTAGGTGTTATTCTGGAAGGTCATTTGGATGACTTGCAGATGTTACCCAATAGCTTATTGATTTCCTAGTAATTTTTTTCTCTTATCTCTGACACTTTATGATTCTTTGGGTTTTATAATTTAATCAATACGATTAAAAAGTAGACACAGAAGGAAAGCACTATAAACACAGACTAATTAAATTTTTAGAGATGATAGTCTGAAAGTTTCTGTTTACATCTCACCCATAGACAAAAAAGTAACTAACAACATTAAAAAGAGAAAATTTTAATGGGAGAAGTAAGCACATTTGTACGCAGTTCAAAATTAGGCCATAATTTTTTTTTCAGTCTTCCAAATATCTGCCTTTTCCTGGAAATACCCAGAGCTATAACAAATTTTCAAACCAAAAGCAGATAAGTGACTACAGGAATATAAAAAGTCCTTCCTGAGGACACAGACATTTACATCTCTGTTTCTTCAAGGTCAGTTTTAGGGATAGATGGATATAGACATCCCTCTTTTATGGCTCTTTCACCTTACTTTGGAGCAGTCACGAGAATGGGGAAAGACTTGACTGATTTTATATGGTAATTCCCTCCTAAATTCCACAGTTACTACGTCCATTGAAGGGTTAGAATTTCTTCTTGTAAAAAAGATTCATTTTTAAATGATAATGGAAAGTATCTGTCACTTAATAAATATATAAATATCAAATACAGACGCTCAGCTATAAAGTTTGGCTTTACTTTTCTGGCAACATGAAGTTTGCACAGCTCCTACCGCAGCTCTCAGTGCTGTAAAGGGGGACCTTGTGAGGTCCTGTCCTATCCAGGATGAAACCTACCGGCCCCTATCTCATCTTCACATTGACCAGTCTGAACACGTATTTGTGAAGTGCTCCCCAGAGGTGGGTGGCAAATAAGAGTCATCCCCATTTTAGGTGAGAGTAGGTCAGAGCCGTGACAGAATTTGTATCTATACCTGAGCTCTCTGATCATCTGACCATAATCCCTGACAAATACAGCACAAGATATGTCAATAGAAGTGGGTTTTGCTGGCATTACAACAGATCTGTGCATTGTGGTTTAATTTTTCTGTCACCTGAAAAAAGCCAACACAATATTGATACAGTAACTGACTTGATTTGGATTCTCTGCTAAGGAGAAAACGAGACTAATCTGAATGCAATAGTACTTTTAAAACATATTTTGCCTTATACATTTAATCACAGTTCTTTGCACAGCAAAGCATAAACTTGTCTTTTGCCTTTACTTGACTGTATTTTATGACTAAGAGTTCATTACCCTCCAAGTTGGGCTCATCATATACAAGAGTAAATTTTATTAGTGCTATAGTTTCAGAACACAAAGTAATTTTATTCACAAAGAAATTACATACCAAGGCCCAGAGCTCCCAAATGTAACTGTGAAGTTTTATATTACCTGCCCAAAGTGCCTACATTACAAGGACCTGTAGGAAATACCCCTGAGCTGATGCTGCTTCCTGTGCCCACCCACTCCTGCCTGCCATGGAGTGGGGATGAGGCAGTCTGTGCACCAACACAGCCTGCAGGGCTCTCTCTGCCTTTCTGCAAATGTTCCCCAATGCATAATACAATTTTTCAAGGCTAAAAAATGCTCCATGCATGGATCTAGGGACAA
This sequence comes from Corvus kubaryi, assembly GCF_017639235.1. Taxonomy (NCBI): domain Eukaryota; kingdom Metazoa; phylum Chordata; class Aves; order Passeriformes; family Corvidae; genus Corvus; species Corvus kubaryi. The sequence goes on along the minus strand of NW_024581136.1, from coordinate 2,162,230 downwards.
GAAATAAGTTTTACCTAACAAGACAATGACCTGCCAAAAGAAATAGAGCTGGTAGAATAGCTTCATCTTTTTACAGACCTATGTTTGGGGTTAGTTTCGTATGTTGGTCATGAAAAAATCCACCATCTGGGGCAGACAATGGCATATTTTCTCACAATTCACCCCCACTTCCATCTTTTGGGGCCCCTGCAGTATTTAGATTTGATTTTAAGGTATCTGCTTATCCTCTTTCTGAGCAATGAAGCTCTACATGTAGGTGACTGAAAAGCATAAAAAAATCACAACCTGCAGAAGACGCAAGAACCTAGATTTGTATTTCACAATGGCTAAAAAAACCTGTTAACAAAATCCTCATTAGCACAGTATTAACAGACAGTCCCAGGCATCTCATACATCTATTTTAACCACCCTATAGGGAACAAAAATGGGCATGTTTCCAAAGAATTTGCACCAGAGAAAGTTTATATCAGCTGCCACAGAGAGACATTCTCAGCAGTGAAATGTGTTGGAACTAAACAACATATTTCTGTCACAAAATAAAAGTGTAGCCATCTATTCTAACTCTGTCTCTAATCCCAGTGGGTTTAAGCAATTACCATTATCTTTAAAAATTGCAAATTAGACTGCAATTACTGTTGGTTGTGGCAGCACTGCTCTTTTAGTGAACAAATAGATCAAAAATATTAATTGAATTCATGACCAAGAAACTGCAAGTATTACAACCTTATACCAATTATTCACTGCAGGCTTTAAAGTCATGTTTAAATCAATGATTTTCTCATTGCCTTTGCTGAAAAGCAGGTCCCAGGCACATGAGGACAAAGATATAACCAAGGATTCCTGACATTTCCCATGCTTTTGATCATGTTTTGACTGCAAAAAGACACGATCACTCCTGAGGCAGCTGCTCTGTGTGATAGGAGCTGAAAAGGCACAAGCAGTAGAAATGACTCCTCTGTATCACACCAATTTCAGGGTATTCTCTGTCGCTTATATCTACCACAAACCTGGCAGGAAATTATGAAATAACCTGTGAATTCTGTAAGTACCCACCCCTCCATACAGGCAAGTCACGTGGACCTGTGGAAAAAAATTGATTCAGAGACGTAGAGAACTTTCTCTTATGACAACATGGGAAATCTCACAGTTAATAAAAACCCACAGAGAGGAAAAGCTTCTAGGGAACTGCTTCCAAATATCTACTTCCAAATGCCCACTTGCTGTAAAAAATCCTTTGTGCAGTTGTCTGGATTCTCAAGAATCCTCAGGATTACTGTGCCAGCTGCTCATTTACCCAAACACAAACATATTCCTCATGATTGCACTTCCTATACCATACCTTTGCTTCCCAGCGAGTGATAACGAGATGGATTTTTCCCCAAAGTCAGTACAATTTATTGATGTAACAGGTTATTGTCTTCTGATGCTCACCTGTGCATTGTGCAAGAGCTGCACAAATACAGATGAATAACTTTTGAACGGGGTAAAGAGATTTTATAAAACATCCCAACATGAAAATGACTGCTCAGAGAAAACTGTAGCTCCATGCATGCTTTCAATTTACAATTTGGCCAAAAACCAGATTTAACTTCCAAACTGAACTCTCCTCCTACAAACAGCATGGATTAAATGCTTCTGCTAGGGGAGATAAATCAGAGCACTGCTGGCTATGTACACAGGGTGTTTCTTCTGGGGAAAGTATTTTGTATTGTCGGAAGCAAGCAGAGAATGGGAGAAAGGATCTTCCGCACACTTTTCATGCAGCTCAGCCACCATTCCCAAACTCAGTTTCATGTTCTATGCTGTTCCAGGAAGCTGACATACAGGGCTACCAAGGTCAAAAACCACTGCATATGGAAAAATTAATATGGTTTATTATTTTCCCTAAAATATAAATTATATACCTTAGAAAGACATCTAAAAACAACAAACAAATTTTAAAATTCTACTAATTCTCCAAAGCACATTTTCTTCCATGCTGCAGAATAATGGATCCACTTCAGGAAGCACCACAAGTGGGCAGGTCTGTGGACCTGTGATCCTAAAAGTTTTATCAATACACATATGCAGAATATTGTATATTCAGGCTCTGCTTCAGGAAGTTCAGGGGAATGGGACTAGCTGTAATCCAGTGAATAAACCCTGCATTAGGGAATACATGCTGCATTGGGGAATGCCATCACTTGGATGGGAAACAGGATCTGAGACAATTAGGAGAATGGACTGAGTGACCAAGAATCATGTCACCTGATCTGGTGCCTTAATTTCCACAGGAAATTACTGCATCACTGTCTGCCCCAGTCTAAGACAAAAGGGATGGAATTCCTCAGTATAAGGATTCCTCTGTTCTCAGAGATGAGAACAGGATTTCTCTCTGGAGTTCACTCTCCAGCCAGGTGATCAGCTCGTCCCAACAGGCACTGACACCCCTGCAGACAGCCCTGCTGTGCCAGCACTCACCGTTCCTGTCGATGGCAAAGGGCACATCTGCTGTGACAATCTCGTAATTGCAGATCTGGCTGTACTGGGGGGAGCAGTCCTCGTCTATGGCTTCCACCTGCAGGATGCTGTCATAGATCTTCCCCTCTGTCACAGTGGCCTTGTACACGCTCTCCTTGAATGCTGGGGAGAACTCATTGACATCCTTTACCTGGATATGGACCACTGCCCTAAAATAGGCACACAAAAGATCAAAAAGAAAAATTAGTTTATCGTGACACCTCACTAACAGTTTCTTTTTAAAACACTTGAAAAGACTAACAAAACATATCTAGAAGACTATATAAGCCCCTATTAAAATGAGATATTACTGAGTTTTTATGTTTAATTTGCCTAATTTAGTATCTTAATATGGCACTAGGTAAAAGTCTATTATCCTGGCTTATAGGGAGAGGGTTTCACAGTGCTCCCTTTTAAAATCTGCCCCTAAAACTGAACCCCAGCAGAAAGCCAGTGATATCATTACAGGGTAAAATAAGCAAAGAGAGAGGAAAAAAAAACACAGTAGTCTTACACATGCACCTAAAAATGATCAGTTTACAAACATTCTTCCATATTACATAAGGCTCTCACCTTCTGCTGATGATAATTATCTAATCCTTCAATTAGTTACAACACTGTACATACAACCCATCAAGGCCCTTAGTGAGCAAACTCTAAAGGCCTTGCTTTTGGAAGGATTTGCTTGCTGTTTGGTTTGATAGGCAGGGGAACAGAGGGACACAGAAGGGATGTTCTAGAGCAATGGCAGAGCCACAGTAAACGTTGGGACCCCAGACAGCGTGGCTCTGTGTGTGTGTGCTACCAGACAAAGTCTGGTGGCAGTGGGCCACATTTCATTTAGTCAAGATTAAACTAAAATTTTCCACAAGTGGGTTTCTACCAGATTGTTACTGACAGGAGAGGGGGGAACGTACTAAAATTTGGTATTGTGAAGCAAAACCTGTTTCTGTGATTTGATGGTTATCTGCTATTGCAGGCTTCCTCCTAAATCTGTATTCTTTTTAAATATCCTGAAAACTTCAGCATGCATTATAGACCTAATTAAATCTTTAATTGTCATGTGTCCTGGGTGAGCAAAAGGAAGAATGATTACTATAAATCATTTCTTATAATGGCTCTCAGCAAAACGAACAATTTGTAGAGCACTTACACATCTACGCGAGTTAAATTCATCTTTAATGACAAATAGTCTGGAGCTTAGTTTCATGAATTTAAAGGGAAAAAAGGCACTGTACCACCTAAGCTTATGCAGGGAATTGGCTTCATGGTAAAAAGTACCACCTTCTGACCTTCAATAGACTCCTCTTCAGAGGATTTTAGTTCCTCTGAGACTCGCTGTCCAAAAGCTGAGGTCAGAGACTCTCTGTTCAAATGTGACACTACTCAGCATGTGACATAAATATACTAAAAAAATGGGATGATTCCTCTTTTCTTACCATTTGAAATGAGATGAACAGAGAGAAAACCTATTTAAAAATTGTGACTATCAATTGAAAGCCAGCTTCTATGACCTGGATGTATTCAACGTGAAAGCAAGAATGGAAAATATAAACCAAAACTGAGATGCATTTACCCAGTTGAACAGGGATCCTGTCAAAAGCTTTAACTGAAGCAAACAAAAAGGAATATATTTTCTAATAGGAAAAAGGAATGAAAAAATGGGTAGAATATTGCAACAATGGTTCATCTTATTTGCTTTCTACCTGACAATAATATAATGTAGAGTGAATGTATGCCAAAGCAAAAAAATATTTCTCCTCATTTTCACCTACTTGTGAGATTTCTTCCAGTTTGTTCCACCTGGTCCCGATCCACAGTCATAGGCCTGGATGATGAATGTGTATTCCTTCTGCAGTTCACAGTCAATCGGACTCTTTGCTCGAAGCCGACCTTCTCCAGATGTCTTGTTCAGCACAACAGCCTCGAAGGGCATTTCTTGCCCATGGATTTTAAAAGCACATATTTCACCTGTGAGGAACAGCACAAAGCAATCATAACTGGGGGGGTCTAAGTCTTATGCACTGGAGTGACACCTACAAAGTTCATTTGTATTTCACCTGCTGTTACAGAGGGGGGACATACAGACTCAGGCAGCAGGTCGTTATGCATCCAAAAGGGCCATTAAGCAGGTGCTTGTGCAGTGGGATGCACTGAGTGCAGCTCCAGGCACACACCTCCCTCTTCCTCTGTCAGTACTAAATGGTTTCTGAAAGCCCCAGAGGCCATCCCATATGGTACCAACAGCAATGCTATGCTAAGTTATTTTTGAGCTGAATTAAGAGACTGTATTTATTTAAAGAAAATAGCAAAAAGAAAAATAGATAATACTTCAGAGGTGGTCTTTTTTTAACTGCTGTTGTTCCTTGAGCCACTTGAGCTGCCAGGTGGTAGCAGATGTGCAGATTCTTGCAGTTTAGTTTCCCAACAGTGGAAAATCTAATGGTGCAGAACATGGGCACATTCAAAATACATCCTGCTTTATTTACAGACATACATCATCTTTGGAACAGAAGTAGTTGAAGGAACACAGATGAGTGTCCCTTTTGGACATCTCAGTCACCCACCCACATTCACACTCTCATACATGAATGCCTTCTTGGCAGTAGCTCACTCTGCCTCCAAACTGTTTCCTAATATAATAGATCCATAGCATCTCTCAGAGGAGTACTATAGACCAAAACAGATGATATAGCAAGGACTAAAAAAAATTGATTTGGTCACAAAAGACAACATAAAGAATCTTGTGAGAATATGAGTCTGGAAAGGGAAAAAAGACACAGTTTCTGGTGTTCCTTTTTTTATCCATCATACTGATAGCAAGGATGCACACCGAGTTCATTTTTAACCATTCCAGAATCCAACTTTAAAAATGAAATATTTATACAAAGACCAATGTGACTTAAATATTTTTATGACACATTAAACACATGCTCTTTTATGAGCAAGTCAGTCTCGGGACACGCATTATAGATTCAAAGCGGTCTCCCACTCACATAATCCTTTTCCATTTATTTCCAATTTACACTTGCAGCCTTTTGGAAATCTCCTTGCCAATCATAGCTGAGCCGAGTGCCAAATTCTAAATTAACTCTGAATCTATGACCTCTAATTCAGGCCTGGCTCCTCTTTCTCTATTACAACATATTGTTTATTTTTGCAAAAGAGAGCAGACAGTGAGTTTATAAAAAGTGCTGAGGCTCATAATTCCTATTATGTGTGAAAAATAAAAAATGGCAAGGGTGCATGTGCAGGGAGGGTGGGGATTAGGTACACTGAGGTAGAAACGCAGGATTTTTAGAATATTCCCTCAACTATCATCACACCGGCTTCCCTTTATGACCACAGGAGCTGAAGCTTTGCTCAGCTACATCCACTGGCATTTAGGCAGACAAATCCCACACTTGAAAATTGCAATCAATCCTACAAATGTCTTTATAGGATCAGCACACAGTTGTTTTGGTAATTATGAGGCTCTGAAAACGTCCAAAAAGCATTTGCTTGGACATTTTCCTGCTGCACCCCCTCCCTCCAGGGGTGTGAAAGGGCCATGGAGTTTCCCAGGACAAAGCTGTGCTCTTTTCCAATCACTCCGCTGTTCACCCTCAATGAACTCAGATATTTGGGCTACAGAAGAAGCCATGGACTTTACCCCGAGAATCAGATTTTGAAAAAGACTAACACTTTGCACATCCATAAAAGCAGGCTGCACAATGGTAATGAACTGTGCACAGGGACCAAAGCATGAGATTAAGAGAAGGCTGAAGTGATGCAGCTTGTTCAGCTTTAACCATGGGCACTGTTCACTGAGTTTGTATCCCACTGCTGTCAAACACAACCTTTGATAAAAATTATTCTAATTTCCTTGTAACTTCAAAACAAAACAAAACATTCATCTAAAATGATATTGTGGATTTCAGTGTTATTTTAATTGAATACAAAATAAGCCAGTGCAAACATGGGAAGTCTAATGGAAAATACTGTTTGTTATGTTCTGTGAAGACTGGCCTTCATAGTTTCTTAATGAAGGTTTCCTGAGATGCACAATCCATCAACAGAAATCCTAACTTCTGTGGTTTGTGTTTATTATTTTATTGATCCACTGTTTGATTGCAAACCATACAGCATTTGCAGACATCCAAGCTACCGTTCTTAAAAAACAGAAATAGCTCTGGGCAGAAAAAAGTTCTCTCAGCCCTTATCTAAATATTTATCATTTTTTCCTCTCCAGAGGCAGAGCCCTAATGCAAAGCAATCATAGAAGCAGCACATGTTCCAATTAGTTCTCATCACATATTTTAGAAGTCTCTATATCCCGCTCCTATGCGAGATGCTCCAGCTTTGAATATAACTAATTTTGTCTCCATATTCCCATTTGCCAAAGATAAAATAATGACAGCTGCCTGGATACGGTGAGATATTTGTAAACACACACCAAAAAACCCCACACTGACTTCCAGAATGTGGCTACAGAAACCTACTTATATGAAAACAACTGCAAATGTTTTTAAAAACTGGATAAGAATTTTTTTCAAAAAAAGGGCTCTACTGCTGTTTCCAAAGAAATTAGTTAACACTGTGGAAAATTAAAATGTATAGGATCATGTTTTTTAAAAGGTGTCTTAAGAGCTGTATTGCAAGTAGAAATGATAACAGAGTTGTAAGAGCTGTAACAAAGCAGAAAATTAAGTAAGGTCCACTGCCAGACACACACCCATTGACAGATATATGGAACGACTATTACTAACCATTACAAATAGTGTCTTTAAAATGTAACAGATACTATTTCTCATTAATAAATAGAGCTACAGGACTTTATTTCAACCCAGCTGAGCTAACCTCAGACCTACATGATGCCAATGGGAATTGTGCCAAGCTTAGGTAAGCATGGTTTTGTAACTCATTGGAGGAAAAGGAGACAGAGTTTCTCTCCTACTCAGACTCACCACTGAAGCTGCAGGACCTTGGCACCACCTTCCCCCCTTCTCCTTTGCAAGGCTGAAATGATGAGAGTACAAATCGGGACATTGTTTTTCTCCCAACAGACAACCCAGCAAAATTCTGTGCTTTTTTCTTCATTTCATTTGAATGGGTTGGGGAGCAGGTGGATATAGGATTTTGTGACCATGGAAGCAGTAGGAGCACTGAATTGCTAAAAAAAGGATAAGATGGTGACACCATGCAAAGGTAGAAGCACATTCATGAGATGCTATAGCAACTTCCAGGGCAGAGGGGAAAATATCTCTTCTCCCAGGCCAGGATGCACATCCTGCAGGCTTCCAGTTGAACTCTGCTGAGAGTTTCACTTTAATGCATATTTTAACTAAACTCTGGACACGTTTTTTCTTCAAATCATTCAGACTAGCATTAGCCATAAGCACCTATTAATTTTGAAGTTTACATTCTTGTAATTTTGAAAGCCTTGGTAGAGATCCATTTGTTACTACTGCAGGGATAATAAGGATATAATTTTCTCTGTAAAAATTGCAATAGCCTGAAAAAAAGCTACTGATGGTTCATAATTTCTGAAACATAACCAACAAATTTATCCACTGTTTGGAAATTGATAAAGACAATGTTTCACATTCAGTTACATTTACATGCAAAATTTAGTGATTATAATCCTTAATCAATAAAACTGTATTACAAATTACTGCCTTTTATATGAAACACCAAATTCATAGAAATAATAATCCTCAATGTTACTTCTTTAATAACTACACAGCCTCACTCACTTGAAATCAATTTCAGACGTTATTAGAAAACACTGCATGCTTATTTGGCCTTTCACAGCTCCCTTTGCTACTTCCTCAGCCCTCACTACACCAAGAATACTGAAGACTTCAGATGGAAAGCTGGGATCTCTAATATTTCATCACCGTCATCAATAGTTAAAAAAAGGCAGCAGTTGTATGTGAATCAGGAATCACCAAATGCTGTTTCACTTGGTTGGCTGAGGTTCAGCAAGGTCAAGTGCTGGGCCACCACAACCCTGCAGTGCTCCAAGCTGGGGCAGAGTGGCCGGAAAGTGCCCAGCAGAAAAGGACCTGGGGGTGCCAGTCAACAGTGGCTAAACAGGACCCGGCTGTGCCCAGGTGGCCCAAAAGGCACTTGGCTTGTGTCAGCAATGGTGTGGCCAATAGGACCAGGGCAGTGATCGTCCCCCTGTACTCAGCACTGGTGAGGCCACACATCAAATACTGTGCCCAGTTCTGGGTCCCCCACTGCAAGAAAGACATTCCCCAGAGAGGGGAGTGGAGCTGGGGAAGGGTCCGGAGCACGAGTCTGATGAGGAGCAGCTGACGGAGCTGGGGGGGCTCAGCCTGCAGAAAAGGAGGATCGCGGGAGACGTCATTGCTCTCTAATTCTCCCTGAGAGGAGGCTGTAGTGGGATGGCAGTCAGTCTCTTCTCCAAGGTAAAAAGTGATAGGGCAAAGTAAACGGCCTCAAGTTGCACCAGGGCAGGTTTAGATTGGATGTTAGGAAAAATGTTCCCACCAGAAGTGTGGGTCAGGCACTGGCACAGGCTGCCCAGGCCAGTGGTGGCATCACCATCCCTGGAGGTATTCAAAAGACATGGAAACGTGGCACTCAGGGATGTGGGTTAGTGATGGGCTTGGAAGTGCTGGGTTAATGCTGGGCTCAATGATTTTCAAGGTCGTTCCAACCTTAGTGATAATTGCATGCTTAGGCAATCCCATGATTCCTTACGGAACAGAGCTTACAATGTCGTGTCCAGAACACATCTGGGTGGCGATGTACTCACATGCATTCGTTCCTGAAACCATTCGTTAACTTCAACTACATTTTAAAGAGATTGTTTCCCTCAAGTGCTATGAAATGATGCAGCTCCACAATGCAGAGATGCTACAGAAAAAGCATAGGGGTGACAAAGAGGTCACATCTCACTGAACAGCAAACAGAACACACGAAAGTGTTCTAAAAGCTCAACAAGAAGAAAAGCTGCAATTCTATCTTGTACCTTTTCAGTAGCAGTAAATCAAACGTGAAGCTCAAACGTCTAGGAAAGCAGGCTTCATTAGTTTGCTGCTGACAAAATCACTCCTTTACACTCCTATCCTGTTCTAATTTTATTACTCTCTAGCCTTTTATTACACTTCCATGTGTGTTTTTCTCTGACATGCAAATCAACATAGATAATCCTTCATTTAAAATTAAGGTTGCCGTTTTATACTTCCTGAGGTAAGCACAGAGTCCCTGGAAGATCCCAAAGTGCCTAAGAATCAAAGCCCCAGGACCACATGGCAAATCCAGTCCCACCTTGAAGGAGGCAAAACCCCTGCTCAGGACAGATGCGTATCAAGTTTTGATTCAAAGGACAGACAGAAATGCCACGATCAAGGTGTTACAGTGACCTCTAAAGCTTTGCACACAAATGACAGTAACACTGCTTTTTCCTTAGGCGTGTCTTTCAAGAACTTAATTCAGCTCCATGGATCCATCAAGTCAGAGGTATCTGACAGCCACCACACTAATGAATCTTCTTCGTGTACTACATGCCACCAGTAGGCTTCCAAGAATTTTATGTAACATGTGGATTTGCTTGTGGCGTGACTTTCCTCTTGTTCTAACTAAAAGTTTGTCAACAAAATTGAAGTACTGTCAGTATGAATCAAATTTGAATCTTTAAGGCTTTACATGTGGATGGAAATCCAAACAAAGGCATGCTGTTCTTGGAAAATTTATCAGCAAAGATCTCTCCTGGCAGTTGGATGGACACCTGAAAATAAGCACCACAGCTGGGACACTGCTCAATTTGCTGTTTTCTCAGAAACACAGCACTGAACCACGGCATGCTGTCAATGTCAGATTTACCAATAACTTTTTTAGGGGTTGCTGTTTCTCTGGGTTTTTTTTAATCCAGCCTTCCACAATAACAGCTGTATACAAGTTTCTCTGCTGGAATCCTGCAAATACCTCCTACAGTGCAGAGCTGGTGACCTTTTGAGTGACTCTCACTGGGAAGGTTTACAGCTTTGACGAGTTTTTCTATCACAGGCTGTAGCTACTGTTTAAATAATTACAGAATGCAGAAGGTTATGTTTTGAAGGAGGAAAGGGCAGTTTTTTGGGAAAGGGAGACAAAATAATAATTAGAAATGTAAAATATCTGTAAGGATAGGGAAAAAAAAATAAGGTAGTAACTACTGCATATGCTTTTCCAGCTCAGTTAAGTCCATGCTATTAAACTCATACTGAAATACTAAATTCCAGGAAGCAATACTGAAATCATGAACAGAGGGAGGTATTCATGCCTTAACATAACACCAAAATTTATTATTTCCTCATATCTAATTTTATGGGCAACACGCTCTGCAAAGCAAGAGCATAAATCCACTGCTACCCTTCCTGTTCCATGGATTTGAAACTGGAAGAGGGGGAAACTGCACTTGCACTTCAAGTAATTCATTGTTGCCATAAGCTCACATCAAATGAACCAGGCTTCATCCTTCCACTGAAGAAGGGACCAATTGCTCAGGATAAAAAGATACTTCTGTGGGCAGCATAAAAGCAGCAGTGATATCTGGGTTTCCTCCTGGCTCCACAATAAGTTTCCCTACTCTACAATTTTGTTTACGTAAATCTTGCTTAAAAAGTGTGATTTTTCTGGACAAACTGTGATTCTAGTGAGATATCTGACCACACTGCTCTGTTGGAATCCCCCATTGCTGAGATGCACAACACGTCCCACTCAGGTCTGCACTCCACCTCAAATGAGGGAGAACTGATAGATGTTTATCTGAAAACTGCAATAAACACTGAGGTGGATTAGAAAAATAAGTAACAAGGAGATAAATGTTTGTGCACATAAAGATGTGCTTAATTAACTACTGACTGTGCCTTTCGCAAACACCTTCTATAGAAATATAAAATATTGTTATTCCTTCCTCCCAGCAATCAAACCCTTACCAAATTAACACTCTATTGCAAATAATTTCAAACACTTCTTAATCTTTTATTCTTTCTGAAATCTGCAAGATTCAAGAGAAAAAAAAAAAGCAAGAAAGTGTGATTTTAAGAACAGTACCAAAAAAGTATAGTTTTATAATCAATGTGTGGAGCTCCACGCCCACCTGCACCAATGGAAGGCTTTTGTCAGCCTCAAGTGTCGTGTTTGGAAGTATCCCATGGATTCAGGAGTGCATCCGGTGTCACACAACCATGCACTCAGCACACAGGAACAGCTGTTCCATTTAGTTACAGTGCTGTAGGGCACAGTACAGTCTCTTCAAGAGTTACATGAGTATCCCTAAGAAATATTTGCCTTGGCATTTTTTAGAATACCACATTATAATAAACTATTTGAAAAATTAATCCTGCAACCATGTAATTAAGCCTGTGGAAAAAGCACATTAATAAAAGGAACTTTATCCTCCAGGAGCCAAGTGAAGCATAATGACACAGCTCCCAACTGGGTCATTTTCTGCTCTACTTTTTCACAGGTGTCAATAACAATCACAAACACCTCTGGGTCGTTTTCTTCACACATAGCCTGCATTCTTTGGGTAGTGCTCACTTGAGGCTGCAATGTTTGCTATTTTAACTGCAGCTTTCCTGCTGCTGCAGCAGATCAAACACCACACTTTGCTTCAGACACTTCTCTTCCAGGAAATAGAGGCCCAGATGCTCCCACTGCCCTAATTCCATGTTCGTGTCTGAGAGATGGGTCACGAAGCTATTTCACCTCTAGATTAGTGAGGTCTACACTGAGACAAACAGGAGATAACTTGCCTTATGAGGCCCTGACCCAATTTACTGTGTATATCCTTTAAAAAAAAAAGTGGACCTATTTCTAAAAGAGTGACCTAGGTCTGCACATAAAATTAAAAAGGTTATTACTATGCTTGCAATAATTTCCTGCCACTAAGTATTACTGAGCAGTTAAAGAACAAATGCTAATAAAATATGTGAAAGTAGCTAATGATGTATAATGTTCCTAAGATCTTCAAATGAAATAGAGACCTAGAATTAGGAATGTTGGCTAGCAAATATATATTGCTTACAGAGTTCCTTCAGTCCTGCAAGCAAACCTAACAAAAATATTTCCTGCAGCAGGATACGTGCTCCAACACGACCTGCTAGATTTGGCTCCCTTGTGAGATACACAGAGATAAATAAGAAAATGAACATCACCATGTCACACTCAGAGTAGAAAATCAGCAGCTGTTTAGTCTGCAGAGGACTCGGCAGACTGACAGAAAACCTTACTTTTTAATTAAACTACTTTCCCTTGAGCCCTATATCAAGGCAGACAATTTCTGAGAAGGCAGCTTGGAAAATGTTGAATTTATTAAAATGATTATTTCCCTGAATAATTTTAAAGGCATTGTTTTGGGGCATAGTTAGCTAATTCAAAGCACACAGTGAATGATCAATCAGTTTTTCTGTTTCTTTTGAATCAAAGGCATGAACTAGCTCTAACTTGAGAGCTAAACCAGGAACTTTGGACTGGCTAGCACATAATTTAAACAGCAGACTCAACCATGCAAACCAAAGAGGAAAGTATTAGGAGCTAGGGATGTCCTGCAAAAATAACAACCATAAAATAGTTCCAATATTATGCCTTTGAATAATTGTGGAGCTTCCATGGCATTAGCAGCCCATGAAATGAGTTCAAAGGGAGAGTATGCACTTTGGAACTTTTCAGCGGCTCCTAAACTCTTGCTTACACACACAGTAAAATGTCAGAGATGCATTAGGTGTCTCAGAACTCTTCCACCTTTTGCCCAGAAGAACACACGTGAGAGGCAAGGCTTTGAGTGAGAGGTTAGGAAAGGGATAAAGTGCTCACACATCCTCAAGTTTTCACTCAGCTATTTACTCTGCTGTGGCCTCTTCTTACAGAAGTGGATTAAATAAAAAATTTAGGAACATTAATCTTGGCATGGAGCCTGGACACAAGGGATTAGTCTGTGCATCCTGCAGACACGCAGCAAAGTAGAGCACTGAGTGTTACAAGAGTACCATATGGTTCCTCCTGATCATGGCTTTTTTTCATTTGTTTTTACTTCCACTTGCCTGTCTTTAAACAATCTGAAATACTCAGCTCCTGATGTAAAGTCATAATTTGGACTGGATCTCTAGACAGGATGAGTTACTTTGGACACAAATGCTTCTGCTACAAAGCATCCTCTCAAATGAAAAGAAACAGTCAAAATTACAGCATCTGGCTTTTTATCAGAATGGAAATCACATAGCAAAGATAACAAAATTCATCAAAAGAAAAAGTAAATGCACATCTCCCTAAAAGATCAGCCGTACTCTAATTTGTTTGGACACATAGAGTTGCTTTTTCTATTTCTAAAAAAATATATTCTGTTCATCCTATTCCTCTGAGCCTCACAGTCTCCTCCTCTTTTGTTCTGTTTAGTTTAATATTTCCTACCACACCTTTATAAAGAGAAATGTCAGTGCCTTTTTATATTGTGCTGGTCTTAAGCCCAAGGTTGCTCCTCACCAGCCCAACAACCCACAAGACAGCTCCAGCCACTGACCAGAGCTCAGGCAGACAGCAAATGTCTGTGTTTTTATGCAGAAAAGGCTTGCAGTGCTATGTCACTCACAGGCAGTTTAGGAGAATGCCTGCTTTCAGACACAGCAATCCAAGACTCCCCAGCACAACTTTGTGTTGAACTGCCTTCACCTGCTCAGGCTTAGTATTTGACACATGAGAGGTGTGAGAACCTGAGCTGTGTGAGCTGACTACCTCAGTACTTCCAGCTGCCCTTGGGCAACTCCTACTTGATATTTCGCTCCTTATTCCCAGCTTTTCATTCTCCTAATAGCAGCACAAATGCTTAAGAACTGCAAAACCCCAGATTTTTCTGAGACTGTGACGAACTCCTACTCAGAGTTTAGTAAGATCCTTGTTTCTCAAGGCAGGACTGCCAACCTTAACAGGTCCTGATACATTCCATGATTCATGGGACTCCAGCCACCAAAGCAATTCCAGAAGCACAGACCCATGGCACAGTACTTATAATGGCAGGGAGGATTGTGCTCCAGGAAATCTCTGACTGAGCAAAGACACAGCTCTTTCATGGAATGGTATGGTCAGTACTAGCACAAAGTAACTTTTCCTATATGGAAACTTAGATTAAGGTTTTTATACTCTCACTGACATGAAAATAACTCTAATGGATATATGAACTGCAGCTGTATTCAGACTAAAGATACAGGACAGCCATTAAGAACTCCATTGTAAAAACAGGGGCTCTGTCCCTTCTAAGATTTTACACTGGGATATCTTACTCATATTAATTATTCAGCAATGCAAAGAGCTTTGCTTTCTAAACTGTAAATTCAAACCCATAGTGATCTCAACATGCCTTTTTTTTTTGTGCTTTTTATCATCTAACCCACTGAAAAACCCTATTTATTTGCTATATCTCCTAGATGTTATCCTATTTCTTGCCCTCTTGAGCAGTAGCTCCACAGACGACAGAAATGGTGTTGTTCAGCAGCTTTGAAGATGGTGTTAGCTTTTTTTCCCCAATGTGAAATTAAAAACTATTTGAAACTTTTCATGAAACTGAGATGTGTCAAAATAGTTGTTTTTAGAGAAAGTTCAGTCCTCTCAAAAACCCCCTCACCACTGCAGAAATGGCAGTAATATCAAAAAATCCACAAAGTGCTTCTACTTCAGTACAATTATATTTTTGATAAACCATATTTTTGCCAGCTCCACTACAAATATTTAATGACTTTGCTCTTTCTCTTTGACTTCTACTCCACGTCTGCTGCCCACTTCTGGCTGTGTTAGTCTGAGAGGTGCTTGTGACTTTTAGAAAAATTACTCTTCCTTGTTTCCTCACATGTCAGAAACTGGGGGTGCCAGTCCTGAAAACACGTAGCACTTGTCACAGGCTGCAGTGGGCCTGGGAGTTCAGCATCAGATTTAGTTCCTACTTTATGTGAATTTGGACTTTCTAGGAATTTCTAATCCCTGGATTTGTTGTCCTCAAAGCATGTGTGGTCTTGCAAACATTTCAGTGTCAGGGGATGTAACAGGGTCATTGTTCCCTCATCACCTGCCTCAGTTCAGCCTTTGAGTAAGTCCCTGCTGCAAGTGCAAAACTGAAGTCCTGAGGGAATGACAAAAACTCTAGAAGTGGACTGAAGTGGACACGACACAAACCATGTTGTGGATACATATTTCAGTTTCATCTCTACATTGAAATATCTGCAAATTTATGACCTATTCCTTTAAATTACTTAAAATCTTTCTTTCTTTTGGCATATTTTGCATCCCTAAGAGTTAAGACTTCTGTGGGAGTTTTGAGAGGTCTGGATTTAAGTATAGACATAAGTCTTTGCATAGCAAACCCTTTTAATGTTTTAAAATTTGAACTCCCAAGTTCTGAACAGTTCTGTATCAGTTTTTTGAGCAAATGAGATACCACATTAAAAAAAAAAAAAAGACTATCTGAAAACAGAGCTGAAGTTAAAAGTACAGCCTGGGTCTTACAGATTATTTACAAATTTTGCATTGATATCAATGGCAAAAGGAAACCCTTGCTGAGTGCTGCTAAAATCCGTAATTGCTAAAGGCTAAATTAACCTTGGGAAACCAAAGTGTAATAAAACTAAAGGTTGTAGTACAGAAATGAACACAGATCTCACAGTTACCAGCAGCTGTTATGAGTAACATCACAGTTCTTGCTAAGAGATTTTTTTTCTACTTAGTCTGTATTCCACCCCCACTTTCATTCTAGAAAGTGAAGACCAAAGCTTATTTTTTATGCTTTAGGAGCTATGGCTGAACTTCAGTTGCAATTTAATTTTTAATCTGAAATTAATGGAATGAAGGATGCAACTATTAAAACCAAACATGTGCAATATAAAGCAATAAAAAAGTAACACCATGTAAATTCCACAATAATAAATCATTCCAGTGATTTGGAAAGTGCAAATAAATATCTCTGTAGTTTCTATTTAACTGTTCCGCAGCAGCGTAAAGAAACAAATTATATTTGCAGTTTCTGAAGTAAATTATAATATTAATTTGAATATATCTAGTAGGAAACACAAAGTATTTTATCAAGATGTAAAGTTAATTCAAAGCCAGTTTTGTGGTTACCACTCAACAACGTTTATGGCATTTGCATTTATACTTTCACAAGTGGTCAAACAGCATTTGGCTATGGCAGAACTCCTTTGTGAATGCTCAGCTCTAGCCCTGGGAAGCAAGCACTGTGTCGACAAAGTTTTTAGAACAGCCATTTACAGACCTGAATTTTTGGGTAACAAATGTGTTTTTGGAAGGAGGAACTGAGTAACTGCTTGTCAAGGCTGAAAGCAGCTTCTCTATTAGCTTTTATTCCATATATTTTTGAACATTCTGATTTCATTTAAAAAGTGGTATTTTCTCTCAGTGAATATGGTGCAAAGCTGTCTTCTAGGATGATCAATAATGGCTGTGCTATCTGTACTGATTGGGTTATTTCACTCCAGGTCACCCCAGCTTGCTCTGAGGGCACAAATGCCACTGAGAGTCTCCTCTCCTCTTAGCCCTGCAGCACACAACTCGCACCGAGTGACCAGGATCACGCTTCTCCTGACACATCATTAGCAGCCTTGTTTACTGAAAAACTCATTTCCAGATGTATTGAGTAAATGCTGCTCCTCAGGAATTCACTGGAAATTGCAGGTGGTTACAAAGACTAAAGACCAGGCTGTCATGATCGTATTTGAGCTAAATAACATAACTGTACAAGTGTCTTTAAGGGCATAATCTGAACACAGAGGGATCGAACAGTTGTCAGCGAGAGCCCAAGGAATCTTTATTCTCATTAAATACTTAGAACATTTTATCTCTGTAAGACTGGGCTGAACTTATACATGTAACAGTTTAAAAAAGCTTGTGATTTGTTGCAAACTGAGCACAAAAGAAAATAATGAAACGGAGTGACAAACAAAATAGTGCTTTAAGAACTCCTAGGAATGAAGTAATACTGGAAATTAGCCATGCTTGTGCCAGGGCTCTTGTCTGCAGGGCAGAGCTGCACACCATGAGACAATGGGGCCATCTCACAAAACCTAGCAAACACCTGGGAACAACTGGGATTCAGAACCATAAATAGGCCACCTGCACATGCACTTGTTTCCCTGGCATGGCTCTCTGGGCAGGGTGCTCTCCTGGGGACCAGAAGGAACCCAGAGAAACAGGGTGCTCTCAAGCAGGTAAGTCTCATCTGAGTGAAGTTCTTCAAACACTCCAAAAATGCATTAACACCAGTTCTGTGGTTAATGAAAAATAAGCAGCCTCAGCTGGCAAAAACCCCAGCAACCACCCTCATCATCCTCCCAGTGCTGCTCCATAATCACAACATTATGGCTGTCAAAATTACTTAAGCAATGACAGCTCACTTAGCAGATTATGTACCATTATGGCTTAAAGAGCCATAATAGTACAGGGATATGCAGCTGAGTAACCCTTGAAGAATTTTGAGTATTACAGGTCTGATGAATTAGATGATAATGTTTTTCACAAGTTGTGATTTTCAAATTACCCAGTGTGCCAACTTTTACATCTACAAACCACATTCTGCAAATGGGGTAAAAAAAGCTTCCCAGTTGTGGCATTGGCACAAGTGTGTGATGAAGTCTGAAAGGAACACATTTGGCCCATTTCAGGCAGAGCAGCAGCTCCTTCTCCTCTCTTCTCCAGAATTCTGGGAATTCTCAGAAGAGCGTGTGTGTGAGTATGCGTGCACTGCAGAGAGCAGGTGGGAAAATACTAATGAAACCCAAACATACAAAAACCTCCTGGCTCGAAAGGAGACGAACCCTGAACACCAGGAAAGGAAAGTGTAGTCACCATGGAGTGAATACAACTTTAATCATGTGCCAGGCTTGCTTGGTCTTTTGAAATGGTTTCTTCTGGTTTCCTTTCCACAGTGGAATAGATGTGTAAACCTTTAGGTGTCCGAGCTGCTTACACCACTGCCCTCGGCACTAGGCAGTGATTTCAGTGAATCCCTTCCCCCTCTTTTTTCTTTTTGTAGGGGTTTTTTTTTGGTCTGGTTTGGATTTTTGTTTGTTTGGGGATTTTTTTGGTTTTTTGTTTTGTGGGACAGGGCAGCAGAAGGTGGTGGGGGAAGAAGAAGAATCAAGTGTTTTATTAAACAATCAGTGTTTCTCTTTCACAGTTTTACATTCTGGGTAGAAGGCAATCAGGTAAAAGAACTGATAATGACTTTTTTGTGGGTTTAGTGATGAACTAGATGATGAACTAGATCTCTCTCATATCAGTTTATTCATAGCGTTGTTCCACTGGCCTCAGGAAATTGTTCTCTGTTTTTACAGCTGGAAGTGAACCAAATAAGCACAATAATGCCCAGTGACGGCTGCAAATGAGGCATTTTGGGGGGGAATTCCAGAGCATTAATCCCTTTTTCCACTGTGAATAACACACCAACGTTTATTGTTTCAATAGTGCACATCCACTGTAAGTGTAAAAAACTGTGCAAGAGTCTGTGTAAATTCACTGGAGATCTCAAAAGCATAATTTAAAAGTTATTTTTACTGTTACTAGTTACTAGTACTGTGACCTATAAATCAAGGATACATGGATACAACCACATGCAAAAAGTGATTCTATTGGCCATGACAGAGGAATAAACAGGTGTTTTCACACAGTATCCACAGCATCTGCCCTGAATTATATTCTCTTAGACTGCAAATGGAAGTAAAATATGGATGTGGAAAGGATTATATGAAAACACGACCACAGTGCTACTCTGATAGGAGCTTTGGAAGGATGTTTGACAGATTGTGCTATCCAGGAATGAGAGATCTCTCTGCTTTGATCACAAGGAAAAAAACAAACAAACAAACAAACCCAAAACAAAACGAATCAGAAATTCTTTAGGTAATACTGGATTTGAAACAGTGAAAGCACCAATTCGAAATCACAACAACAAAGTTTCCACAAAACTGATGACAGACATATAAAACACAGGTAGAGCCAGAAAAATCAATATTAATTATTCCATTAATTCCTTGCTGTCCAGAGCAGAAGCTCTGAAGAGGTCACTGCCCACCAGGCAGCCTATGGATCAAAAATATTTAGTTGCAATGACCCTCACATGTTTGATTTCTGCTGCTGAATGGCACCATTGGCAGAATGACAAACCAGGCTTAAGGTGGACAATATTCTGGCAACAATTATTCTGAGATACTCCCTGTGTTTTCAACTCTGTTCTGTAAAAATATATATAAATAAATATATTCTACAACTCAGTGTGGCTTTCTGGTTTCTATACTGAAAATGCTACTGATGCCAGAAAACAGGGACTTATTTCAAGTGAATGATACAAGTTCCTCCCTCCATCTCTTTTAAAATCATTCTATGAAACATAGACTTGCATTAGAAATAACAGTACTGGATGAGGCAAACCAAGAAACTAAATAATGATGAAAGCAAACCTTCCAAAGAAATAGCTGAGTGGTCTGTGAATGAGCAGTGAATAGGTTATCAATGAATCTGCTGCTCTCAGACAGGGTTAATGAACCTGTAACTCCCAGGCTGAGAACTAAACCCCAGGTGACAGAGAAGTCCCTGTCCCCAGAACAGAGGGGTCAGTTGCCAACAGGTGGTTGATGGAGAGCAGGGCAGGAGGCAGCAGGAAGGGGTGTCCCTGCCACAGGTTACAGACAGACCCAGCATGACCAGAGACCAGAAAGATTATTATTCTAATCTAGAATTATTTTTGTAATTTAAGAATAATTAATCTGTGTAATTCCACACCAAGCCAGGCTTAAGAGGGTCAGGCAGAGTCAGGGTTGACTCCAGCAGGATGCTGTAAGAGGCTGGTAGCAAAGAGAGGGCAGTGACTAATGCAGACTTGTCAAAACCTCATGGAATTAAAGAAACCTGCAGTTTATGGTCCCAGTCCTACCTCACCTAGGTTAAACACCAGATTTAAATGCTGTTAGAGAGACCTGTCTCTTGGAAAGCATCTTTGGCAGAGGAACTGGGGAACAAGGCATGGATCCAGCTTAGCTCTGAGCCATCACACCATTTTAAGGAAAACAAAGCAGGCCAGATTTTCAAGAGTCAGAGCCAGCAAAGCTATCAGAAATACAGCATTGCAGGAATTGCACAGTTTATTCTATGCCCATCTTGATTTCCTGAATACAGACACATATATTTGGAACTAGAAGTTCCTAGATATACATACATATTTTCTCTTAACTATCATAATTTTAGCAGCCCTAGGGGTATGTGAGGCACATCAAAAGATCTTGTACATTCTGAATACAAGGTGGCCATTTGCCACCACCCCCATCGAGAGGTTACCTGAGGGGCAGATTGCAAGATCTTGTCCTGAATGAGGTACAGGTTTGCTGTAGGGCCTATTCAGAACCCACACCACCCAGAACTCTCTGTCCCCTCAGGTAGCACCACGAGTCTCTTGACATGGGATCTCAGGACACTCTGAAAAAAATTTTATAGACAAAAGTACTGTGCAGGTATTACCGACATCAGCATCTGGTCTGCAAAAACCTGTCAGGTTAGCAACTCTGTCCACAGAAGAGACACCCAAATTTTACATGTTTTACCTTCAGGAAAAGAAGCTTTTTTTCCTGAAAACTTCAGCATATTCAAAATGGAAATTGCTGAGGCACAATAAACATTAGAGCTATGTCTCCAGTTTTACATCATCATTATTCACACAATGGCTTTCCTTTAAAATACTCTTGAAGAAGTATCTAGGTTGATCATAAAAAGCTGTGTTATAGCCATTATATTTCTTAAACAGTTGTTTTTGTTGGATGTTTAAACTTGCAGTCACAAGAGGACGATTAAAGGTGAAATGAATTATGTAGCTCTGTGGAATTTCTTAGCTTGTCTGAAGAATTCCTTATGGTCATCCTAGACCAGAGAAATGAAATACAGTGCAGTGCTTCCCTACACGACATTTTCTAATTCTGACATGTTTAAATTTCTTTAAATGACTTTGCATAAAGCAGAGCATTGTGAAAATATCTAAGCTAATGCCTTCTGCTGGACACATTCACTCTCATGTTGTTAGCAGAACACAGCACTTTTCATGTCATTTATGCAATGGCTACAGTCAGAGCCAAGATCTAAAAGTAAGGAGCCAGAAGTAATCCCCAAGTCCTTACACAAAGCTACCTTTTTAAGGGCTCTCATAAAAGGATATGTTGTCCTATGGCAACTATGGGAGCACATAAAAGATTGCTCTTTCTTACAGTCTTGCAGAGGATAAGAACGATACAGACATTATTCTCTCCTCTGGGTGAGGGACAATCACAGTGACCTGGCAACCTCACTCCCTGTTAGCAAGTGAAGTTTTAATGAGGAGTGCCCTTTCTTCCTTAGAAACAAAACAAAATCCCTTCAAATGAGAAAAAGGATCAGAAAAATAGTTTAAAAGTACAGAGGAAGGAAAAGACAAACCATTCCCACTGGACCAATTCAGTCTACTCTCTGTTCAATAGATTAAGCAGTCAACATGTTGATTTGTTGGTTTTTTGGTAGTTTGCTTGATATGGTGTTTGATTTGTCAGCTCATTCCTCTCTACTACAGCTATCTAGTCTTCTGTATCTGTTACTCCTTTGTCTGATGTCAGGCAAAGAATCAAAAGACTGGCAACAAGGAAAAGAACTGGAGTGGCTGATCATACACAGTGCACGGCATCCAATTATTCCATGCAGCTTGCTTAAATTATTCAAGTCCCTCTGCTGTTGTTTATAACCTTGTGAAGCTTTCTTTCCACAACAGTTTTTGTGGGAGCTGATTTAAAAGCCGTAAATACAAATAATGGGGCAATGTAGTTTAATTGAGGAGTGAGCTGGTTCTTCAAAGCCTGACTTGTTACAGTATTTCATATTCAAAACACAGAGTTCAGCCTGAATTGAATAGAAACAATGTCCCCCATGCCAGAAGGCTGAATCAGATTGCAGAGGAATTTAGTTGCCTCTCCAAAATGATTTTGTTCTCTGTCACCATTAACTTAACAGCTGGACCTCGCCATTACTTTTCAATCTGTTCGAGCTGACAACAGGGAAAGGTGCTAATAAAAGAAGCAAAAACGGGTGAAAAAACACATGGGATATAAAGCAGTCACAGCTCAAAGACTCGGATTACTCATTTTCTCCTTCAACAAATCTAGCCTGCTCAGAATAAGAATTCAAGCACATTATGGCTCTGAAAATAAAAACACCAGTTATTTGTTCTCTCCTAAAAAAAACCCCAGAAAACCAAAAAAAAAACCCAAAAAAAAACCACAAAACAAAACAAAAAAAAAAGGAAAGGAAATGTGAATGTAGAATTAAAAAAAATGAAAGCATACATAACATTCACAGTCAAAATCTATCTGCGAAGATAAGAAGTTTATATAAAATGATAAATAAATGATATGACACTTTCTTTTAGAAAGTAATTTTTGTGCTGTTCCTTTACCCTCCTCTTTTATTTTTTAACACTTGTTATGGCTTAAAAAATATTTCAGATATTTTTAAATACTTGCTATGAATTTGCATTATGTCTAACAGGCCACCACTGAATTCACAGGCTGGGTGGACACCAACACATCTGCTTTGGACCAACTTCCCACCTCTGGGCATTACAGATCTGCAGACCCAAGAAAGGCTTCCCTTTTTCAAAGGATTCTTGCAAGAATGCGTTTTAATGACTCATGAAAACTACTTTATAGGAAACTTGCCAACCAAGCTTTCCATCTCAGAGCAGCCACCAAACAGGTCCTAAGGTAGGAATGTCATTAAAAACCTCATTTTTCTGTGTAGCACACAAAAATTCTTGACTGTATGTAGGTGTAGATCTTCCAAGAAAAAAAAACACATCACATCTCAAGGAAAGAAATTTCTCTAAAGGTTTCTTTTTAACCAACTTTCAGCTTCCAACCAGTATGGATTTAATGTTCTCTTCAATATTACCCAAGGCAGCATAAAATATATTGAGAGTTTTTCTTCAGATAGAAGAGAATCATCTTCTTCAAAGAATGATTCAATTTTTTCCTCTAAATACAGTTAAAGTAGCAGTAAATGCATCTTATCAGTCCAGCTACTCTGGATTCATTTTTCAGAATAGATTTCTGCTTAGAGAGATACTTATTTTTTGGTTCTCTGTAAGTTCTCCTAGCGAACAGTTTGCAGTTTTGAATCCATTTACCCAAACAATTCCCCATAAAAGACTGTCAGCAATATCTTGCAGAGTAGGAAGTAAAACACAGCAGCAATGACTTGAAATTAAATGAAGCCACAAGAGAAACAGAGAATTTTACCCAAATCACTGACACCACAACTGCATTTTAAAGGTGTTGGATATTTGCTATTTCAGAAAAAATGCTTTTTAAGGAGGAAAAAAAACCAAAACAAAACAAAACAAAAAACCCAAAACAAAAAAAAAACCCTCCTGGTCTCACCTGCTGTGCTATGAAAATCTCTGGTCAGAGAAAGCATCTGAGAAAGTTACAATATTTCCTAATGACCAGGCTTCCTTAGACCCCTCATGGGATGTTGAATGGAAAGTCTAGCAGGTGGTTTAACTTTTAAATGCTTCTTGGTGTTTAAGATGTATTTAGAAAAAAAATGGGAAATAGGGATGGTAAAGAATTCTTTGTCAAACAATCTTTGATTAAAAAAAAGTACTTTTTCAGATTAGGAGTTGTTTTCATTTATTGAAAGTTAAAATGCATTTTAAACCTCTTCTCCCAATTGCCCAGTTCATTAACTGAGGGAAAAATGTATTTATAGGCCTAATACATAACACAAAATTTCTGTAATCTGAGTGGCCTCCTTTATATATACGGACCATATAGTGCACACTTAAGGGTGCTATTTAAAAGAAATTATTTTAAAAAGGAAGCGAAATTTCCAAAGAGGAAGTTATGAAAATTAAAGGTAGGAAGAAAAAAAGGAAAAGAGAAATAATAATGTATTTTAATTAATATATTATTTAATTATATACTCCATAATGGGGGGGAAAAAAAAAGAGATGGAATATTCAGTGCATTAGGGTAAACTATGCACAGTTTCAAAATTACAATATGGAAAAATTAGATTTTTGCCATCACTACGCAGTTCAGTCTGCACTGTAATACATATTTTAATATCCAGCTTCAAAGGAGTGTCCTTAATGGCAGCATTAGTTTTTTCAGGAAAGACAGATGAGAACTAGATGGAATGGAAACATAATGGGAATTCTGCTGTGCCAAAATAGATCTAATTCAATTAGCACACATGGCTGAAACCTCAAGTGAAACTAATGAATTGCAATGTCCAATATGCCTTTAAAACAATTTAAACAACATCATTATTAATGTAATAATTAATGCTCCTAGTAATTGACAGACCCTGCTTTTGTGTCCATTAATGTATTCATTTACTTGACAGGCTGGTTTTAATATAGGGAGAGTGGTTTTGAGGTGTTTTCTATTAGGCAGGAAACAGTTAAGCATCAGAAGTACATGGACACTTAAAACCAAATGATGGTGCAGAAAATCAGTCAGTATTTGCAAACAACTGGTTTTGCTGATAACTCCACTCCACAGTTCTACCACAACTGTGCCTTGGTAGATGGCACCTGGGAATAAATCACTGCATTTCACTAACACTGAAAAATCTTTTCAGTAGTTTTTGTTTGAGCCACTCTGTATGAACTTCCACTGCCCAACACCCTGCGGGATACCAAACACAGTCACTTGGTGACTTTGGGGGCAGAGTCCCTAAAGGCACAGCTCAAACTCTTTCTGCCATGGCCAACTCCCACCTATGAAATGAGAAATGCAAAACCAAATTTAGGCATCTCATGCCATTAAATGTAGGACCAACAGTGATTTCTGCCATCCACCAACCAGACACCTGGAGTGACAGCTCTGTAAACAGGGACTCCTTTAAAATGGCACAGTTCACACAGGATCTGTGAAAACACAGGATTCTATCTATCCTGGACCGCAGAGACCTGGCCAGGCAAAAGGAGGAGGATCAGTCACAATTTCCTACAGCAAAGTCATTTGCTGGAGGGTCCAGTTGACCAAGGGTAAAAAAACCCCAGCAAAATAAAAAACCCAACCTCACGCAACTTCCCCAGCCACTTTTGTTTGCATGGAAAAAAGCAGTATAATATGGCTGCACTCCCACAGACAAAGCCAGCCTCCTTTCCATGTGAGAACATTAACTTCAAATGCCAGAAAGAAAGATATTTCATTTGTGAATTAAGTATTCATAAATGGAATATTCATTTATTAATATAATCCATTTCCAACCATTGTACTACTGAAAAAGTAGTTTGAAAGTACAGAAATCATCCATGAATTTTAATTAGAGTCTATCAGAGTCTGGGTATCACCCTTCACCTTTTATAAACTCACACTACATCAGTGCTCTTCAACAGAATATGTTAAAATCCCCTGATACAGACTCCCACAGACCAGAAAAAAACCAAAAGCCAGCCACCCTGGTGGCTTGGTTCATGGACATTTCTCCTGCAGTGATTTGATGTCCCTGTGCACAGGTTAAGAACTCCAGCACAACCTGTGAACCAGTGCCAAGCAGGAAGCTGATTTGATCCCTGAGCAATGCCATGGGCTCTATGTGGCTCTAGGGTACAGTTCCCTGCAGCACAAAAGTAGTTCCAAAGAAAAATTGACTGAAGTGAGTAGCAAGACCTCGTCCACACTCTGCTCCTGCTGGGAGGAAATGCAAACCAGTTTCTGTTTGCCAGCATTTCTTTAGTTTCCTGGTGGTATTTTAGGCCAAAATTGGAACAGCTGTGTGACTAAGACAAGGCAAGTCCACAAATGTTTCTCCAAAATTCCCCAGGTATGGCAATACACAGGGCCCAAGCTGTCAGCCTTTTTCAACTGCCATTACAAACCAGATAATCACTGATAGGAGTTGATCTTACGAATCAGCCCTGTATTTTTAACTGAGTAACAGAGTATATGCATATGTTAACCTTACTAGGAGAACTTCTAGGTGTCTGTGTAATGCCAGAAAACACCTGCTACTCATGGTAAAAGGGGTTTTTTTTTTTCAGTAGCTCGACATAATGAATCATATTGAAATATAATTTGTTTTTAAACCCTGACAAATCTGATATATTCCCTCTATGTTGAAATATATTATCAAGAGGTCATTTGTCTTGAATAAAACTCTGTGGGAAATAAGGGTTATTTTAATATTGCTGGAGTCTCTGAAAATCAGTGAACAAAAAGAGCGTGCCCAATGCCCAGAAATAAAAAGTGTATGATTGTTGGAAAAAAAATGTTAAGATACAGCCACACATTATGGGGAAATATTTTTCATCTGGAATTCATTAGTTCCTGACACACAGTACTCATGTAATAATTTACATCTCTCTCCAGTTCCTTAAAGCAAAATCTGCAGAAATAAACCATGAACACTTTAATTGGCTTTTGTGTTACTGTCTGAGATTAAACATGAAAAATAAATGGGAAAAATTATTTAATGCCAGTAAGTTGAACATTTTGCACCAGCAGTATTCTCCTCCAAATGCCTTCTAAAATTCACAAATAAAAACTGAAATAATTCTTTGAAATTTATGATATATGGATTTCACAAAAACCTCCTGAAATATTTATCTGTTTACTACTCAAAAACATATAGTACACAGGCAACTTGCAATTTACTAGCATAGTAGTATTATGCTTTTGTTTAAATACCAGGAAATCATAAAAATTATTCTGAGATGGATTTCAGGTTTTAGTTCCTATTTTCTGATTGATAAAAAAGGGGCAGATAAGGAACAAGCATTCTCTTCTTTCATTATACAGTCAGCTAAATGCGTAAGCAAAAACCAGCATTAGTAGCAATCTTCCCTTGCCCATAAAAATTTTCCATGATTTTATTACAGCAGAGAATCAAAGCAAGCATTCTTTTAATTAAAAAAGAGGATGAAAGAAATCTTTTGAACCAGTCGAAAAGATCTGTAAAACACTCTCACAAAACAGTGTGAAAACAAATGTAAAATTATCAATAACATTATTTCTTTATCTCTCAAATGTGTTCCACGTGTGCAGGATTATACAACTGAACTACCTTTATTGGTTTTTACCTTTCCTTCTCCTGCATCTAAATCAACATGCAAATATATTGGCATTTCTTTAATGGTACTGTATTTCTTGCTCCAGCACATCTGATCAGATTTGAAAGCACAGTGAAATCGGTGAAGCCAACCCCTCATTTCACCATCTTATTTGTGACAAATAAATTTTAAGAGCCAGAATTTCTCCCTAAAGTGCCCCGGTGAGGTGGGAAGGCTCCGAGATGACACCAACACACAGCCCCAATTCTCACTGCTCACTCTCACCCCATGCTAACCGTGCCCCTTCCTCAGTTGTTCACAGAAAAATACTCATGGGCATGTGTTGTGAAGCAGATTGTGAACTGAGCCAGGTTAAAAATAACTCTTAAAGCCAATGCCAAGTCTTCCTATTTTGACATAACCCTCAGGGGCTTGGAAAAACCTTTCTATGGCTGTTTTCACATCCATAACCAACCCACCAAAGCAAAAGCAAATACTGGCCAGGCTTTGCCTTTTATTCTTACACTCATCTGTGCTTCTGCTTCATAGACAAAGAGCTATAACTTAGGTTTGTAATCTCACTGAAAATTCTGAGATTAAATCTATGTATAACTAAAGGCAGAAAATCATCAGTGCCATGTGTCAGAGCTAACATAGACTGACTTTCAGTTTCCAGGCCTAGATAGAAGAGTTTAGGAGTTTTTTGATGCCTTTTTATTTGGAAGGCAGTTTCCTCATTTTTTTTGGTATGAATTGAGATTTTCTGTTGGTGCCTGTGGAACACAGCTCCTTTTTTCAGAAAAAATTGTGCTCTAAACTCTCTTCCCCATGAGAGAAAAACTGGATACTTCAACTCAATGGTCACATCATTTTGAGCCAAAAAATGTAAAATGTATCTTCTCCCTTTCTCCCTCTTGTTGAAGGGATGGTGAGAATTTTTTCCCCTGCTTTTCTTATAATGGTGGTCTAAAGGCAAAGGGAGAGTATCCTTCAGCCCTTCTTTAGGGAGCAGAGTCAGGTGAAGAGAGCAAGAAACTCTACAGTCAATTACAGTGGGAAAAAATAAGCTGAAATATAATCCATGAAGGAAAAGCACTACTTGGAGCAGGCAGCTAGTGTAGCTCAAGATAACCTGGATTCACACATGTAAAATGAGATTGGCAGACAAAACCTAAGTCAGAAAATATTGCTATTCTCAAACAACAGTCTTTACTTGGGCGCATCCAGGCTAGAGCAGCCCAGCTCCCTCAGCTGAGTCCCCTCACAGCACTTAAAATAATGCCCCCTCTATGACACAAGTTATACTGCTTGGCAAGGATTTGTCCTGTTATTCATGTGTAGAACATTAAAAACATTCCAAGAAATAGAGAATCACCAAAAATAAAACGAAGCATGAAATAGCAACAGCGCACACACAGAGCTTTAGCACGTTGTTTGTTGCTATTTTCTAACTGCCCTCAGATTTAAATCAGCCACGAATTGTAATTCAAGAACTATTTCTTCAGGAACAACAACAGGGGATGGGTAAAGAGGAAGAGTATGATGCTGTGAGGCACCCTGTGTGCACTGCTACAGAGAGCTGGGTGTTAAGTCCAACAGGTCCTTGCTCATCCTGAGCCGTGTGGTTTGGGAGACCTTGTGACACAGTATTAGGTACCTATGCCAGCTGTGCACTGCTCCAGCACTTCCCTCTAGCTTTGCAAACCCCAATCAACCCAAAAGACTGTCTCCATTACTTTTATTTTTTTATCCTTTTTTTTTTTTTTGTATGTGTTTGTAGAGACACAGAGTATTTAAGAGAGCAATGGACTCCACAGAAATGCAGTGGGAGTTAGATGCAAAAATGTATCTGTGTGCATTTTCTGTCTCTCACAGGTAAAAGCAACATTTAATCGTAGTGATTCTACAAGTGAAAGTAGGGCTTGTCTAAAGGCCAAAGATTTATTTTATATACAAAGAATCCAAGGATGATTTCTCAGAAGTATTAAAAAGCTTAATTGGGTTGTGATGATGGAATAAGAAATCCTTTCAACCACTTTTATAACATCAGCTCCTAGCAACCAGAGTTATTCCAACCTCACACTCCTACCTGCCAAGGCACAGATATGGGACACAATCTGTGACAAAGCTCGTAACATCCAAGCAGGAAATTGCAAAATTATGGGCAATTCACTTCCTCTGTGCATATAGCCCTTATTTCCAGCACCTGCAATTTTGAACTGTAGAATGACAGCATGCCAAGTTTGTGTCAATCATGGGTAATTTTGGGACTAAGTAAGTAACAGGGGCCCTAAAGGCAAGCAGAGGCTAAAAGCTTAACATAGTTTTGATTTTAAATGTTAAGTCACCCAACATTTCCTTAGTGAAAAACTTCAGTAATATTTTGAAGCAGAGATATTATGCTCTTTATAAATATGTTTTTTCCTGTTGTGTCTTCCTAACGGAAGTCATATTAGAATCACTTGGTCTTGCATTGTCTTTCTAACCCCAAGTACTTAGAACCCAATATTAATGTATTAGCTCCCCAAGGTGTGATAGAGAAAAAAATCAAGGGTAAGTCTTCTCAATTCAACCAGCAAAATGGACATGCACCGCTCCATTTAAAAAGTACTTTGTGCCATTCTCCTTTTTCACACCAGTTAGTTCTGTGACAAATGCCCCAATTTTGTGACTCACCTTTGACACCCTGACAATACCTAACAACATATTCCCTTCCATCTCCTGTATTATCAGGAGAATCTCACAGGCTTTTTTTACCCTATTTTCTGTCCTTGTCCCAAAGGGACAGATCACAAAGCAAAGATACGTTTCTTATCTACTACTTTTATCAGCCTGGGTAACACATGCCATGGAGTCCTTTGATGCAAATTGCCTGCTCAGCCTGAGGAGTCTCCATCTTTCCTCTCGCAGGGTAAGTACATATTACTCTTCCTTGCCTTATAAAGGATCCAACCAAACAAAACCAATCCACAACCTCTCCATCACTTACCTATCCATACATTTCCCTGGCTACTCGGCAGCTCTGATGATTCCATATGTTGTTTCTTAAAGCCTAAAGTCTTTTTAAAAAATTCCACCCCATCTACCCCCAGAATTTACTGGGATCTCCCAAAGTCAACACACCCCTGTCCATTGAAAGGGTTTGGTCTCAAGCCTTCGTGCAATGCATGTTTGAGATTCTTCAAGCTTTCAACTCTAAAGACTACTGCAGATTTTACACTACAACACATTCAGATTTCATAAACTTGTAACATTTCCTGGGTTTGAGACATTACTCCCCTACTAACTTTTTTACAGCTGGCCAAAAAACTTCAGATAAGCATCTGACTTGGCGTTAAAAACCACCAAATATTATATGAAATTTTATTTCATTTTTTTTTAATTTTAACAATTCATTAAGCAACATTGAAATAATTATCAATAACCTCAACCATATTTTACACAATGCAAAGACTGCTGAACATATTAGCTCTGTATTTGTACACCTAAGAGTTAAATACAAACTGAGTGTGAGCTTTTTGTCCCAGCTTAGTTTTAGGTATTATTTCATAGTACCCTACTGATTGTTATGTGAGACTAAAGATAAAACAGCAGAAGGCAAATTTTCAGCTAATGGACACTTTTATGTTGGGTGTCACAGGGCCTGGGATATGATCAAGAGAGACAGTATTTGCAAGTACCTTATAAAATTCTTTTCAGTTTTCGTACTTTCTTATGAAAATAAATATATTTGCTCTAACGTTATAAAAAGCATGTAGGAGGCATTATTTTCATGTTTTTGTCATGTCTGAAGGCTGAAAAATCTTTCTGGTTCAGCTGAAAATTAAACTTTACTTTTTTGAAGCAAGTAGCATGAAAATTCTGAAGGGACTCAATAATAACAACTGAAGTGGCTGTGCATTAAAGGGGCTTGTCACATGCACTGCATTGTTCCAGACAGCCTTCCAGCTCCACGGCACAAACGGGCTGCCAGTTCCTCCAGCACATTCTTCATGCTGTACATTGTGCTTCTCCCCGTCCTCCCCCACCGTCACACCTGTAAATTGAAGTAGCATTTGTGGGGGGAAAGCAAGACAATTCAATTCTCAGCCTACTTTGGAGCCAGCCTGGAAACAGGTGAGACTTCTTAAGTCTATAAATGCACCTCTTGCTTCTGTGTGAAGCTCCAGGGCTTTGTTAATCACAGCCCTGCCACTGCCACTGCTCCTGCTGCTCTCCCAACACCACCAGTGGCACCGTGGGACTAGAGGGGGTGCAGGCTCACCTGCACACAGCCTCATCCTTTTCCAAGAGACAAACATGCAGTCTGTACACCAGGAAATGCAGTATTGGTAACCCCAGCAAGACACAAAATTTAATGTTAGGATGTACTGTGACTGTGGAGCAGAAAACTTGCCCCTACTGATCATACAGGATGCAAGTGTCCAGGGGTAAATGAAACAGAAAAGACTGCCACAGTCACACTGCACCCTGTGTAACTGAACAGAAAACACAGATGGAGAGAAAAAGGAAAAGCTAACAGAAATGCAGACCAAAGTTTGGCACATGAGTGTGGTTCTGCAGTATAGAAAGCAGCCCTTAGACTTTCATCTGGCCTTTCATCCTACTTACTACACAGAACTTTACTCGAATTATGAACCAAATGTGGTTCTCTTAGCCCCCCTTTTCAACTTTTTTAAAAAAAGCCTCAAGTTTTCGCACAGATTGTACACACAGTGGTTACACTATAAAAATATTTAGGGCTGGCTTAAAGCCAGACTTTTAAGTGTCGGTCCTTGATTTAAACTATCAATATTGCATGGGGAAAATGAACTAATTTCAATAAACAAACACCACCACCATTCATTAGCCAGATGCAATTGATTCAAGGAAAAAAGGAAAGACTGATGAACATTCCAAGCAATATTCAAGATTTGAGGTATTTCCTAGGTCACAAAAAGCATTTGAGATTTCTCCGCAAGGTCGCCTCTCTCCTTTCCTACGTGCAGGCAAGAGGAGAGCGGAGGACATTGCTCATCTTGACTTCAGGAAGGTTTTCCACACTGTGTCCATAACACCCTCACTGACAAACTGAGGAAGTTCAGCCCAGGTAAGTAGACAGTGAGGTCTATTAAAACTTAAGATTAGAGCAACTGACACGTAAATAATTAAAGTGGTCACTTTAAACCTGGGATGAATCCAGCACGCACATCTGGCTGACATTTTACATCACTGGGAGGAAACATCCCAACTTAGAAGAGGAATATTAAGGCACTTTACAGACAGTAAGAACTGGAAGATAATCAAATTTTCAGGTGTGTTGACAAGACTCATCTCACTATCAAGGTAGAAATAAAATAATTAACAGAAAACTAGGAGAGAATAATGCAGAACTGAGCAAAGGATTCAGAGAAAATAAATATTGCAGTGCTCTGCAGCAAGGTGTGATGTGTGCATGTTCATTATTCACTAGCATAATTCCTTGGAAAGGCATTTTAATTGGAAATATGCAACGTGCCTTCTTGGACTTGGAATATGCCAGGCTGTATTGCAACTTATATCTTGTACAAAATACGTGGAACTAGATATTATGAAACTGAGCAAGAAGTGTGACCACAGTGTGATTTAAAATCTCTTAAAACACAAAAAATATCTTCCTAAAGAGGCAAAAAACATTTACTATTTTAAAGGATGTACAAGAGGACAAAGGATCTCCAGGTTATTAAGAATTTTTATGGGGTTTTATATATGTAAATTGTTACATTACAGTAGAACGATTACTTTCCAGTAGAATTAGACCAACATCTATTCATTCCAAACCAAGAGAAAGAATCTGATTTTGCCATTTTCCTGTTTTTGACATAAAAAATAAGAAGGCAATTTTGTCAAATCTTATGGAAAAGTTGATCTGAGGGGAGGTAAAATTGCATGAAATAGCAAACAGTTTTGTGGGGAAAAAAACCTCAAAGAAACATTCTGAGTAGTTTCACAGAGCTCTGATGAACACCATAATGAAAGAAAATGAAGGCAGACACTACAGGACAGAGTAATCAAAAACCCGGATGAAAGCACGTTATTGTCTCTTTGTTACTGCTCTCTGAGGAAGGAGAGCATGCATTTTCCAGAAGGAGGGGTATTGGAGATCCTGCTTTGGGGACTCAGAAGTCATTTGGAATGACACTGAAAAAGCATGTGTAAAACAAGTAGATACCAGACTGAGAAACAACAGAGGCACCCCTCTAATGACGGATTTCAAAGCACTTTGTTCAGTCCTGGTGAACAACTATGTGTATGGAACAAGACATTGTCTGTAGCAACTTGGCAATTGTCTCTCCTGGATCTCTGCAGAGAGATTAAAATATAGGTTATGTGGTTTTTTTCAAACATGCTCTAGGAAAAACACAGGGCCTGCTTTTACTTTTTTCTATAAAAAATTGCTTAGAACACATTTTGCAAGAGTATATTTTGAAGATACTGCTGTGCTTCTTTCTTTGTCTTTGGCATCTCTTTAATGAAGCATTTCTGTTAGGCAGGAAATTCATTCTGCTAAATAATTAACATATACCATGAAAACTACTATAAAAATTACACGTTTCTACTATGGTGTTACGTACATCTTAATAATTTCTTCACCTTGTTGCTAAGCTTTGTCACTTCATATAGTATTTGACAGTATGCATATACTTTAGGGTGCAGGAAAATCAACTGGCTGCTGGAAGGTCCCAGCTTTATTCTGACCTTTTATTGTGTGCTATCTCCAGTAAAACAGTGATGCTGATGCATTTTTAATCTCCTACCCTACAAGGCACAGAGCCAGCAATGAACACTTTTTATGACATGGGTGTGTACACATGGGCTTGCTCTTTTCCTCTCGAGAAAGCTTGGAAATGGAGAAGAGCCTTCATGCTTTCAGCCACCAAAGAGGTGTCTTGTTTCTGTCTACCCTTAAACACGAGTATGTTTGTTAGGCTGTAAGTCTGTCAGCTCAGACACTGTTTTGCAATGCACAGTCAGTGTATACAGGGTACCAAACGCTCCACAAACGTAATCCAGCAATTTATTATATTGAAATATAGTCTTTCCAAGAGATGCAGCTTCTCACACACAGGGAGAGCCCTCCATGCTGTGCTTCTCTCCAATTTATAAATACACTTCTGAGCCAGGGAGCTGCAAAGGCCTAGAGCACTTCCAAAAATGACACTGGCAAATGGGGAGGCAGCAGCAACAAGGCAGCTTTCCCTCGTGCTCATAAATAACTTGATAAATGTTTTCCGTCACTTCCAGAATTCCAGGTTTTTTCTTATTGCTCTTGAGAAGAGAGACTCAGCTCCAGAAACAGAAGTAACTAACTCCAGAGTGCTGGTCTGCTTGCTGGATTAGAAGCCCTGCCACGTGGTGGGTCCAACTGTGCCCTTACTACCCGTGCCTCCTTTCCAGTGCAGGGTGAACGCAAGGTGTATCTGCCTTTCTCATGCACAAAAAAGTCTCTATGTTGCTTTGACACCATTCAGCTTTACCTGTCAGGAATATGGATCAAGTGCTACTCAGATTAAATTTAGCACTCTCAGGAAAAGTTGTCCTCTCATATCTGCTTGCCAGCAAAACATCTTGTGTTGCAATCCTACCATCCTGTTACTTAAGTATTGTTTTATTAGACAAGAACACTTTTCAAGCAAGTAAGGCTGATTCATCAAGAGTTATCTCAAGCAAATACCACAGAAGACAATCCTGTAGTAAATAACCATACAAACTGCTCTCCAGTCAACAAAATTAAAGTTACAAATAACTGCTCATGAGAGTCCATAACTCAGGATCTCTCCTCCTCTCCTCTGGTCCAATACATTCTTATAGGAACATGGCATTTTGGATCCTGCTACAGCACATGAATATCTAAAGTACATCTCTGCTCACTACCTCCTGCAGTCAATCACTGTATTCTGCATGTTCACCCATTATTTAATTTAATTATCTTTTTAATGGCCTCTATGCAAAAAGAGGAAATTACACTATCAAAGGAAAAACAAAAGCCTACTTGAATATAAGTAATTACCTACTGAAGAAAAAAGCATATCAAGCAGTAACAAAAGCAGTCCTCGACACTTGTGTTTGGTCGATGAAGGAGAAAATAAACCAGATTTTGTGAAGACTTTCTATGCTTACACTTCATTTAGCACTGGAGAACCATCCACAATAAATGACAGCAATAACAACTGAGGAGGGAGTAAGCCAGTTTACCGTTGAGTAAATAAAGCAAACAAATCCCTGATTTTATTTACTAAAAAACAAAGGGAACTATAAATTCTGTATCTGAAACACTGATCTGAGGCAGGATGTAATCTCTTGCTCCCAGGACTCCTATCAGCAGTACAGAGTTCAAAGTCAAGTCCCTTCTCCATAAACTTTAATGTGGTCACATTCCAATTCCTCGTCCAGCTCAAAACGTTATGGAGGAAAGGTGTTTTGAGTTTCGCAAGCCCTGTGCAACATTAAAGGAAGAGTAGTAACTTTCTCCTATCAAATGTTTAAGAGCTACATCTTGCATTTTCCAGGTCTAAGAACTGAGATATTTAGACAAACACCATTTTAAATGCTTGGGTCCATCTCCCTACAAATGCCCAGTGTCAAATAAACGCTTTTGTATGCCTTTACAAACTATGGCAAAATCTGTCAGCTATCTGCATTAACGGACTTACAAAAAATTTTTATCTTAACCAAGAATCAAAAGTATATCCAAAAAGTGATGAGCATAAAATCTTTCTGAATGGAACTTCATTCTTTATGAATCCATAAAATGTTTAGGTAGTGGAGTGCAGTGATTGAGAGACAGCAGCATCTTGCTTTGACACACTCAAAGAGACCCTACTTGAAACCAGAGTGGGAAGATAACATTCTCACACACAGGAAACAGGATGTTCCAGGACAGATGAGTGACTGAAAGGGGGGAAAAAGGCATGTACTGATAGCTGACCTCAGAGGCCATAATCTCAATAGGGTAATGAGTAAAAACTATGTTAGCAAAACAGTGGAGAGTCTGAAGGGATAATGAATCCAGCTGTGGTGCCACCAACACATGGTGTTGGTTATTGCTGTGGTTATTTTCTGAACAACCCAACTATCATTAAAGTGCTCTTCAGGGACTCAGAAGAGAGGTAAAAATGGAATTTTTTTTTTTTTTTTTTCCTGACAGCAGTGGCAGACAAACTAAAAGATGAACTAAACGTGTTTACAAACACAGCTTCTTTCATATCCACCATGGCTTTAAATAGCATTTCACTATTTTAGACATGTTTCCTCCTTGTGCAGTATTTTCCTGGAAGTGCAGTAGACTGTCCTCAGCAGGCAGGGGTCCTTGATCTTGCTCAGGGAGGGCCCAGGAACAGCCTGCGCACAGGTTAAGCCCAGAGGTAACAAGCTTCTGGGTTTTTATGCTATGCTCTTTCTCCACACTCACTCCATTCCAAGTACCTTTCCCTGACATCCTAAAGTGGATGGTTCTGCTGGGGCAGAGGCCTCCTGCCCGTGAAATAAAGAGAGGCCATGAGGCCAAAACAGAGAGGAAACAATGGAAGCAAGAGAGGAGCTTTAGGACTGTGTGGTGTGTTCAACCACCTACTTGTACTCTGTAGGTGAATGCACCAGACAGACCAACAAACACACCTCTACACATCTCTAAATGACCTTATCAGTTATTTGGGGGAGACAGCACTTGTGGCATTTGGTTAAAAACAGAGTGGAAACACTCTAGATTAGTACTTTGAAAGCTGAAACTCCGAAGACAGACATTGTACACAAAATAAAGCCTGACCAAGACACATTACACTGACAAAAACCTATCAAAAACTATTAGAATAAACACACGAGCATTCCTTTGGTATTCCAGGAGTTTTAGAGACCTCAAAAACTCCAGGAAAGAGCAAGCCTCCTGTACATGATTGCAGCTCAACATTTATTTATAAACCTGAGGATGAGAGCTGCAGTCAGGGTTACTCAGAAGGTGACAAATTAGGATTAGAAAGATAATACAAGTAATTCTTCACACTGGAGTGGCAGTAACAGCTA
Organism: Corvus kubaryi; assembly: GCF_017639235.1. Lineage (NCBI taxonomy): Eukaryota > Metazoa > Chordata > Aves > Passeriformes > Corvidae > Corvus > Corvus kubaryi. Next base: position 2,124,633 of record NW_024581136.1, on the reverse strand, counting down.
TATTTAAGGTCAGGAAGACTGAAATGGATACAGTACCTGGAGAGTGGTTTTGTTGTGAATACTGACTGTTGGGGAGACACACTTACAAAGCTTAGTACCTATTATGCTGCAAAATTTATCCTGCAATGGTACAGGTTCTTCCATAAAAGCTGCATTTTCAGACTGATCAAAGATTTTGACACAGGTTTTAGCCCATGTATGTAAGTAATCCCATAGCTGTCATTTCTTTGAAAAGAGAATGAAAACAGTACTAGATTTTCTTCCTTTATAAATATGTTATTTTAAACATTTAAATGAAACAGAATCTCATCCTATTTCTCTATACAAAGGAACACTGTCACAATTTCCAAGCATATATAAATATTATTTCCAGCTATTTCTCATGTGCTATTTAAAGTAAAACTACTAATCTCCTTGGTACAACAGATAAACTTATTAAAAAAAAGTTAAGGTTTGAAATCTTGGATATTGTACCTTTTGCAAGGCTAAAACTAGGTCTGAAAATAAGGCAAGTTTTCTATGTAAATGAAAAGAATCAAATATAGTTAAAGAAAATGTATCAGATACGTAAATTCCCTGAAATAAGCAGAAGACTCAAATGAGCAGGTAATCAGTAGACTGATTAAGACATTTGCTTACTGAATTAAGTTCTGTTTTCTTATTTACATTTTCTAATTAAGGCTAAAATAGTAACTTGCATTCTGTGAATTTTTAGTTGTGTAATTACTAGGAAATAATAATTGAATCTCTGAAAAAATTGTAGAACAAAGAACCTTTGAGAAAAATTATACCAATTCTTTAGTTATACAGAATGAAAATCCCTTTCTATTAGAATTATCCTGCAATTACTGCTAAATCTTTCCTCCTCTTAAATGTCTAAGAAATACACAAAGTGAACTACTCCAAAAGGATATATCCTCATCAAAACAATGTGCCATATCCAAGATGATGAAAACATAACTGAGTGTTGCTACATTTATGTTCCACTTCAGTTCATCAGTAATTCAAATGCTTCCATCAGTGTCAAAGGACCAATTAAGCCAACTTCTAGACAGTTTAACTGACCCCCTAACACACTCCTGTAAAAGAAAAGGACACATCCAAACATCTGAGCAGGAGTTAAGAAGCAGAGTCCCCAACACTGGGACGCCTTTGTGCTGAGGGGGACACAGCTGATGGTTCCAGGAAGGGAATAATTACTCTCTGTTAAATTCTGAAGATAAACTGATGGTAAATCTATCCATGCCCAGGATGTGGGGAGGTGAATCAAACACAGCAGGGTACAGTCGACAGCATCCAACTCCCTGGCTGATGCTTGTTAGAGCACAAGCCCATTCTGCACGTGAGTGAGTAAATACACAGCCAGCTTCCCTGAGCTTCAAATGATGCAAGTTCTGCTTTGGACAGGGAGGCTTCATGCAGGAACCCTACTGCTACCATATACTTCAGAGAACAGCAATGACAGGCAAAGAATCACCTCAGACACCCCCAAATATGTCCAAATTGTACATACTGTCCACTGAGCTGCTTGTGACCAGGGATGAGCAAAGGCTGCTGAATGTGATGTGCGCAGCACGGGACAAACAGAAAATGATCTGCAGCAAAATTAGGGATGCACCCAAGCTTAGAAGTTATGAATATAATCCTACATATAAATACACTAACTCTTCCACTGCATGCTGCTATAGCAATTAATAAAACCACTCTGGAAGTACTTTTTCTTTCTTACTAGATGTTTATATGGACAAAAGCTGGACTTTCCTATTCCACCACTACTGCCTTCATGTTGTTTTTAACCATCCTCACTATAACTAGTGAGAAAAGAATGGATTTTTACAGACCGATTCACAAAGACCATGAAACTCTTCAATTATTTAAACTATCAGAGAAGTTACCTTAAGCCGTACTCTCCCAGTGAAACATTTATTTTATAAAGTCTATGTATGTGTACACACTAAAAAGTGTCTGAAAACCAAAAGTAGCATGGAATTCACAAACTTGGCCTGAAAAGCAAATCTGAGCAAACTCCGATTATTGTTCTAATGTGTCTCAGTGGAGCACAGCATTTTTCACAAAATCCCATTAACAAAATCTCCGTAACAGCATTAAACACAACATGCCATGCTGCTGGGAATGCTCTTCCAGCTTCCTGCACATACAGGCTGTAAACTCCTCGGATCCCTGGAACCAAACTCCCCCTTCATCTTTTTCCATGTGGATACTAGAAGATGAGAAGGATGACTGGCTAGTTAGGACTGGGAATTAATTTTTTTCCCTACAGCTATTTCTTTTCAAGATTCTGCTCTAATAAAAAGCCACCTCAGAGACACCTTACACACTGTGAGGGCTCTGAAGGGGCTTAACAGAAAGGGATCTAAAGTGTAGAGAGCTGGGCACCTCAGAGCTCCCATCCCAGGAAATCTGGTGTCACCCTCTCGGGCAGCTCTGGAAACATCCAGTGAGGGAACTGCACAGCCTTCCTGCAGGAAAAGAGTCAGGCCACAACAAAGCATGTTTCAGTGTGCAGGCTATCCCAGATCCAAACTTTGTCCAGCAGCTCTTTGCTTTGTCTACAAAAATCAGTTTCAAAAGTCAAATATTTAAGCTTTATGTAGGCAATAATGATATTGTAGGTAATATGGATTTACACAACCTGCTTTTTCATCAGGCTTTTAAGTCCTACATATTTGAAAAAAACCCAGGACATATAAATGCTGCAAGTCTAATAAAAATCAAGTTAGGCAAATTTTTAAGTAGTCTGGTGAAAATTGAGCCCAAGATACCATCTGATAGCAATTTCTACAGTTTATTTGTTCTGCCTATTACCCTGATTGGAATGCATAGAATTTTTTCTGCTTTCTAGCAGGAACTGGCCAGGTCAAGACTGACCAGAAGAACAATTATAGTCATTTGTTATAATTACTAAACTGAGGCAAGAAAACTAAGTCTAGAGGTTTGGTTCAGGCTAAAAGAAAATACTTCTTTCTCTTGCCTAAAGGGAGAGGCATAATTGTCAGGAAAAGACAAAAATAAAGAGACAACCAGACACCCTTTTGAAAAGCACTGATAATAAAGCAAGTTAGAGTCTCAAAGGGAGCTGTGCACCGAGAGAAGGGAAGATGCATGGCCATGTGCCCTGCTTTGCCCCAGGTCACGAGGAGAACATTCTCCATCTTCTCTTTGCCTGCCTGAGACCAATGTCTCCTATAAGCTTCTAAATGAAGATGAATTAAAGAGAGGTCCTTAGTCTGTGAGTTTGTGTTCCAACAATTTAAATTCTTCTGTTCATTCCTGTTCCAGTCAAAGCTCACCAATTTTGTCCCTTCAGCAAATCACACAGATATTTGTGTGTTTACAGATATTTCCTACAGATATTTGTGTGTTTACACACACCTCCCATGGGGCAAAAGCAGAAATCTCCCACTTAATTTAAATCTAATCCCAGTGACATAGGCCAGCAAATCATCCCATGAAGCTGCATTAATCAACTCCAATGGGAGTAAACCAGATTTACACAGATCTGGTAGAGACTGGACAAGACTTTGCTCACTTGCATTGAAAGAAGTAGTTCCACAAGCACATTTCCCTATCTCACAGCCTTGGAGTAATTTATTTGCAGTTTTTAGGTCTGAAAAGGTGGTGTTTCATAGGCAGAGTTGCAGGTGGCCAAGTAGAAGAATTGGCAATAGTTTGGTTCTTGTTGTTTTGGATTTTTTTTTTTTTTTACTAAAGATAAAAACAGTTACATTACATTTAAATTGCTGTGAAGATTAAAATCCATAGATCTTGTGTAATAAAAGCTTACCTAGAAAGAGCTTTGACATTTAGTTTACAAGTGTGCTGTCATGTTTCTTTCAAAAGCTTCTTAACTAAATTGTTTTGAACAGTACCACTGTAATACACAGTTTTATATCTAGAAATCAAACTTGCAGAGATCATGATTATTTAAAATATTATTTTGAAATGTCATAGACCCTCTTAAGTATATGCATAAAATCAACTTTACTATCAATTAAAGGAATCAAGAATATGTAATTTTATTCGACTTGTGACTCCAGGCACATCAGCACTCTGCTTGTTGCAGGAATTCATGAATGACACAGGAACTACACCTGCAATACACACAAAGCTTTGACAACTGCACACATATTTCTATTACATGCTAAGTAAGCAAAGAATTACGTTATTTACCCCTCTGAAGCAAATTCGGACATTTGGATTTTAAGTGATAGAAAAGGACTTCTAGAACTAATTTTTTTCTTTATTTTCTTCACTTTTACAAAGCATCGTCCAGGATTTACTTCTGGTTTGTCACTGGTTCCCACACAGGGATCTTGGCATATCCTAAATGGATCCTTCCTAAGGAGGACCACCAGGAACAAACTCTCTGAGCACAATCAAATAGAATGCCCAATTTCACACAAAGTAAACAAAATCTATTTTATAGAAAGGGGAATCTAGAAAAATACTATATAATCCCATAGTCTGCAATACGAACAATGAGCTTTGACAGGCAGAGAGAATTATTTCTCCAGGCAGATGTGATTAGGAAGGAAGTAAAAAAGTGAAAGAAAGCAAGCTCAGACTGTGTGAGACTGGATTGCGAGGGCTTTAAGGTGCAGAGTGGGAGGAGGTTGGAACAAATCTCAAACTAGTAAAGAAAAAACATCCAGGGTACAATTTGTAGCAATAAAATGAATAAATAAATGTTATCATCAGCATCAAAAAGATCCTCACAGCATCCACCTGTATTCCCTCAAAGGCAGCTTATTCATCCCTGATACCAAAGACAAAGCCTTCAGTATTTTCCCTTTCATTAACCTTTGTAACATTTTTTTCTTTTCATTCTGACTACAGATGTATGCTTTGGAAATAGGTTGTCAAAATGCAATTCCTTAATTCATTATATACTGCAGAAAGAAAAGACAGCCTCAACATTTGAAATTTCCACGTTCTAAAAGGTTTTCCATTTTAATTATGTCAAGCTAGATGAATGGAATTCAAATGGAGAAAATTAGACTACATTTGGGCAGGTGTACATTTAGATTTTTGCTTTTCATTTATGGCCTGAAATAGTGAGGGATTTTGTCTGATTTATTAACACACTCACCCCAAAACCACAAAACAGAAGGTGGCAGCATTTCAGGGGAAAAGAAAACCAGGATGATAACAGAGAATTTAGAGACTCAAAATATATCTTGTTTCTTTGATACCAAGATTACTTAAAGAAAATACCTCAACAGAGCCATGCTCAGCTACAGCTTCCTAGTAATCTTTGGACCATTTGGAAATTCTGGCAACAGTGTGAGAATAACAGACAACCTTTAATTCCAAAGGAGATTTTCCTTCAGTCTTTAGCATCATGCAATGTAGAAATACAGGTCTGCTGAAAAGCTCCTGGGAATAAAAACCATCTTTTCCTTTACATTTTAGGATGACGAAAGCCTGGTTTAATCCAGGGCCATTTTAGAAAGGACATTTCCTTGACTAAAAGCAATCCACAACAAAACGAGGGGAAGAGCCGTGAGTGACATGGTAAAAAACAAAAAAGGTTACACAGATTATGAGTTTTATAGGCAAGGAGAAAAGTAATAGAATTTTTATCTTGCATTAAGGGGAAGAAAAAGCATCAGCAATAGAGGGAACAGAAAGACGCATTTTACAGCCTGAATAAACTTAATGTAAATCACACCATATACAACAGAACTTCTTTTTTAAACTCTTCAACAAAATGAGAGCTTTTCAATTTAAAAAAAAAAGGTTTAACTGTCTTAGCCAATCTGTGCTAATTGAATAAAGACTGAAGCATTTTCATTTTTAAAAATTGCATTAGAAGAATCCCAAGCCCTCCAAGCCTTTGGGCACAGTAGTGGTCACACAAACCCACTTAAAAGAACACAAAGCAGTTTGCAAATTACTGTTTACACGAGGAAGTTTGCAACATGTCCATGAGAAAAACAAATAATAAGAAATGCAGCAAAAATTTGAAAATGGCAAGACAATACTTCTGTTCCTTCAGGCACAGGAATTCAGTGTACAGAATATTCACAGGCTGGAGCTAATACTGCCAGAATTCCACCTTGCAGAGAGAGGGTGACTGACTATTAGAGGGTCTAATATTACAGATTAGAAGCAGCAACAGTTGAGAAAAGTTCTTAAATAAGGCCAGATATCTTCCACAAACAAGGGAGATTCAAGCATATTTAATTTCCAGACTAGACATAATTTTTTTATCAAGCAGGTGTATGGTAGCTCACTCAGCTATAAGTGTATTTACTTTGCTTTTTTTTCCCCCCAAAGTGTAAATTCTTCATTAAATACTTCATTAAATACTTCAGGGTTCCTTTTCTGCCCTAAGTCATGCAGGAAAATCCTGCTAGATGGGTGCCATAGCTACAGAGGCAGAAGACCACATTTTGTAGGCAAGTTTTGTACACTTGGGGCTCTGTTTATCAGTAGTGCAAGGAATTTATCTGGATTACAATGACAACTTGGTCAAATTTTGGTATCTGGACCAGGCTGGGGTTACTACAGAGTAAAGCATTCAACGAGCTGCAGGAATGACAGAACATTCCTCAGAGGATGCTCTACAGTGCTGACAAAGGGATTTTCCAGAGCAAAGCCATCAGCTGCATGGAACACAGAGAATAAAGGGGTTCAAAAATGGAAGGATCTCTCTCAAACTAGCATCTGAACACCCAAATTAATTAGTTTGTTCCAGCCCCACCAGAATTCTAATAGTTACTGCACCTGAAAAGGAAAAGACAGTCTGGAGGAGAATTTTTCCCTCTTATCCAGGCAGGTACACCCTCAGTAGCAGAGTTTAGCAGACAATACTTGGTACCACAAAGAAAGACAATTCCCTTGAAGCCCTCAGTGTTTACAAAAGTGTCCAGCATTAGTCTGTACTTTATCTCCTACTGACCAGGGCCATTTATCTGAAGACATTAAAAATGCAATCCAAGAACAGACACAGCCCTTATCAACCTTCTATCCCTCTGCCATTTTGTACAATTCCTAAGGTTAATGATTCATATTAGAAATTAAAGAATATAAGTACCATGACAACAATACTCCCAATTCTACTTTCTGGACTTCCCACATTGCATCTGTGCCTAATGTATCTGGGCTTCCTGGGACAATGGTTCCTCTCATGACTGAGTGAGCCCAGAACAATGAGATGTGTTCTCCACTTTTGTCACGGAACACGTACTGCTGCTGTTCACCAGCCTGCCCCTCTCTGTGCTGTGTAGCACATGCTAAGAACAGGAAGGAAGAACAGAAGCTAAGCTTTAGATATTTTGCACATGTATTCGGATAGGAAAAAAAGCCAAACCCTAAGAGAGCTGGAATAAAGCAATATGTTTTGGACAGAATCCTCCGGGGAATTTTACTCTCCCAAACCATTTTCTGTCTGTTGTTTATGCATCCTGCCATTGAGTGTTGTACAACTGAATGCTCCACATACTTCTGTCAGCCTCTCATCATCCCCTTCTCACAGCCATCTGAAATGCCATCAAATTCTGGAATGACTGAAGTAGGGATTTCTCTGCTTGAGGACAAAACAAACAAGCTCCTTTCCCGGGCTGAGCTGCAATTCACCAGTGCTATGGTGTTACGCCAGGTTGAAAAAACATAACAAAGTTACAAAAAAAGGAATGAACCACAAACATTTTTATCTGGTCAGTTTGGGTTCTCCCACATGAACTAATTAGCCCACTGTCCTGGGATGCTGCAGGCTTCCTGGGTTATCTGAAATCCATTTATTCTGTCACGTTCTGAGACTTCACAGAGATAAACGATCACAATGATGTAACAAAGTACCGTTTGGTGGTGGGGTTTCTTCTTTGTGATTCTGCTCTTCTGAATACATGGAGTCACCAAGCAGTGCTGATTATAAAAACTCACAAACAGAGGCTCCACTAGTTGTACACAAAATCCCCTTGGTAAAAATTTTGCTTTTACCTTTTTCCTCTACCACTGTTATAATACATAGACTTTTAGCTTCCAGAAATTAATTTGCTGTGTCTCAGTTTATTATTTTATTTATTTATCGGAAAGGCAACTTTCCACAGTCAAAGACAACAGGATAAGCAAGCTCTTCTAGAGAAAATATTGCGTATCCTTACACTTAAAGTAACTGTTAAAGCCTGCCACATATGGCAGGGAAAAATAAGGGATTTTTCTTCGTTGTAATTCTAAGGAGTTGCTTTGTACATTTCAGTTTTGAACTTTGAAAAAAATCCAACTGATGAGTACCATTTCTTCCCAAAGCTGTGCCTCACAAATTACTAGTGGCAAACAGACCAAAATTTAGAAAAATGCAGAAAGAAGTGATCCTGTGAAAAAAGGGGTTTTGTTCAATAAGTCATTACTACAATAAAAAGAGAATACTCATGCATAAGAGCACTCATTGATACAAGATGGAAAAGGTTGCTTAGCAGTTTCTATGATGTCTCTTTTTGCTCTGCTTATACATTCTGCTTACAGAGAACTTGAATTTCACAACAAGGCCCACTTAATTTAGAACGTTTATAAAAGAAAATATTTGCCATTAATAAAGGTCAGGCCTAATTTTTCTTAGGCACCTTAGTACAAACATGGAATTGACCACACTTAACCAAATTGCATTGCAATTGCTTCAATGGTGCATCCCTCATCAGGGAAGAATGAGGTATACTTGGATTATTTCTCATGTAATATCATCTTGCAGTCATTCACTGCACTTTGCTTATCTCTGTAGCATGTAGCAGTAAGCAGCTTATGGATGTAGTCCATTAAAAATATGTTTGCTTCCGTCTTCTGTATTATATCAATAAGGAGATACAGATTTAAAATCTGGAGCTAGAAACGCAAACTAAATCATCCTTTTCAGCCAAAGTAAAAGGTGAACATCTTATCTAGGTTATCCAGGTCCCATCAATTTGTAGAGGTACAAAGAATGTAATCCTCTCTTGTTCTAACAGATCTCAGACACTAAAGGCTCTGTAGCATGCCCGGTGCCCTCTTAGAGTTTGAAACATTTAATTTTCCTCTAATAAACCCAATCAACATTCTTCCAGTCATTGTCAGTGCAGCAAGGGCAGACCTCCAATCATTTGCCTTAAGGAAATCTATTCTATATATTTATATATCATGGTGTTAAATCCTAAATACCACATCTCTCACACACTTCAAACTCCAGTAACTACAGGGGCACTAACAGCAGGCTGCACCCTAAATCAGTTCTGGGGGAATTAAACTGCAACTGTAAACAAGCAAGGTCACTAATGAGCTGAGACAGAAAACAGAACTGCTGGCTGCCTTTCAAGTTCAGAGGAGCGTTCAAATAGATGTGTTATACTTGAGAGCAGAGAACTAGATCAGTATAATAATTAATTCATTGTTTATCTAAAAGTTGTTAGAAATTTCAAGGGTAATATCCGGAATGCAGGAAATTGGAAGCTGTGTCCATTCTGTGATCCAGTATTTATCACAGCAGGGGACTCAGGAGCTGTCACTGAGGTCACAGTTAGACACTCAAATGTGAAGAGACAACCATCTCAACACAAAGAGCAACTACACATTAAAATCTATTGCAAATGCATCAGAAACACAATGTCATGTTAATCCATGTGTAAGAAAATGACTTTGGTGCCCAGAAGTCGTCTTTGCTACCAAGGGGAATTGCAAATGGTGTCCTGCTGACATTTGTTTCTGTAAAAAGAAAAATCAAGAGGGGACCAAGGCACATGCTCTCTACTGGGACAAATTCAGAAGGGGAAAGAAAAACAGCAATTATATAAGCAGAAATGTTCTGACAGATTAGTACAATTTCTCTATACCCTGAAGCAGTAATCTTGCAAAAAGCCTCTGAATTATTTTTGCCAGATCTGCTGGCCAGTGGGAAACGTACACATGACCTTCAGATTACAGGCTGACACAAGACTGTGGCTGGACAGACATGATGCAGATTTAGGGAGCTGTTCCCTGGCCCAGTAAGTCAGAAAGTTCCTAGTAAGTCCACAAAACAAATACATATTTTTTTCTCTTCATTTTTTAGTATAAGTATCAAAAAATCCCCCAAACCCACAAGTGATTAGAGATCTTTACTAAGCTCAGAACTTTATATTGCTTTATGAACATCTTACTGTGTCAGTGTATTCCAGTGTGCCGTTCCAAGGGGAAATGTATGACACTGGCTTCCAGGCAGTGGAAAAGGCTTCTCAAAGAAAGCACAAGAGAAATGTTCTGTCCCAATCACCTTCCTTTCAGGTGGGCAAACATGAATGAACTTTTAATTTCCTCTGTGCATCAAAGACTGAGTCACCTGGTTTGCTCAAGCAAATCACAAAGCCACCTTATGTTTAATCTGATACTCTTCTCCACCCAGAACAGATCTCCTTTGCACCATGGGATCTGTCTGAAGCCAGACTTATTCATGAAGTTCACCAATACATAACATAAGCAGCACTGCTCTCAGGAACATGCTCTTTCACAGCAGTTAGACTTTTGAAGCTCTACCAGTGTTAATAGAACAAATAAGCCTTTGTCATTTTTTATTTAGTGGTATTAAAATAAATACCTTGATACCTAGGCAGCCAACAAGAAAAGCAGGGTTTACTGTGGTAAAACAGACAGAGTATGAAGGAATCTGTCCTTTAAACTTGACTTTAATATCAGTGCTTATTAATTTCTTTTAGCTCTCCCTTACCGTAAAGGCAAAAGCTGGGGACTCAGAGCACATAAGGACTCAACTTGTACTCCAGGTCATCAGAATTCCAGCTGTTAAGGTGATCCTAAAATTGTTACATCAGTATTGAAACAGCATTATGTATTTCATTAGAGAAGCAGTTCCAGACATCACTCCCTTCAGACAACCTTAACATGCACACATTTCCTGTATGTGACATAGGCACCACCGAAAATCTTGTGTGTGTTTTATGCTAAGACCAATATTAATATTACTTATGCAAATCTAAGCATAAGTAATTGAACTGAAATTCAAGCTTCCATTTAATGAATTCAACAAAAAATTATGTATTTTTTCTTAAACAAAAAACAAAACTGAAACACCCCCACCGAAAACAGGTGGGTTTCTTTTTTCTTTCCCTCCATCTTTTAAAATAAGTGCTCTGATTTATTGTTTCAATATTTCAAATTATCTAGAAATATCTGAGTACATGCCCTTATGCCTGTGGGGTCTTATAAAATTTGACATTTAAAAGCTGGTAATAAAGTATTTAAAATTATTTGCCCCTTAAATTAAGATTAAATATTCCCATTTAGGCAAATTCTCACAGACTTGTATAAGGCATGCCAGCTGCAAAATCTGATCCTAAAAATCTTAGACTATGAAGTATTAGGTCTCAGTTTTAGGTCTTGGTTGGCTTACATTGCCTACAAAATCAAGGCTAGAGACAATGAGGCAGGCTCGAAATAAAATGAAATCTCAAAAAATGCTTGCTTCCCTGTATATCCTTGTATTTTCCCACATACGGTATGTTAAATCTCCATATTCAAGCTGCAAGTTTCAAAGCTGGTATTACACTTAGTTTTAAATCCTTGAAAACAGAACTTTACTAAGGAAACTTTGACAGACCTTGAACAACAGCACCTCACAACTCCTTCATAATGCAACCTGACTGCTATCGATTTAAGGCTGCTCTCTATTCCACTTAGCTCTGCCTCTTCATTTGAGTTTCTTGTATTATCCTCACTAATTAAACTGGTTTTGTGGTAGTGCAATGACAGGTGAGCAGTACCTTCTGAATACCCAAGTATTGGGCCCTCTTCAGTGGCTGGTTCCCATGACTCCTAATGATCAAGTTGTACTAGAGGGTACTTTTGCATCCCTGAACACTTCTGGGTCAGGAAGAAAAGGTGACAACACAGGACTCTTGTGATGTTCAGAGAAAGAAAGACTTCCTTTTGTCTCCACCACTCTGCATTCCTGGATGGAGTATCAGAGCAAGGTGCCAGGAGCGCAAGGTTTCTTTGCAGCCAGTACTCTGCTTCTGAAGTTCAAAAGGTGACAAAGTACCACACAGGTCTGTGTCACTGGATGTTTGTCCTTGTGCTGCAAAGTTTTCCAGTAACTCTGTCCAGCTTCCAGGGGAATATGGAATATCACTGCTGGAGCAGTGCTCCCAGCGAACACCTTTGCTCAAAGCAAATGCTTCTCTCCCACCAGTAGCTCCTGTAAGCACTGAGTCACCATACATCATCCTTGCATGTCACACCTAAAACCTCTCCACAGTATTTTAAAATCCTGCCAGGCAAGATCCAATGGGAACTGTACAACCTCCCTGGAAGGTCCCTGCACAAGCTTTTATTTGTTTTTATGTCTGGTACATTACTGCATTTACCAGTGAGCCCCTTCAAGTTGTGCCACACTGGAAAGATGTCATTGTGAGTCCTAATGATTACTGAGTAAAATGGTTTAAACAGCATTCATTAATAGGAATAAAATTCATTTCAATGCTGCCATGAAACTGTCTTTGCTGCACCATGATAACAGTTCGAGTTCTGTGGGGTTTCTCTCCCCCAGCAATATGGAAGAATAACAGAAGGAACAAGAGTGGCAGCAAAAGAGTACTTAAGCAATAAAAATTCTTTGGGGTCACTGAGCCAGTAAAATATAATAGCTGCCAAAGGATGGGATTTACACTATATTTGACCAATTTTCTTTAATGCAATGAACATTCTGATGGTAGCATTTCTTCAATACTTCCATATAACTTTGCTGGTATCAAAATGAGATTTTTTTTTTCATCAAAGCCTTTCACAGTTAAGTTAATAAATTTTGTTTAAATTTCAAAAGAAAAAAAATATATATCTCAAACACACCATATCAAGAGTCCCCACAACAATGAAAAACTTGGTTTTATCATGTCATTTTCACAGAATACTAGAGAAAAAAATGTTTGTCACCTTTAGCTACTTAGCTGCCTCTTTTCAACTACCTTGACATTAGCAGGAAACAAGGATAAATCTTGGCTTTTAGCAAGATTTAGTATCAATTCATCAACTGTATTTGAGAAGCTTACTAGGTGAAAATGTACCCTAAGAGCATAAAAAAAAAAAAAAAAAACAAAATCCCTTAATAAATTTCCTGGCGCATTCCAGAAAGAGAAATGCTACACGAATTATTTTTAAAAATGTACAATTTAGTTTCATATCAGCATTTCATTTGCCATCAGGAGCCTGTGTTAGAAAGAAATTTCCCAGTGCCCCCATCTTCCCTATGCTTCAGTTCCCATCACACAGCAGGTTCCAACCTGGTGCCAAAAGCCAAGTTGTGTTCCATACTGCCACTTGCCACGCCTCAAAATCACTTTGTCATTTCCTCTGTGACTTGTCTCACAATAATTCTTTTGTAGTTTGTTTCCTTTACCAGCAAGTAAAGACCTGCAGCAATGGAGGCTCAGGCCTGCCCTACAAATGTGCACAGCATGAGGTCCAGAACCACTTCTAATTCCAGAAAGCTGCAGAACAGGGATAGCTCAGGTGACCCATTTTTCACTACTGTAATCTCAAAGGATACAAAACTAAACTGTCATTCCAAGAAAAATGATCTTCATTTTAAAGCCATTTCTTCTTTCCATTACAATCTACTTTTTCTAATTTATTAATTTATTTTAATGAGAAGGACTGGGAGGAAAGAATAAAATCACTGCAATTACTGTTCTACTACTAAAACATGGTGGGTTTTAAAAACACATTGCTTCAAAAGAAAAGCTGGTCTATATCTGAATGCCAGAGCACTCACCCTTTAATCCTAACACGTGTAGTCTCAGGAGGAAGGCTTAACATTTTCTAGGCAGTTCTGTGCTAAAGATCTCACCCTACACAGCACATCCCAAGGACGGCTGAACACAAAATCTGTACCACAAAAAATGGTCCATTCTCTGCCCATCTGTAGCCACTGCAGTCCCTCACGAGCTGGGGGACGTGAACAAAAACACTCATTAAAGCACATAGGCAGCAATACAATTTGCCCTGCTTTGCTTTGTTTAGCCCCAAAGAGCAAATCAAAGATGATGATATGACCATAATGTGGCAAAACACCCAAGGCAGATGGCAAGATTTAGAGATAAGAGGCAGGCTTCAAGGAACAGAGAAGAGATAATAGGAAATCATTTATCCTCGAGTAAGGCAAAATTTGTAATTATTTCAGTAAGGTTCTGATTCAGGAAAACATTTAATCATGGTTGTTTCCTCAAGTGCATTCATGGTATGCTGAACCAGGGGTTCCACCTCTGCAGGGAGGCACAGGTCCTTCAATCACAGTGCAAAGGTGAGGCAATGAAAGGAATCAACATCACCTGGTCTCTTTGTATGTAAAAATTGCTAAACTTGTTTTACAAGCCCTGTGATTTCCCAGCATTAAAATACTTTATACACTTACAAGATGGTCAGCCTTTCAACTAACTATCAAACTCAACAAGGCTCTTCCCACATTCAAAAAATATCATCAGAATCAATGCACTTCAACATAGGGAAAGATTATCCTTGTGGAACTTGCTGGCTCAGTGGATGTTTTCTGAGCCCCTCTAACCAGGCCATTTCAGCCCACTGCAGTCCTTCCCCTCTCATTCTGAGTAAGGCCGGCATGCCAAAGCCAGTGATGCCACTGTAGGAGAGGAAAAGGAATCCAGCACGGATCTGTTGGGGGAGGAACACTGTTCAGAACAGCAAAGGCACCTAAAGGGAGATCACCACAGCCAGCACCCAGTGCCCCAGGGAAGAAAACAGCAGCCCTCCCAGTCCTCAGGGCAGAAGAGCTGGAAGCTCCTGAAGCAGAAAAGGGGACCCTAATGAGAATCTGCCCTGTTGGATGTGAAAAGGTGGTGCTGAAGGATTCTTCCCCATCTCCACTAAGAAAGGGTCTCCTCTCCTTTCTTAAGGATGTGGATCCTCTGTAGCAGTTCATATTCCCCAAATGCATGAGCTCTGTAGTCACTGAACAAGCGAGTTCAGAAATCCAAACACCTCCAAAATGGGACTAAAACTCATCAAATTTTTAAATCAGTGTTAGGAGCTGCTGTGGTACAAACAACACATGAGGCCTCAAGGAGTGGCTCTGATGGAGGCTGAGCTCAGCCACAGCATCCAGTAGGTTGGAATGCCACAATCCCAGGTGCTCCCAGCTCACCCACTGAGAAGCACAGATTGTACTCCAAGCTACTGCTGCACAGAAATGTGTGTGCCCTGGCCTGCATTAAACAATCAGAGAACAGATTGCTGACGGTACTGCATGTGCTATTGCCTTAAATCACCCTCACATTAAAGAACAAGTGGGAAGGAAAGTCTGCACTGAAATCCATGAAAAAAATTCCTGCCATGTGGTCCTTCATGCCAAAGGGAGAGTTGGGCTCCGGATTTGTATGTTAGATATTTTTATTTTATAAAGCTGATCTTTAATTAGTGCAGTAGATCAGCCACAGTGAGGGATGCTGGAATGACTAGTAAAGTGCCCCCATCCAAAATGTGCTCATATCAAAGGAAGAACAGATGGCTTAATAAACAATCTATTACGCAGCACAAGGATTTTCCACAATATACCAATTCTCTTTACTACTGGAATTATTCATTTCCTGGGACATTCGTAATCATAGCTGGTTAAAAAGTTGTCTAGACAAAGCATTCATTTCCAAAAAATTGTGGCATCTCTTTACTCAATTCAAAGCTGACTGCAAGAATAAAGCCTGGAAACACTGCTCTAGAATACTCTTCCAATTCAGTATCACAGCTTTGATAGCACAGGAGAGAAGGAAGGTGGTTATATCCATCAGGAACAGATGGAGATCACAGTCTTACAGTAAATTCCTTGTGGATGAGCTCTCCAAGGGATTCTTTGAGAACAGAGAAAATGGTTATTTCTAGAGACTGTGCATTCTACTTTGACATAAGCCTCATTCCAAAAATTTATATTTAGTACATCAGTGAGACCTCAGTTCAGATTTTTCAGGTCTTTATTACCATTTTTGCCATTAAAGTAGCACTCCCTAGGTTTTAGAGATTCAAAATGAAAATTTTCTTCTTGCAAAGGGACCAGAAAAAAATAATAAAAACTAAGTAACATGGCATAAAGGTTGTCCCAAAGTGAAGTTCTATGAAATAGTCTACTGAACTCCATCCAGAAATGAAAACACTCCTCTAAGAAACAACTACTTTTTAAAATATTAACTTACTCTCTTATCATCTTTCATTTAATTCTTCAAATCAGACTGAAAAATCTGAATAAAGATCCTATGAACTCTGTTGTTTTAGAAATAAAAGTATATTCTCACACTATTTTGAGACCTGAACAATGACATCATACATACAGGATGTTTTTTACTCATAGTTCTCTATTTCCAAATGGATGTAATGACAAGGAATATTAACTGTGCTCCAGTTTCCACCTTCCCAGCTGCTGAGGTTCTCAGGAATTAAAAGATCTCATGAAGACACAAATAATCATCATGTATCACTCACAGCTATATCTAAAAATAACCATATTTGAGCAGGTGCAATTAAATAAATTCTAGCAAGCTGATGCTGTAAAACCACTTCCTATATTTTAGTTTTTCCTCTGGAAAATTTGTATATGCCTAAAACTCTGTCGTATTACTGTGTGCTGCCTATTAAAATAACTACTAACCTGTGAGAGGGGGCTATAGGAGGAAGGAGTCTTGGACACTACAAACTTTTCCTTATCTTGCAAAGGGATGAAATGATGACCAAAAAGATGCTTTGGGAAAAGAAAAAAAAAAAAAAAAAAAGAAAAAAAAAAAAAGAAAAAAAAA